>NC_030810.1:107435894-107736422 GCF_001704415.2 Capra hircus | reverse complement strand
TTTTACAGACAGAAATGTGGAGTCTAAGGGAACTTAAGTAACTGGTCTAATTCCTAACTTGTCTAGGAATCTGCAGTGCTAGAATGGAAAAATAAGCTTAAACACTGGCTCTTTTTGGCATCAAAGGGCAAGGAGCCCAACCTCAGTGCTATACTGCCTCAGTGGTTGTGTAACTGTAAACAAGTGAAGCCACCCTCTGAATCTCAGTTTCTTTTATCTGCAAAATACGACTGCAAAGATTAGAGGAACTGAAAATATGTAAAGAGCTTAACCATACAACTGCTATGTAGATGGTAGCTATTAGTAACAATTATGACTCTACAATGATGTGAAGTTGCCTTAGCCCTTTTTTCATCCACACCATGGCTCTCCATTCACCTTAAGCTAGTTAGTCATGGGCACCTTCCCTTACCTGGGAGTGACTACAAGGTGTCCTCACAGGAAGCCCCCACTGGCCAACAAGCATGGGCTGCCAGAAGCCCCAGCCCCCTAGGTGCCCCCAAAGCTGGTACTGGAAGAAGTATGGGCGGGGGGGGGGGTGGGGTGGGATGCAGGGGGAGACGCCTCCGCTCCGTACTGTGGCTCCCAGCCCCAGCTCCTCAGTGCTCTCCAGAAGACACATTTTCTGCTCTGTTTCCCCCTCTCTCCCCTCTCTAAGCAGGGACCCAGGAAAGCGGAAGCCTCCTCCACAGCTTTGGGAACAGCACAGCCATGGGGTATCCAGGCCAGGCAAAGAGCATGAGGAGAAGGGGCAGTGGGTGGAGAGAGGAGGCGTGTATTTGGGGAGCCCGGTCTGACTTCCCAAAGCTGCCCCTCGGGCTCCCCTGAACTATCGGTGTTCCCAGATCGCAGACACAGAGGCCTTTATGCCCTGAAAGGGAGCAGCCAGGCAGAAAGACAAAGGCCATATCTGATCCCGGCTGGGGTAGAGGCCACAGGTTGGGGGAAGGGAGGAGTGCAGAAGGGGCCAAGCAAAGGGTGGAGGTAAACAGGAGCATGGAGTGGGGGAGTGCTGGCCTGGAGACAGTATTCCTCTTCCTCCTGCTATGAGAGGGTAGATGAGATGCCAGTTGATTAATAGGACACCTTGCAATTGTGTCCCCGTTTATTTTATTTATTTAGAAATCCTTTTGGAGTATAGTGTAATTGATTTACAATGTTGTTAGTTTCAGGTGTACAGCAACATGAGCCACTTACACATACATCTGCTCTTTTTTAAGATTCTTTTCTCATACAGTCCATTACAGAGTACCAAGTAGAGTTCCCTGTGCTATTCAGGAGGTCCTTTTCAGTCACCAGTTTTATATAGTGGGTATATGTCAATCCCGATCTCCCAATTTATCCCTCCCTACTCACTATTTTTATTTTTTCATGTTCACACACACACACTTGTCCCTTGGGGAAGGGCCACACCATCACGCATCCGCTCGCAGCCCTGGGCTTGCCTCTGGTCTCTGGTTTCTGAAGAGCTTTCTTCCTCTTCCTGGTCCTCATCCCACGCCACCCTGCTGGCAGCCGGAGCTCTGGGAGTGCTGGGTAGTACAGCAAATTCTCTGAGCTTCTGTGAAGGCCCTTGAATTTTGTTCTCACTTTCCTTCCCCTGAAAGAAGCTCTGAAACTGACTGACTGCCTAAACCATCCCATCTCCAGCTCTCCAAACCCAATCCCTCCAACCATCCATTCAGCCTGCTGCCCACAAGGATGATGGCTAAAATCCTAACACCAGCCTAGGGCTTCATAACGTACAAAAAGCACAGTAGGAGGTTGACTTGTTGGCTGTCCTGCACATGGTTAGGCAATCTGGTTCTTCTGGGAGAGGATTAACAAGAGGAATCTGAAGAGGAAGGAGAGGGAGGTAGAGAGCAGTCAGCCTCCATTCCCCGGGGTCAGCCCCGACACTGCAGCTCCTGCCCAAGGGGAGTCTCCTCTAGTCACTCCCACCAGGGGCTCTACCACCCTTCCTGTCCCTTAGATTGGAGCCTCGGGACCTTCCTGAGGGACTGCTCCCTAGAGAGGCTGGGTTCCTCCCTCTCCCTCAATCCTTACCTCAATTTGATGGTCAATTCCAACTCCAGAACACTGTTTTGGAGGTAAAGGCCTCCTTTCCTGAGCTGTTACTCCCTTGGTTCTAACTCATATTCTCGCTCTCGTGGACAAGCTCAATACCAGGACCACCTGGTGTGGTTGTCTGTGTACATGATACCCCTGGGCCCTGGGCCACGTGTGCACATCCGTGCGGGTGAATGAGAAGCCTTGTCCACAGCCTTTCAGATTAGCTGTCCCTCCTTCAGGCCTCCACAGGGCCAGGGCTGCTCTCCAGTAAAACCCTCACCACAACTTACAACACAACACAACACCACACCACACAACACAATGTGTGTTACCATCTACCTGTCACCTTCAGGAATCTCTCTACCTTTGTATCCCAGTGCTCATAGAATGCCTGGCACATAACAGCTGCTCAGGAAATGTTGGTTGAATGACTATTAATATATTCTGTATTCTCTCCCAGGCCCACACTCACCCCACTTCCATACTGCCCCCTAAAGTTTATTACCCTAGACATGAAATCGATTCATGTATTGCTTAAATACCTCCATCATGTCCCTGCTCTTTGCAATACAACCCAAAATCTTTTGCTGGACACCCAGGGCCATCCAAAACCAGATCCCTCTTCTCCTCCCCATCTTATCTCTGCCGTGATCCCACAGCACACTCTGGCCCTCCTTCTTTGAAGAGGCCAGGCCTTTATTTGTTTTGGGGGCAGGGGGAGACGGGGGTATGCCACACAGCTCGTGGGATCTTAGCTCTCAGACCACGGCCTGAACGTGGGCCCTTGGCACTAAAAGCGCAGAATCCTAACCACTGGATGGCCAGGGAATTCCCCAGGCCTTTTCCTTACTAGGGTCGAGTTAAGGAAATGGCAGTTCCCACTTCTGGAATGTTCTTCCCTTCCATCTCCACCTGGGCAACTGCTCTCTGTGCTGTAAGATCAACCTCAATAACCACCTCCTCTGTGAAGCTCTCCTAACTTCCCAGGCAAAGTGAGACACTCCTTTTATATTCTCCCCAGACATGGACAAGAGGGGTCCCTAATGACAGGGTGCTGACTACATATTTGTTTGTTTGCTGTTTAGTTACTCAGCCATGCCCAGCTCTTTTGCTCCTCCATGGATTGTACTCCGCTGAGCTCCTCCGTCCATGGGATTCTCCAGGCAGGAATACAGGAGTGGGTTGCCGTTCCCTTCTCTAGGAGATCGTCCCTTCCTTCTCCAGAAAATCGAACCCATGTCTCCTGCATTGGCAGGCAGATTCTTTATCCAGCTTAATTCTCCCTCACAACAATCTTAGAGAGTAGACATTATCACTTCACTGAACATGGGCTCAAGAAGGTCAGAAAACCAGCAAACGTTGGAGCCAAGGTCTGAGTCCCCGTCTCTGGTCCTCTCCATACCACCACCTCTGACTTCTGCTGCGGGGTCTCCGTCCTATGCTTTATAGCATACTCTGCCTACAATTCTGTCTCTCCCTCTAGACATCCAGTTAGAGGTGGGGTCTTACATTTACATTCACTCTCTGCCAGCCCAGGAGTGGTTTCCTAGATCTTCATTAACATGGCTAACTGAAGAAGTAAGTAAGTGAATGAATGAATGAGCTGAGGATTACATCACTCCCCCAGGCAGGAGTAGCCATGGAGGAACTGTCCAGGGTACGAGCAACACGAGGGACACCCATTCTCATGCTCTGAGCAGGAGAGCCCCTTGTGCATCACCTGCCTCCTCTCTTCGGAGTTCTGCTCTATGAGCGAGTCATCAGCTCTCAAGGAGATGGCATGGTTGCCAAAAAACAAAGCGCCAAACACATCAAAACAAACCAAAAAACATAACAACAACACCCAGAGGTGACAAGCACGGCTCCCTATAAAGGATAAAGACAGACACATCCATTGCCTTCCGGGACCTCCCTCTGAGACCAACACACCAACACAGGTAGCAACATCTAGGCCATTTGGAAAGGAGGCCTAGAAATAGAAAATCAGTACATAGCCAGACTGTATTTACATCACTGGCCCATTAGGAGACGTGAAGGAGTGGGGAGGCAGGGGAGCACGGCGCTCAGGCACAAGCACAAAGACAGCGGGC
Organism: Capra hircus; assembly: GCF_001704415.2. Taxonomy (NCBI): domain Eukaryota; kingdom Metazoa; phylum Chordata; class Mammalia; order Artiodactyla; family Bovidae; genus Capra; species Capra hircus. Next base: position 107,732,280 of record NC_030810.1, on the reverse strand, counting down.
TCAGGAACAATCGGAGTGGTCAGAGGAAAAGCAGCTTGATGACTTGGTGTGGGCACGGGATGGACGGTTGTAGGCACGGGATGGACGGTTGTAGGCATATGGCGACGTGAGTGCACGCTCGTCCCACCCTCACCTCCCCAGCCTGGCTGGCTCCCACACCCCGCTCTGCACTGGCTGCTCTCCTGTCCTGCAGCCCGTGTCTCAGGCCAACGCCGCTAATTGTTTTCTCCACTGGCCAACTGGTGGCAATGAGAAGCCATAAAGGAAGCAAACAGCACATGCCCTGCGTCCAGCAATTTTACTGCTGGCAGTTTGATGCAGAAAAAATAAAACAGGGACAGAGCCGCGGGGTCAGGGAAGGGAAGTCTATTTTCAGGAGATTTTCCCTCGTCATGTGGAGCAGGCAGGGCTCCTCTTTGTGGGCAAATCCACTGCAAGCAAGGCACAGGCATCGTCACCACAGTCCAAACATTTACGATGCACGACAGGGCAGGCTGGGCCTGGAGAGAGGTGGTGACAGCATGGCAGAGTCTCGGTGCTGGGACAGTGGAGGTCGCTCTGCCCCACCCCCGCTTCTCAGTCCGAAGTTCCCAGTCTGGTGTGCCCAGCGTGTGGTCAGCCTGGCTCATCCTGAACCCTCCTGGGCTGCGGGGCTCTCTGCCTCCTGAAGCAGCCCTTTTTTTGTTTGCTGGACAGTTCTGGCCATAAACTCTTTTTAAAAAAACCAGTCTATGAAGCTCTTTCTAACTGTGGTGCTAGAGAAGACTCTTGAGAGTTCTTTGGACAGCAAGATCAAGCCAGTCAATCCTAAAGGAAGTCAACCCTGAATATTCATTGGAAGGACTGATGCTGAAGATCCAACTGTTTGGCCACCTGATACAAAGAGCTGACTCATTGGAAAAGCCCCTGATGCTGGGAAAGATTGAGGGCAGGAGGACAAGGGGATGACAGAGGACGAGATGGGCATCACTGACTCAATGGACGTGAGTTTGAGCAAACTCTGGGAGACAGTAAAGTGAAGCCTGGCTGCAGCTTACGGGGTCGCAGAGTCAGACATGACATTGCAACTGAACATGAAGCTCTTCCTCCCTGTAATGTCCACTTCCATAAATCCCGGCTCAGCCCCCTGAAGCCAGACAGTGTTTCCTGAGAACCCCCTGCATCCTACGTCTCTAGACTGCGACGTTAAAGCAACGAAGGAAACAAAGTTCCTTGGAGTATTTAAATCAAGTGGGCCAGTTAACTGTTTGCTCCACGTGACACAGGATTTTTCCCTTCTCATCAGACCCTGTGGAACCCTATTTGTGTTCAATTTTCCGTTTGTGAGTTCTCTGAGAGCTAAGAGCAATTTCTCCTGGGAATTCCTTGGGAGTCTGGCAGTTAGGCCTCCATGCTTCCACTAAAGGGCATGTGGTTCGATCCCTGGTCAGGGAACTAAGATCCTACAGGCCACTTACAGCCAAAAAAAAAAAAAGAGAACAGAGTCTCCTATTACACAAGAAGCACTCCTTGAATGAGGAATGTCAGAAAAGGACTAGAAGATGTCAGCCTTTTTCATGTCACCCTATTAATTTTCTTCATCATGATGTTTATTACTAGTTGATATGTTCTTGTTAATTTACTTATTGGACTCACTCTCACAGCCATGAACCAGGTCATTCCAGACACACCAGGGCAGAGCCTCACTCACCTCATCACTACTGATCACCAAGGCCCAGAACAGCACCAGGCACTCAGCAGAGACTCATGCCCAGATCTCTACCCCCTCAGGCAGCATCACCTTCCTGAGGAAGAAACAGCGGCCTCCCACCCAGTCAGCCAGGCAGAGGAGAGGCCAGCCCCAGGAGAGCCTCCCAGGAAGGTCTGCAGCCACAGAGTCAGCCCCCAATTCAAGCAGAGCTGCCAGCGGCTGGCTTGCTGGTCCGACCTGGCGTCTAGCTGACACAGAGCTTGGGATGATTTCCTGGAGAGGAAATGGGAGTGAGTCACAGGGGGCCAATCAGTCAGGCACCCCCAGGCTCAGCCCTGCATCCCGCAGGCAGGAATCTGCTCTGGGCCTCGAAGACAGGGGTGGGGAGAGGAGGAGCTAGGCCCTTGCTCTGGAGACCATGTTTCTAGGACACTTAGGACAACAAGCCAACAGCTACCTGGGAAGCCAAAGTTCCCAGGTTCAGCCTGCAAGAGCACATGAGTCCTGTGCACCTAGTCAGAGAGCCCTTCCTGGAGGAGGAGTACTGCAAACAAGGAAGGAGCAAAGGGGCTTGACAGCTAACAATTTAAACTAATGTCCAATTTAACACTGACGTATGCTGGGCACTCTGCTAACCACTTTATAGGCACCGATTCATTTAAGGCTCACACCACCCTGAGAAGGAGATATGATTAGCTCCTTTCGCAAGTGGAGAAACAGAGCTTAGAGAGATGAAGTAACTTGGCTAAGGGCCAACCAGAATTTGAACCCAGGTGTCAGGGACTTCAAATGTGAATTCATTGCTTCTTGTCATCAGAAGACCTCACGTCACCAGAAGGCCCCAAGTCACTAGCAGGCTTCACGGCCCCAGAGGGGTCTCTTATGCTTCAGTGGCCCCGCGGCATCTTTTGGGACTTTTCTATCATAGGAAAGCCAACTCTCAAGGGCAGAACTGAGACTGTACCTCCCCAGGACCCATTAATGTCCAGTGCTCACAGAGGTCCCCTGCAGACCTGCCAAGGCTCCTCAGACGCAAGACAGATCAAAGCCACACCATCTAGCCTGGGGGCCTTCACCACCCTCACCCCCAGCGTCCTTGCGCTTGTTTGACTCCTTCATGGGTCTGCTCTTCCAGTCTTTCTCGTCCAGTCAGCCTGCTCTCCACCTCAAATTGCCCTCTCTCTTCCCCTTTCAGCCTTAGACCAGGGCACATGAAAGCCATCAGGAAGGAGTCCTTGGCATCATGAGACAAAGCCCTCACTGGACCTGGAGGACATCTGCACTTGCAGGCCGACCAAGTTTACACCAGGCTCCAGGAACTCATCTCCTTCACACAAGCTGCACTTCCTGTGGGAGAACTTACCATTTTCTGCTCCATGCACCCTCTTACTTTCTTTCTTGCAAGTTTCCATTCTCTGTGCCCCTGTTATTGGCTGAATTATATCCCCCGAATTTCCCCACCTGATGGGAAGAGCCGACTCATTGGAAAAGACCCTGATGCTGGAAAAGATTGAGGGCAAGAAGGGAAGGAGGCGACAGGTGAGATGGTTGGATAGCATCACTGGCTCAACGGACATGAGTTTGAGCAAAGCCCGGCACATGGTGAAGAACAGGGAAGCCTGGTGTGCTGTAGTCCATGGGGTTGCAAAGACTCAGACATGACTGAGTGACTGAACAACAGCAACATTTCCTGTTGAAGCCCTAACAGGACCTCAGCATGTGACTGCTGCTGAAGACAGGGCCTTTAAAAGGGTAATGAAGTTAAAATGAGACCATGAGGGTGGCTTTGATCCAATCTGAGTGGAGTCCCCATGAGAAGAGGGATTTTGGATATGCAAAAGCTATGCCATGGATGTGCCCACAAGGAAGGACCATGTGAGGACATAGCAAGGAGGCAGCCTTCGGCAAGCCAGGCAGAGAAACCCACCCTGCTGACACCTTGACCTTGGGCTCCCAGCCTCCATGACTGTGAGAAAATGAATTTCTCTTGTGAAAGCCACCCAGTCGGAGGTATTTTGTTACGGCATCTCTAGCACACTATTATACCCCTTCACCATTTGTAAGTACGGGTTACCCAACAGATGACCTTGTTACCTAAGCATGAAGCATGTTTCATCGTGCCCAGGTCTGCAAGGGAGCTGTGCGTTTTTCATCCTAACGTGGCTCCTTAAACCGCCTAAACTATCTGCCACTGCCTCTCAACACCCTCAGCTGATATGTACACTCAGCACTACAAGTTCAACACTGCATCCGCCTCAATGAGTCAAACCAGAAAAGAAGTCTGGAACAATGATTCATGAGTGAATGAACACATATTTTGACATTCTGCACTCCAATTCTGTGCTCCAGGGGGAGCCCTCTGCATTGCAGTCTATGTTATTGGTGCCCCTTGTCTTGCAGTGTCGAGGCCCAAGATTTCTTCTCTATCAAAAAAAACCCAACAAACTTCAAATCTGAAAAAGAATATATAAATATATCTGAATTACTTTGCTATAATCCTGAAACTAACACACTATAAATCATCTGTATACTTCAATAAAAACAAACAAACCAACCACAACATTTTTGGATTATCCCAGTATCCCTTGGTTACACTTGGTTATACAGAGAAGGGGCTTCCCTGTTGGCTCTGGAGGTAAAGAATCCACCTGAAATGTAGGAGATCTGGGTTTGATCCCTGGGTCAGAAAGTTCCCTTAGAAAAGAGGAATGCCTACCCACTCCAGTATTCTTGGCCATTCCATGGACAGAGGAGCCTGGGGGATTACAGTCCTGTTAGCTGTTACAGACATGACTGAGCAACTAACACTTTCAGGGAAGTACCTCCTGACACCTTGGGTCTCTGAAATTTTTGCGCAGGCTGGCAGTGTGTGTTTCTGCATGTGTACACTCTGCCAAAGCATAAATATCCCTGGAAACCAGATCTCCTTGGCAGTGTGTGGTTCCGTAGGGCTCTGTAGATTCCTGGGACACTGGGGTAATAGAATGTCTTTTTGAGGGCTAGAAGTGTGTTCTTACCAAATTATTAGCACTATTGCTTCAGGATACAGATTGTGGCTAAAGCATCCAAATACCCCCATCCCAGTTATCAGCCAGTCTCCATCTAGCAGGGACAGGGCCTGTCTCCTTCATCAGAGAAGCCCTGAGAGAGGATGGACCAGTTCAAAAGAACTAGGAACCCTGGGCTCAGATAGGTCTGGGTTTGAATTCCAGCTCCACTCTCACCTAACTGGGCCTTACCACCTCACCCAGAAAATAAAGTTACTTAACAGGGTTCCACGAGAATTAAATGAAATGGGCAGGCAGAATATTTAGCAGATTGTCTGGTGCAGAGTAGGTACTCATTATGCATTCATTCTCTCCTTCTGATTCCCCTGCTTCCTCTGTATCTACCCACCTGGGGTGAAGGTCAGGGTCTTCTGGTCTCCCTCCTGGTACCCTTGGCCCTCCACCGATGGAAGAGGGATGTCAGAGGTGGGGGCCAAACCCCCTGCAGTTAAGCATGTGTGCATGAAGTCACAAATGGGACATCGGCCACACAGACCTCCCTTCTCTGTGACACACACTGCCCGGGCCTCCTGGCTCAAGGGGGCTGCTCTAAACAGATTTCCTTCCATAAAAAAAAAAGAAACTGCCGGATAGTAAGTAATTGATCCCTTACAAGAGGTAGGGAGGGCGCCTGAATAGCTACCTAGCCAAGGGGCAGGGGTGATGGCCACAGTTTGTACATTCTAAGAAGGGATAGAAGGAAAGGATGCAAGAAAAACAACACAAAGACAAAATTAAATACAAAACACACACAGTTCAATATAAATGTTCGCTAGGTAGAAAACACAGAATCTAATGTTGACTTACCCTAACATGCCTCAATTTCTTCAATGAAAAATTATACTCATTTATATCTGGTAGCATGAGAAACAAATGGGTGATCTGCAGTAATAACTAAGCAGCCCCACATTATCTAAAACATGTCTACTCTTTAACTACCCAACTTATGGATGATCCATAAAGGCCTCTGGTCTCTTGACCCCTATGGACTGGATAAGGGGCAATGGGACTAACATAAAGTTACCCAGAAATAAAAATCCCTTCCATTTGATGAACAGCTTTATAATTCATAAATCACTTTCTTTTTACTTCTGAATCACAAAAACTCAGCCCTGGGAAGCTGAGGCTCAAGGTGATGCCCCGAGGTCTTACAGTTAGTAAGAGGAGACTATGAACCCGCATATCCTGACTCCCAAGACACGCACTCATAACACTTACATGCTTACACACATGTGTACCACAATGTAAAACATCCAAGTAGCTAGGTAACAGAGATGTGACAACAACTCTTCTATTTGAGGCATTGCTCAGGATCCTATTAGAGCCCGGGGGTTCACGGACATGAAGAATGCCAACCACTTGGCTATGAAATAGAATGGAAATTGGGAGAGGAAAAACCTATGGGAATCTGAGGCTCCAAGAAACAGAGAAGAGAAGGATGAAGAAAAACTTCATATTATGTCCCTGGAGCATCAGCTCCACAGTCCTAGTAACCATTTTTCAAGGGCCAAACAAGAGAAAATGGATTCTTTCTGCAACAGCAGGCTTTGAGACAACGATCAAACAACTTGCTGATTGGGGTGGTGGTAGGGATCAGCAATAAAGTGAGCTGCAAAGCAAGAAAGAGAAGGTACGGTGGAATAATGAGACCAAAAAGCTCACCATCTGGCCTGGAACCGGGGGGGTGATGTGAGAGAAGAAGGCAGGTGACCACTCAGAAAGAACCATGATGCTTCCTATAAAGTGGAGTTATAGGAACAGGGATGGGGCACTCCAAAAAGGGAGCAGAGAACCCCCCTCCCCCAACCTCCTATCCTTGCCTGGGATGATTTGTAAAGAGATTGTGGACAACCAGTGAAAGGGTGCTTGGTTGGGGCTGGGGGGCCCTTTCATTTGGTAGAGCAGATGGATCTGGAGTTAAAGAAAGGGATATCCAGGGACTTCCCTGGTGGTCCAGTGGCTAAGACTGTGCTCCCAATGCAGGGGGCCTGGGTTCAACATCTGGTCAGGGAACTAGATCTCATTGCCACAATTAAGAATTTGCATGCTGGACTTCCCTGGTGGCTCAGACAGTAACGAATCTGCCTGCAATACAGGAAACTTGGGTTCAATCCCTGGGTCGGAAAGATTCCCTCAAGAAGGGAATGGCAACCCACTCCAGTATTCTTGCCTGGAGAATTTCATGGACAGAGGAGCCTGGGGGCCTATAGTCCATGAGTTGCAAAGAGTCGGACAGGGCTAAGCAACTAACACTTTCACTTTCTTATTTTATGCTGCAACTACAGATCCCACATTAATACCCAGAGGAGCCAAATAAATAAATAAATATTGGGGGGAAAAATAGAGAAAGGGATAGCCAGAGTTCATCTCTCCTCAGACATTATGGGAAGGCTCTGAATGGACTTCCTTTTCCACACTCCACCCTTTGCATCCCATTCCTAAGGAAAGCAATTTAAAAATTCTGTCTTCAGTACCCTTCTGACTCCTACTGATCCCAGAGAATAATGGGTGGAGTCCTAATTCCCTAACAGTTCATCACACCAAATCCAACTTCATACACTCATTCGAGTACCTACTATTCATCAGGCACTGGGGTGCTAGGGGAAAGTCAATGGTGCCCTCAGAGAGCCTCCATTACACAACCAGCCCCCTGGCTATACCAACCTCATCTCCCTGTTCCTGGTCCCCACTTCCTTCTTCAACCGCACAGACCCAGCCTCCACCCCATCCTCTCCAGGCTTGTGTAATGGGCTTTCTTCCCATGGCGAAAGAAACCTGCCCCCTCCCCTGACTTTTCCTTCCTACCCTAGTTCCCCAGCTGCCACTACAAGCCAAGTATTTAATACTCACTTTTACCCTGTCTTGTTCTCATTTTCATGTTCTTAAGACTTTTCAGGCTTCTCTAATCATTCCTCCAATCAAACAGTGTTAAGTCATTCAGTCATATTCGACTGTTTGTGACTCCATGGACTGTAGCCTGCCAGGCTCCTCTGTCCATGGAATTCTCCGTGCAAGAATACTGGAGTGGGTTGCCATTCCCTTCTCCAGGGGATCTTCCCAGCCCAGGGCTCAAACCCAGGTCTCCAGCATTTCAGGCAGATTCTTTACCATCTGAGATACCAGGGAGGCCCAATCAAACGGGAGCCCTCAAAATGGGACTCTCCCCTCTGGTTCTTTCCTCTCTGCCCACAGGGAGTAACCAATAACCAGTAACCACTGCGAGGCCACAAAATGCTTCCAGGCGTAGAGTCCTTTCGACTCAACAGACTATCTATTGAGTACCTACTGCATACCCATGGGACTCAAATATTCTGTACTCTATCTTCTAATAAGAAAACTAATGGCTCTGAAAGATTTATCAACTAATCCACATTGAAACATGCTGAGTGACAGAAAGGATTAGGATTGGGGTCAGGTAGAGTCTCTTCTCATCCCCACCCTGGCCCCAAGCCTAAAGACTAGGCTACCTGGGAAGTACCACGGTCCACTGGGCAGTCCAGGATGGTGTGTGTGTGTGTGTGTGCACATCGAGTGGAGGAGAAAGAAAGGAATAAAGAGGAAGGAATATGAAGGCAAAAGAAGCAGGAGGAAAAGTTTCTGCTGTCAAAGGCGTGGCGCTGGAAGCAAAGGGAACCTTCCTACATATTATATTACGGGAGACATCCTACTGTTTGTTTCCCATTACTGCCTTCAATTCCCTTTGCATTCAGGAGACCTGAAGCACAGAACTGGCTTGTTGATTGGTTTGAGTTTAATTCATTTGTGTAATATCCCTGTTCAGAATGATATCTAATTAACAATTTAGTTGGGGGGAATAAAACCTCCCATAATCATTAATGAATGGGGGAGGGGAGGGGAAGCTTTCCTAGGCAGCAGCCTTGCGTCTACCAGGCTGTTTGCGGCTCCATCTTACAGATGTCTTAACAGTGGGATTATCACTCATTCTGGACCAGGACAAGCAGATGGAGCTGAAATTTGATGATGGGATGCTCAGAGCTACATGAGTCAGCACTCACACCTAGTTCTGAGGACCTCGATTCTGAGTGCCAGCTCCAGAGAGGGCAGTATAGCTAGACAGCCTCCACCAAGCAGAACGGGCACTTTCCAAGTTAGTGGGTGAAGTTCCAAGTATGACTCTACTTTTTGGTTGTGGCAGTTCCTCCAGGCTTTACGAGGAGAAATAATACTTAGATTTGTGTATAATTTCACAGTTTTCAAAATGACTTTATAAGTGTTAGTAACCAACTCACTGGGAGCAGAGAATACCAACCTCATCTAATAGTTGAGGAGAGTGAGGCTCAGAGAAATTAACAGACTTGTCTAAGGTCATTAAGGCATACATGGCCGGGAGTTGAACCCAGATCTTCCAAGACCAGAACCCTGGGCTTCGTGGGGAGCAGTCTCTGCTTGCAGGTTACTGGGCATGTGCCATCGCTCTCCAGAGAAGTCCCATGAAGCTAACACCTGTTGAGGATATAAGGAAGGCATTATGGGGAGGGCTTCTACAGAAATCACATAAAATTATATGGGAGAATCTGAATGGCATTGCAGGGGAAGTCAACAACTTTCATAAGATTCTTGAAAGTCTCTGAGCCAAAATCACAAGGGTCAAGACCTTGCAGGGGCCTTCTGACCAAGCCTTCTGGTGTGACATACAGAGAACAACGAGCTGGGTTATTAACAGGAGGACCTGGGTTCTAATTCCACCGTTTTCAAACTGTTTAACCTCTCTGGGCTTCAGTTTCCATTACTAAAAAATAGGGATAAAAAACCCTGTCCTGCCAACTATACAGAAATTTTGAGGATCAAACTACACAAGGAAAAGGGAAATGGTGGCTAGAAGCCAACAATGGGAAAGAGATTTTCAGTTTACCTTCTCACATGAAAAAAATGTTGTGCCATGTGCATTATCTGCTAAAAACATATTAAAAATTTTAACAAAAATATGTTTGGCCTTCAGGTTATAGAGTGCTTTATATACACAATGTCACTTATTTCTCTCCACAGCCCTGCGAGGCAGAGATAATTTTCCCAATTGCACACAAGGCAACTGAGGCTCAGCCAGCTCAGATAAATTGCCCAGTGTCATGAATGTGACTAAATATTAGCAGGTTGAGGATTAAAATTCATATCTTTCTGATTTCAGTTTCCCTCCTTCCCTCCCTCTCTCTCTCTCTCTCTCTCTCTCTCTCTGTTCCCTACATTACAGGTGCTCACTCCATCTCATAAAAGTGCCCGTGTTAAGAGATAAACTTGATGTATATTGAAGGAGAGTAAATTTTACTATATTGCTACAGGAGGGCTAAAAGTTTCCCCATCATTATCTAAATATAGGACTCCCATAACTACTTGCCTTACAACCAACCCAAATTGTGCATTGGCAGCCTGAAGAATTATACATGTGCAGACACACACACACACACACACACACACACACACACACACACACACACTTTGTTATAGCAAGAGGAGAGAGAATTAGGATGGGGATTGAAAAGGCACTCCCATGGTCTGGCACTGTGGAGTACTGCCCAGGCAGCTTGGCAAGAGTTGTTCATCCTGTCCCACCCCTAAAACGTACTCATCCTTGCCTCGCACAGTCTTTAAATACTTTGCTGTCGATTCATGTTAGGTTATTGTTTTTATTCTGCTGCCTACATGCCCTGTACAGGCTTATCCATGTCAGTGCCTTGGCTGAGACTGCAGGCCCCACAGGGCACAGGCTGGGCCATACGTATCCCTTTGTACTGCATCCACTCCGAGCCAGACACAATTATGTGCTTCATAAAGGTTTGAGCAGATGACCACAGAGATAAAGGTCATTTATTCTAACTTAAGGAGAAATGAAGCCTCCAGGCAGGGTAATTTTTATGACACGGTGCTGTGCAGGGGAACATGCGCTAGTACCTGGAGAGAAAGCACCGTCTGCATCCTGGCTCTACCTGGCTCCGGAGAAGATAAATATCCTCTCTTGGTAACAGTTTGTCCACCTATAAAATGGAGATGATACCTACTTCATGGGTCTGTAATGAAAATGGAAAGAAGGGTTTGTGAAACTGTAAACCAAAAGGTGTTATATATCTGCTATTTAGGAAGAAAGAGAGAAAAATTAATGAAAAAAATGTCATCTGAGCTGACCCTGAGGTTTCTCAGGGGAAAACGCCTCCCGTGTTTTCCGCCCCCCAGCGATGGAAACTTGTTCACTGGCTTCCCTGTGCTGGCTGAAGGCCTGGCACATTACTGGCAAATGGAATACACCAGAGATCTTTTCGATAGCTAGTTGCTAGAATGATAAGTTGGACTTTTATCCACCTTTGCAACAGCTAAAAGAAATAGCCCAAATTAACCCTCAATTCATTTAAGCTGCATTGGGCTACAGTCCATGGGGTGGGTCGCAAAAGCTGGACATGACTTAGAGACTAAACTACCAACAACAATCCATTTCTACTCATTCTGGATGGGACATACATACACACGGTTATCTATACATTCCCTAGTGTTGGGGAGGGATTGTTCAAGCAATATACCAACTAGCGGACTTTGCTGGTGGTCCAGTGGCTGGGAACCCACCTTGCAATGCAGGGGATGCTGGTTCAATCCCTGGTCGGGGAACTAAGATCCCACATGCCTCAGAGCAACTGAGCCCACGCACCCCAACTAAACAATCTGTTCACCACATGAAAGGTCTCACATGACTCAATGAAGATCTGACACAGCCAAATAAATAAAAAAATACAATAAAATAACATAAACCGACTAGTGCAGACACTCTGAGGGGCCCAGGCAGGAGAGACTCCGATCAGCAGGCAAATCAAGTCACAGTTCTTCCTGGAGTGCTGGGGCTGGTTTTGCACGCAGTGAAGGTCAAGGGTAGGCAGTAGAGTGAGGGAGGGCATTCCAGGTAGTGACAATGGTGGCTTGTTCCAAGCCTAGAGGCAAGAGTGAGCTGGCCTTCTGTTACGGACTTGGCAATGGTTGGGGGTGGGGTTGTGTAGGGGAGTCGGAAGAAATTGAATTAGTAAAACCAGCAAGGGGGTGGAGTGAGAAGGCAGGAGTATTGGCCCTTTTTGAAGTGGTCTCTGGATTATCATTTCTTCCCTGGGGGCTACCCCTGCCCTGCCCCTACAATTAATTCTCTTTGATGGTCAAGCTTTCCCAGAGCACCCAAAAATGAAGTCAGTTGTCCTTGCTCTGAGCTTTCTGGCTCTGCTACTCACAGGGCAATATAGCATCTACTGCCTTGCTCCAATAGGACACAAAGGTATCAAAAACCCAGTGTGCGCTAGATGCTTCCAACGGATCCACTCCTCCCCGCAGCCCTGCACTCAGTTCATCATCTCCATCTCAGAGAAAGGCCTTAGAGCAAGGCAGGTAGTTGGCAGCAGGACCTTCAGGCCAGACAGACTGCAATCGCAGCTACTCTGTTATGTCTTAGCTGTGAGACTTTGGACAAGTCACTTAACTTCTCTGTGCCTCAGATTCCTCTTCAGTCCAATGGGGATGAAAAATACCTGGACAACCAAAGATCGTTAATGCATAAATGTACTAATGTTGCTCAGAAAGGTGCCTGGCACATGGTTCATGCACAAGGGAACGGATGCTCGGAAATTTGCTCAAGACCTTAAAAGCTACACAGCTGGAATTCCATAGAGTGCTTCACTCCCTTGGATTTCCCTAAGTATACTGTCCCCATCTCTCCCTGGTTTAGGTTATAAACCACTCATGGGACATTGCTAGGCTCCCATTTGCCCCCCATCCTCCACGGCACCTAGAGGGTGTATGATACACGAGTGCAGATAAGTGAGTCCAGGTGTTAGTATATGAAACTCGGCTCCTCTGATATCCAGCACAACAGTGTAGCGGCTACACTGGGGCAGCCTGAGGCTAGAGTTTCACCTGCCTCTGATTCACTTTAGTGCCTTTGAGATTTGAGGCAGAGCATCAGTACCAGCAGTGATCCTGGGCAGGGGAAAATAACCCATGCCGGGGAGAAGAAACCCCTGCCCGCAGTTCCTTCCTCCCCGCTTCTCACGAGCTCTTTGGCTTTCTTAGCACACTCCCAAGAGGACAGCAGTCCACAAGGCCAATTGAGATAGGTGTGCCTCCTCCTACCGCACCACCCACGTCTGGCAACGTGCCTGCCCACCACCAGCCCGGGGGAGGCCTGATTAATCCGGGGCAGGGGCGCCATCTGCCATCCTGCCCCTGACCCCAGCCTGGCCTCCTCCCACCCTTCACTCCACCGGCCATTCAGCTGGGTGAGGGCATTTCCAACCTCCTCCTGTCGGGGAGGATGGAGGCATAATTAGTGCACTTCTCCTGGGGAGTGGGAGAGGCAGAGTGGCTCATTAACCCAGCCAGGCGTGCCTCTTCGGTGACTCCACTCCCTCCCTGCCCTCTCCTCTCTGCTCCGGGTTCCTTCTTCGGTCCCCTCACCCCTCTGGCCTCCCCTCTTCATTAACCTTTTTGCTCCTTTTTCTCTTCTGCACCACTCTTGGCTGTACTTCTCCCTCCTCATCTCACTGTTTCTCCTCTTCTTTCTTTGCCTATTTTGCCCCGGGACCTTTCCTTCCTCCCATCCCCCAAGACCATCTTCTCTTGATTCTGGCCTCCCAGCTTCTGGTCTCAGCCAATTTCTCTGGGCCACCTGCCCTTCCTGCTACATGCTCAACCTCAGAAGCCTTATTTCCTTGCCTCTTTTGTTCTTTGGGGCTTCCCTGGTGGCTCAGCTGGTAAAGAATCCTTCTACAATGAGGGAGACCTGGGTTCGATCCCTGGGTTGAGAAGATCCCCTAGAGGAGGGAGGGCATAGCAACCCACTCCAGTATTCTGGCCTGGAGAATTCTATGGACTGTGTAGTCCATGGGGGTCACAAAGAGTTGGACACAACTGAGCGACTTTAACTTCACTTCACTTGTGCTTTTGCTCCATTTCTTTCTTCTGCTTTCTTTTCTTTTCTTTATCTGGCTGCCTCGGGTCTTAGCTGGGGTACTCGGAATCTTTGATCTTCATTGCAGCATGAGGGACCTAGTTCCCTGACCAGGGACCAAACCTGGGACCCCTGCTTTGGGAGTGCAGGGTCTTAGCCATTGAACCACCAAGGAAACCCATGTTTTCTTTCTCGGTCCACTTCTATTTCTCTCTTTCACCTTTTCTTACTGTGTCCCCTCCATTCTGGCTCTCACTCTCTCCTACTCAGTGCACCCACCACACTGAAAGAAAGGTGCGTTTTGAGGAATCTGTATACGTTCTGTCCTTTTTCTGGTGGGCAGGAGAGAATGGGGGGATTTTTGGGGGAGGACACTCATGACCTGTCTCATCCTAAGTGTTCTGTTCCATTCACAACCCACTAGTGAGTTCCCAACATGAAACACAGTGGCAGGGAAGAGCTTGTGGAGTCAGGACCACGGAGAAGAAACCACGATGGCTTCTCCACCCAGAGGAGGCAGATACAAAGGGGCTTTCTGGAGCAGTTGCCATGGCCGCCTTGGTGACAGGGTATCAGCCAGCCACACCTGGGCTGCCCACAGCTGCTGGGAGGACCGCTTTTTCTTGGTCTTGTTTCCTCAGCTGAGGGCAAGCCATTCCAGCCTTTGAGGAATCACTGTCATAGTTTTCGCCACACCACCGTCTCTCCTAAAAATACAGCTGGTGGTGAGCTGCCTTTATTCTGGGGTCAGGGCGGACCCTGCAGAGCCTTGGAGGGGATACTTGCTTAAGGAAAACATCCGGATTGCATCTGCTATGTCTGTTTCAAGTTTCTCTCTACAAACCCGTATGATCTAAGCACTGGGTCCAAAAGCCTTTCCACACTCATCCTCCAGATCTGCCAGTTCCCTTGCTACTTATTCACAGTATCTTTTCAAAACACGTTGTCTCAGGACTTGCCCGATGGTCCAATGGCTCAGATTCTGCAGTCCCAATGCAGGGGGACCAGGTTCAATCCCTGGCCAGGGAACTAGATCCCACATGCCTCAACTGAAGATCTTGCATGCCACAACTAAGTCTCTTGTGCAGCCAAATAAATAAATATTTTTAAAAGATATATTAAAAAAAAAAATCTGTTGTCTCCATTCTCTCCCCCCCTCCACCCTTTCCCACCTATTTTTTCCAGATGATACTACACAGCACGGATACCTTTTCCAGAACAGTAACTTAATATTCCTCCTCCCTCCCCCATTTTTCAAACAGAGACATTGCACTTCTTCCAGGAAGTCTTCCTGGATTGACTCTTAAAGATGGAAGCTATCTAAGAAATTATTTAATTGCCCTTCAGTTTAGAATTGGTAAAGAACTCACATGCCAATGCAGGAGACAAAAGACATGGGTTTGATCCCTGGATTGGGAAGATCCCCTGGAGGAGGAAATGGCAACCTACCCCAGTATTCTTGCCTGGAGAATCCAATGGACAGAGGAGCCTGGTGGGGTACAGCCCATAGGGTTGAAAAGAATCTGATATGACTGAAGAGACTTAATACACACACACAATTTAGAATGAGGACGCAGTGCCAGAGCAGTTACATGATTTGCCTGGTGCATACAGTATGGTAATGCAAGGAGAAGACACCCACGTTTCCCAACTCCTCCTCTTGTGCTCTTCCACTGTCCTGAAGCTGCCGTCCCCTCAGAGAAGGCAGAATAGCTGGCCTGGTCTGCTAGCAGGGGATTTCCATAACTGTCCCTTGTTCTCTATCCCCAAATACCTTTCCCTGTAGTCAGTCTCTGCTCTGTCTGAGATATGTGTTGTTGCTGCTAAGCTGCTAAGTCACTTCAGTCGCGTCCGACTCTGTGTGACCCCATAGACGGCAGCCCACCAGGCTCCCCCATCCCTGGGATTCTCCAGGCAAGAACACTGGAGTGGGTTGCCATTTCCTTCTCCAATGTATGAAAGTGAAAAGTGAAAGTGAAGTCGCTTAGTCGTGTCCGACTCTTCGCGACCCCATGGACTGCAGCCTACCAGGCTTCTCCGTCCATGGTATTTCCCAGGCAAGAGTACTGGAGTGGGGTGCCACTGCCTTCTCCGATGTGTTGTTGGTCTTAAATAAAAATTGACTCAACTGTGTGCCTTGAAGGCAAGCAACCATACTGTATTTATCTCTGTTTCCTCAGCACCAAACAGTGCCTGGCACTCAATAATTGCTTGACGAACTGAAACTAACTGAAATGAAAACACACTATTGACCCTCTGAAGCAGCGGAGCCCTCACCCTCAGTAAGATGATGGAGGTTTTCATTGATAAAGATGATAAAGCACAGCCATGTCCATTTGGGGTCAGCCCCCTCCTGTCACTCCCTATCACTCCCAAAAGACAATGGGGATGTAAAACAATCACTTAGGGGTACAACTTGCACCTTCTACTGTTTTCCAAGGCCAAAAGAGAAAGGCATGGACTTCCAGGCCAGGAACTTAGCAATTGCTCGGCCCACTTCATGGCTGCAGGCCAAAGCTGTGCAGAGGAAATTGTGGGAGCCACACAGGACTCCAAAATAGAACTCCAGAAGACACCTGTGGACCCTAGCATCATCTAGGGCGGTCACTCCTGGATCCTCCTGGACCAAGTCCTAGGTCTCCCCTCACTTGCACCCGCACTGGGCACACTCGGATTAGAATCCACAGAAGGAAGCAGCAGCCTGGAAACAGGGCCCACGGCACTTCAGCAGAAGGCTCGCAGATGTTCTCACTTTCTTCAAAGGGATACAGATGTGGACAGGCAGGAGAGGAGCCCAGCAGAGCAGTACTTGCCTGAACACTTGGATCCCCTTCCTCCCTTCCGATCAAGTTATTGGGCAATCGGTGCTGGAAGCTGTGTGGGGAGTTTAAATCTCAGAGCCTAGGATTCTGACAGCTGGCAAAGCATCTGGGGCAAGTCCTGACTTTTGACTGTTGGGGACAGCCCATCGTTTGCAGAGCTCCCTGGGGGTGTTAAGGTCACACAGTCTAAATTCAGAGGAACTCCTCAGAAGCTATCTCAAAGTTAATAGGGAAACTGAGTTCAAGGAATTTGGGTGGTACTTAGCTGTCATAGAAAGAGCACTGGAATGGGAATCAGCATGTGAGATTTCCAGCCCTGGTTTCAGCAGAATCAGCTTCGTGGCACTGGACTAGCCCCATCCCTTATCTGATCTTCAGTATCCTCATCCACGGACTAGGCACCTCCAGAACTGACATGCCAGAACACATGGAGGTGTTTACCACAAGCTAAATGACTGAACCGATAAAATTCTGAGACTCCCTTCCTCCAGATCCTTACAAAGTTTTCCACACTGCTGGCATCCCACTGATCTCATTTGGATGATAATGGCCCCTTCAGCATCCTCCCTGCTTCTGACTTTCCCCACTTCCATTCGCCCAGAGATCTGACTGCAGCTTCTCAAACTTCATTATCTTGACCCACTTCTCAAGAACCCACAATAGCTGCCTATGAGAATCCAGGTGCACAAGGCTTTAATAGCTGCCCACCAAGACCCACCCCCAACGCCCCCGCCCACACACCTGGACTGGATTTCTTTCTTGCCTTGCAATCCGAGCCGTGTCTCTTCCTTCTGCGCCCTGCTCCAGACTTACCTTTTTAAGGAAGGTTGGCCAAACCACACCGTCTATAACCACAGCCAGCATTACGTGCAGTCCCTTCAGTATTTAACGCCTCAGGTTACGTTATATTTATCTGTAGTTTCTTATATATATATCTCTCCTGGTGAGTAGAGGTATAATTTACCCCTGAAGCCTGACAACGGCACAGAAAGGACTAAAGAAAACTCCCTTCATAAAGACCCCTCTCTCAGTCTTCCCACAGGTAAGGGAAGAAAGTTAAAAACATAATAACTTTATATATAGACATGAAAGCAACAGCTAAAAAGAGCCTCTGCTTTCACCTAGCCCAACTTCCTCACTAGAGGAGACTGAGACCCAGGGAGGTTAAGCAACTTGTTCAAAGTCACACAGCTCATTCAGTAATCAGGAAGGAGACCAAGACAATGTCTTCACTGCGATCCTTTCGCCAGCTGAACGAAGTATCCAAACCAAGGGGTCATTTTGACACCATGCAGCCAGCTGAACTGTTTGGTGGAGAACCCACACTCAAGGGCAGTGAAAAATCTGCACTTGCTGCCCAGGAGAGAGATCTGATAACAAAAGGGGACGTGTGGGTCTGAAGAACCAAAAAGGCTCCTTATTTCTGTCCCAAGAATGACTGCAACAGCCCTAGAATGAAATCCAGGGTACAACACTTTGGACTGAATTTTTGAGGTTTTGGTGGAGCTACTTCCTTGATGCCAGCCCACTTTGGCCATTTTTAGGTTGCTGCTGAGGGGAGAGCACCAACACTAATTGCCCTGGACAGATCCCAGAATGCACAGCCACTGAGAAGCAAGGCGTACAGAGGCCGAGGGCCATGCCCCTGCCCCCTCCACCCCAGTGAGCGCCACTGCCCTCCGCTGGGGTCCCACCATCAGTGCTGGTGTAAACACTCGCATCTCAGTTATTGGTACCACTGAGGAAGACCGGTGGTATGGATAATGAAAAGTCATTTCTTTTTGGCTTTGGAAAGCATGATAATGAATTTTTAGTGGCACCTAATTATGTTCTACTGAAGATAATATTAAAAAAGTGTTTGCATTCTCTGAGCACATATTAAGTGATAGGGAGGAACAGAAGTGGTTAGCTGGAAGAGGAACCAGATTTTGAATTAAAATTTCATTATGGGGACCTGCCAATGACCAGAATATTCATTCAACAGCTGTGTGTGTGTGTGTGCATATGTGTGTGTGTGTATGTGTGTGTGGACTTGTGCAGGAGGCACTCTGGTGCTGGGGAGAAGAGGGAAATTACAAATAGGAACAAGACACACTCTATCCTCCAGTCTGGTGAGACAGGCAGAGGTAAACAACTCACTATGATTAAGGCAGAATATAACTGCCAAATCAAGAAATTCAAGCAATTTGCTTTAGAAGCTCCCAGGAAAGAACAGATTTTTGGAGGGAGCAGAGAAGACTACTTAAGAGAGAGGCACTAAAAGTACATCTTGGAGGCAAATCCAGATTTCAGAGGGCCTGGGGTGGGAAGAGGGGTCACTGGTCTGAATGAGCATGGAGGCTGAGGACATGTATGAGCAGTGCAGGGAACAGCGTGAGGAACAGCACTGGTTCCCCCCCCCCACCCAGTGCTGTGGGAGGAGACCTGACTGATCTCCTCTGAGCAAAACGAAACTCTGTAAACCGCCAAGATCTCTTTCAATGTTCTCCCTGCTCCACCATCATTTATTTCAACAAGACAGTTCTTGCTCATGCCCTACTAAAGCAAGTTCCTTTCCACTAGTTACTCCTTAGAGCTTTAAAAAGAAAAAAAGAAAAACAAAAAAATCACCCTGGGAAAAATTCCTCTCCCAGTCCACAGCAATCTATTTTCAACCTCAGACTTACTCAATCCAGGTCTAGCTTCTCTGGGACTCCCAGACCTGGAACTTTGCTTACAGGAGACTGTTATGTTTGGGACCTCTCTGTTAGCCATCAGCCCCGCTAAATCCTTCTAATTTGCTGCTGCTTTAAAACTGGGGAGGAAAAAAAGATGGAGAGGACGCCCTCTCTGCCTCTCTGCCTCTTTCCCTCGCTCTGCGGTTACGCTCAGCAATGATCCTACAAGCCTGGAATTTGAGGAATTTCCTGCCCTGTGCTCCCTGGAAGAGCTGAGAGAGACCTAGCAATTAGGCCTGGAGTTTCCACTCCTGCCTTCCTCCACCCAGATGAAGTACCCTGATTGAAGAGCTTGCTCTAAGGGGGCCACGTGGAGCTCAGTCTGGGACGTCTCCGTACCACAGGAACGTCATCCCGAGAGTCACCCCCATTGCCACCGACTCCCTCAGTCCTTCCCAATCACCTAAAGAGTCCCTGCCAAGATGTTCCGCCTCCTTTCTTTGGCCCACCTTAAATTGTAGCCACAATAACACAGGACATATAGAGTTAATTCCTTCCTAAATCCATCCTGTTCTTCGGCAACTGTCCCAGGGTAACTCTGCTCCTTCTTTTTTTTTGCTTTCCCCCATCACAGGAGAGGAGTCAGGAGCCACACTTTGCCTCAGCAATTTTTCCTTCCCCTTCCAATCTGCCCCTCCCTGCCCTCCTCTCCCCCTTTTCCCCTTTGCCTGTATGTCATTATGTACTGAATTATTTGATCTGTGCCCTTGTTCAATGTCCTTTTATAGGCTGAAGGTCTTAGCTCTGCTCCCAGGCAGCATGTCTGTCTCTGGAACTTTCAGAAGGCAAGGGTGGAGGCTCTTGGGCCTCTACTTCTTTGTTCAAGTCAGAGACCTGGGAATGGGATGGGGAAGGTGGTCTCAAGTCATTTATGTAAACCTTACGTAACTTCTTTGCTGCAGCAGCCAGAACTGCTGAAGCAAATTTCTCTTCCTAATCATGTTTTGTTCAGGCTAATATTAAAATGGGTTTATATTCCCTTGTCACACATCAATCGATGGCTGGATACCAGGTGCTGGGGCAAAAGCAGCCTGGGATTTAAACACTGGCTACAAACAGTTCTCAAGCTGCCCCATCTACCAGCATCAGCATGGCCTCCTGGGAAGGTAGGCATTTATATGGGATCCTGTCCTCTTTCTGCACTTCGTTTTTGTCTAGGTGTCCAGCTTTGTGGTTTCTTCCTCATTCTAGTCTTCTCATTCGTGACACTCTTTCAGTAATGCCCCATGTCACCCTGCTTTCACTGTTCCTCAATTTAAAGGACATTTCTGAATCTTTAATGCCCGTAAGTCCTGGAGAAGCTATGATCAGTTGGAACTTTGCTTCCCCACCTCCATCTCTTTCCATATAGTACACACCCTCTCAGGTTTCATTCCCAGGTGGGCAGCCATCTCTCTCCATCCAAGCTGCAGGACAACCCTGCCCTGTGGCCGCCCCCCTGCCCACAGATCTCTCCTAGGGTTTCACGGTGTAAGTTCCCCTGGTCCCCCCCAGTGCCTATACCCTGCTTACTCCCTCCCTGTTCTCGCTCTCAGAAAGTATTAATCCAGGAACAGCAGTGTAGCCCTTTGGGGCCTGAGATTTCAAGGCCTGGATTTTCTTTCCATTCATCCCAACTCTGACTCTTGGCAATTCTCAACCAGATGACATTAAAACAGTAGTTTCCATCTTCTCTTTCCTTCCCAATATGCTGAGTTCTTCTCAGCATATTCTAGTAGCCTCAGAAGGAGAAGACTCTCTGGTTAAAAAGGAAATCAAAGCTATTCCAATACTTCAGTGGGAATGCTCACTATCTCCAGATTCCCTTCAACCCTCAAGATATTTGCCTTTTGAGGTTGAGAGTTGCTAGTTGCCAGTTCCCTCCTCCCCCCCCCCTTCACATTCCCTTCAAACAAAGCTTTTCTGTCAGGTTTTTGACCCTGACGAGGATTTTTAACTGGAATCCTTTTTTTTTTTTTTTTTCTTTCCCCCCTTTCTCTCTAATTCTGAAGGATCTTTTGTCTTTTGAGCAAAAGAACTGAGAGACTGGGAGGGCTGCTGGGTTTTTTTTTTTCCTCTTGTAAGTAATTGGGAAAGAGTTTTTTTTTTTTCAAAGAAGAGAAGGTAGAGGAAAAAAAACAATACAAAGCTATTTTCTTTCTTAAAATAATTATTTTAATAGAAACAAAAGAGAAAGATCTTGAAAAGTGTGAAAAGAACTTTGAAGAGAAAAGGACCCTGGAACGGTAATAGAAAAGGAGGGAGGGCTGGAGAGGAACCTGGAAAGAAGAGCTTAAAAGGGACTTAAGCAATGCACGCGCAGAAGGGGGAAAGGAGGAATATAACGAGTGACTGGAGGTGCTCATTTCAGGACTGTGTGCTCACTGGACAGTTTCTCCAACAGAAAGACCAGAAGCCCACCCTGAGGCCATAAAGAGAACTCTCCTCTCCTAGCATACCGCGTACTTTGCAATGCCCAGCATATAGTAAATGCTCAGTAAATGCAGGGCTGGACAAAACAAGTTGGTTATGGGTGACTGTTTTTTGTTGCTTGTGTCTGTGCTTTCTTCTTCCTCCAGGACTCAATGAAAGGTTGACTGGGAAAAAAAGGGCCAACCTCACACAACAGAGATCAGGTTGCACCAAGCTCGGAAGCAGAGGTCACGTTTTGTCAGCCTCTCCTTGTCTCACCCTACTACATTCCCTGGGCTTAGTTCTCACCCTCTTCTGGCTGGGCGTCACACATCCAACGAAACGCTATCAGCTCTCCGTTACTCGCATATAGGCTTCGCACTCTGGGAATTATCCATGGAAAAATCTTAATCCCAGGCAGGTTGATTCCTTTTGCCACCCAGAATGTCTCGGTTGTCAGTCTTGGTGTGAGCAGGGAATTAGAAACTCATTTAAATAGCCGTCCAAGTCAACTCTAATAAGCAAAGTAAATCTGATTATTATCATCATGAGCACCACCATGATGCATCCCAAAGTTAAAAAAATAAAAAAAGATTAAAAAGAAACAGTGGCTGAGTGTTATCTCTGTCAAGGCTCTCCCGCTACTGGGTCAATTGGGAGTTAACTGTATTTACAGACGGACTTTAATCTGGGGGACTCAGCTCTCCACAGCCTCTGCTCCATCTTTATAGCACCTCTAAAAGGAAGACTACAGACAACTTATATTATTTGTTACTTAAAATAGTAGCTGACATTTCAGTAGCTGCTAGCTTATTGTGTGCCAGGCACTATGCTATACGTTTTATATATTTTAACTCATTTCATTTATTCATTACAAAAAAGACTCGAGGCAGCGCACACAGGGTCAATTATGTAAACAATAAATTGGGACTTCTCCGGTGGTCCAGTGGCTAAGACTCAGCATTCCCAATGCAGGGGGCCCAGGTTCGATCCCTGGTCAGGGAACTAGATTCCACATGCCGCAACTAAGAGTTCCCACTGATGTCTCTTTACATTTCCAAGTGCCCCCAACTGCAACTAAGATCCGGTGCAGCCAAATAATAAGTAAATATTTCTTTTAAAAAAACAGTAAATGAAGAGATGACATGAGACACTGTGCACAGATGGTGATGCTTAGGCAAACAGGGAAAGAGAGTAAGCACTGGAGAAATAAACTGAGGGACAGGTAAAGTTATATACTAAATATTTGCCACAAGATCCTCAGTCCCTCATCAGAGAGGACCTGCAAGATTAGCCTTTAGCTTCCAAGCAGCATATGCAGAGGAAAAAATTCAGAATTAGTGATGCAATTTACAGTACCCGTAAAATAAACACTAACCGGTACCTTAGGAAAAGTACCACTACAGAACTTTCTTCTGTGGATCCCCATACAAGGTTCACTGTGTTGTGTATAACCATGTCCTGGGTAACGTCCCTACCATAAATAAAATAAGGAATTGCACAGGGCTGCCCCTTAGAACATTCCTCAGTGCAGGCTGATGGCACAGTGCCAAAGGCTCAGCTCAGTAAAAGCAATTCTTCGAGGGGCTCAAACCATTCATTCTCGGTTTGCCACTCTCTGACCGGCTGGCTTAGTCTAAGGATAAAATTGAGAGTATCTGGAGGAATGGACTGGAGGTGGGTGATAACAGTGGGTGGCAGGGTGGGGGAAGGCTATAGATATAAAACAGGACTCTTGCAACTTAGCTATTTTGGCCTTCAGTTCAGAACTGCATCCCGAGATGAGAGGAAGGAAAGAACATCACAGCCTTCTCTGATATCCAGGATTTCTTGGGAGGCATCTGAAGGTAGGGGGAGGCAGAACTCAAAAGAGTATTTCCCTGAGGAGACGGGGCAAGGGGCCAGCCAGTTGTTGTGATG
Source organism: Capra hircus (assembly GCF_001704415.2). NCBI lineage: Eukaryota > Metazoa > Chordata > Mammalia > Artiodactyla > Bovidae > Capra > Capra hircus. The sequence goes on along the minus strand of NC_030810.1, from coordinate 107,708,764 downwards.
TCTAGGGTGGGAGTGAGGTGACTGAGTGAGACTCATTTAAAATACAAAAAAGTACTTTGGCATTTTCTTCCTTTTTTATTTCTGCCGAGTATACCTAACCCTCAAAATATCAGCTTAGCTTTTGGCCATCTTGAAGCTTGGGGAGATTAAGCCTGCTGGGAAAAAAAATCCTAAGGAGCATTCAAAGAGGAATTAGAGGTAGAATTAAACACAGTTAAACAGCCCCAGCAAAGCTCCCAGACTTCCACCTCTGAAGGAAGAGCCCAGACGCCCCAGCATTTCAGAGACCCAGAGGGTGACAGTCAGCACAGAGGTCAGCCTGCTTGCGACATCTGCACCCCTTAACCTCGAAGTCCTCCAAGGGAAGAAAGTCCGCAACTTAACTGTCCATCTAGCAATTTAGCATCCACAAGTTCTTCTATCTGACCAAAGCATTTTTTTCCCTACAAAGACTGTATTTTTCATAATAGGGGAGGACAGAAAGCTTGTCCAGCCTTGGTCCAGGGAGCTGGCACTGGAGTGAGAGGGGCAGTCCCCAGTTAAAGGGAATAAGGTTGGAAGGAGGGTTGGGGCTCCCTAGCTGCTGCTTGGAAATCCTCTTGGTGAGTGAGGACAAGGATAAAGGCGGGGGAGAAGGAGAGGTAGAGCAAGCTGGCATCTCAGGCCAAGTCCCCTGACAATGGGCAGGAGTCTGGAACCTGCAGCCTGTTACTTAATTATCTCTGAATGGTTTTTGTTCCTGGCTTTAAACATTTACCCCTATTGGGTTTTCACGGCTTCACAAGCTCTCTATCTCCTTTTCTTTGCCGTTGCCATGGCAACGACTCCAGGCGTACAACTGCTCTCTGATTTTAAATAAAAGTTGAGGTTTCTCTCTCTCTCTTCCCTCCCTGCCCCTCCCTCCTTCTCTCTCTTAGGATGGATGAGGTTTCTCTCATCCCCTCCCTTCCTTTCACCTTCCTCTCTGCCCTGCTCTCCCCCCACCCGACTCAGTTTCCTTATCATCACCTCATTCTCTCCTTTCCTCCTTTCACCTGCCTCTCCTCTAAGCCCTCTCCCCTGTCACTGGGCTTCCTAGATGGCCCTAATCCCCTGGTTGCCATGACAGCAAGACAAGGCCCTTTAGGAGAGACAGGGGCAGAGGTCGAAGGATAAGGGAAGTTGGTGGTGGTGGGGGTGGTGGCGGCGGGTGGCGGGGAGGTGATCTGTTGGTAGTCCCAGGACCAGTGTTACCCAAGATTCTCTGGGGACCACCACCTTCCTCTATGGGCCTCAACTCTTCTAGCAATTAATGGGCAATAGATTCCTTATCTATTCCCCATCCCCCCACCCCCCAGGCACCAAGAAAGGACTTCTTAATCTGTGCAATTGGGAATGGTGGGGGAGGAGACAGGGAGGTCTGTGGAGATAAAGCAGTAGTTTTCCAAACTGCTGGGTGGCGTGTGTGTGTGTGTGTGTGTGTGTGTGTGTGTGTGTGTGTGTGTGTTGTGCATGGGGGGCAGGGCAGGGTGAAGGGGGAACTTCTAGTATCTGCTCTGGGGCAGTGAGTCACCTATACTCCTGAGTCTTGGTTTTCATTGGCAACTTTCAAGGGCTGGATTAAATCTTTGATTTTTCTGTACTTTAAGGTGCCCAAGGACATCAGAGAAGTCTCAGCAGCTATAGCTGTTGGGGGTAGGGGCCAGGTTGAGGAGGGAAGTATTTGAGGGAAGTGGGAGGTGAATCAGGTGCCTGAGACCCAAAAGAGCTAGTCCTACGGTCTGGCACCACAGGGGTCTGCTTTTATCTGCTCAAGGCAGAGGTGGGGTAGACCTCCCAGAAATCCTCATCACATGTTTCTAAAGAAAGTCGGGGCCTCCACTCACTCCCCATGAACGGACTGTCCAAGTGGCTGTCTTTGCCAGCTACCCGGACATTTCCTGGCCCCTCTGTTGGTAAGTTATGGTCTAAGTGGAGACTTAATCATTCCTAAAATGGTCTAGAGATTGAAATAGTCTACTTACTCCTCAACAACATAAACCATTCTCTCTTAATTGTATGATACAGGTCAAGGTTAAATACTTGGGTAAAGGGAGAAATAAACAACAATCTGGCATTTTAGAGAAAGCTATGAATTGGGGGTCAGAAGACTTGATTTCCGGGGCTTCCCTGGTAGCTCAGCTGGCAAAGAATCTACCTGCAATGCAGGAGACCCTGGTTCAATTTCTGAGTTAGGAAGATCCCTTGGAGAAGGGATAGGCTACCCACTCCAGTATTCTTGGGTTTCCCCAGTGGCTGAGATGCTTAAGAATCTGCCTGCAATTCAGGAGACATGGGTTCGATCCCTGGGTTGGGAAGAACCCCTGGAGAAGGGAATGGCTACCCATTCATCTTCTGGCCTGGAGAATTTCATGGACAGAGGAGCCTGGAAGGCTACAATCCATGGGGACACAAAGAGTCGGACATGACTGAGCAGCTTTCACTCTCACTTTTTCTCGGGGTGGTTTTATCCCGGGGGCACTTGGGAATGTAAAGAGACATCTTTTATTGCCACACCAGTGAATGGAGAGTGTGTTGCTACTGGCTTTAGTGAGCAGAAGCCAGGGACGCTGCTAGACATCCTACAGTACACAACAGCACCCCCTCTCCCTGCATGCACGCACACACAAACACACCCACACATGCAAACACACCAAACATTAGCTGTATCTATCTCAACCAATTCATTTTCCCATTCAGAGCCTCAATGTCCTCATTCATAGATTAGTATCTTATGATTTAGGTCACACACATTTCCTGAGTGCCCATGTCAGGCATCTTTCTAGGCACAGAGGGTGGAGCAGGTGCAAGATCAAGAGAGAAGGTCCCCTTGTCCCCAGAGACTTTTCATTAACTTATCTTCACAACTTGAAATGAAATTGCACAAGGTCACACAGAAAATCAGGAAGGAAGCTGGAATCTGAACCCAGGTCTTCATAAATCCAAGGGCTCTTCTCATCACTCCACACCACAAAATATTAGGATTCAATTCAGCAATAGGAGCTATCACAAACCACTTAAAGCATCTCAGATACCTCTTCGAAGCATTCTACACGGATTATTTAATTCAATCTTTATCACCACTCTACGAAGCAGATGCTGCTATTCTTCTACACCAAAGTAGAGGGACCTGCACAGGGTCATGATGGCAGCAGGTTCTGGATCTGAACCCAAGCTGAACTCCAGATCCTGCCCTTTTGCTCAGAAGCTCAAGCATACTTCCAGGGCATCATCTGTGAGTGCCAAGTCACTTCATTCGTGTCCAACTCTTTGCAACACTATGGGCTGTAACCTGCCAGGCTCCTCTGTCCATAGGGATTCTCCAGGCAAGAATACTGGAGTGGGTTGCCATGCCCTCCTCCAGGGGATCTTCCTGACCCAGGGACTGAACCCGTGTCTCTTATATCTCCTGCAGGCGGGTTCTTTACCACTAGTACCACCCGGGAAGCTAGTGACTCCTTGTTTTACAGATGAAAAAACCAAGGCTCCAAAATAGCATATCACTTGCCCAAGAAGAGTCAGGATGAAAATCCAGGTCACTCAATCTAAGATCAGCTCAAATATACCCTCGAGCTTTCAATGTCTATAGTCCTGTTGGGGGAAGACAGTGGGAGGTGCATTATAAGAAACAAAGTCGGAAAGGGAAAGGGAAAGAGGACGTGGAAAAGTGGGAGAAACACCTAGTGGTCAGGAGAAAGGAAAGAGCCGCCTCCAGATGGTGAAGGAGATAGCGGAGGAGGGGGAGGAGAGGGAGGGCGCTCAGAAAGAAGCAAGATGCTGAGCACACAGGGAGGGGTCAGGCTAGGAGAGGAGGAGGCCCTGGCGGCTCAGAGGGTGAAGAATCTGCCTACAGTGCAGGAGACCTGGGTTCAATCCCTGGGTCAGGAAGACTCCCTGGAGAAGGGAATGGGTACCCACTCCAGTATTCTTGCTTGGAAAATCCTATGGCCAGGGAAGCCTGGCAGGCTACGATCCATGGGGTCGCAAAGAGTCAAACACTACTGAGCAACTAACACTTTTCTGAAACCTCGGGTGGGCTCCTCTCCATGCCTCGCCACCTATCAGCTGACTAGGCTGTCAAGATATCCAGACCCTTTAAACAACCCTGTCCCTCTGGCCAGGGAACGAGAAGAACTTAGAATCTGTGACCCACCCCCCAAATCCCCAACCCCGGTGTCCACGGGCTCCATTTGCTGCTTTTCCTAACAACCAGCCCCAGCCCTGAGGGAGGGGGGCAAGAAGAAAGGACAGGCCTCGAGACCGAAGCACCCAACACAGAACTCAGCACACAGGAGGCGCCGGGACCTGCCAGGCTCCCTCCCAGCTTCCCAGTTCCTCCTGGAGATTCTTCCAGGCTCAGCTCCTCTCTTCAAATCCATTTTACAAATGAGGAAAACAGGCCCAGAAGCTTCTCTGGGGGCCCTGACCCTCACTGAGAAGGCCCGGGCATGACTTATGAAAGAGGCTGGGGTTTGTTGTTTGTTATTTTTGTTTTGTTTTGAACAAAACAGAATCCAGGGCCTTGGGGAACTTGCAATCTGGTAGAAAACTGAAAGGTCAGTGCTTTAAAACTGAGTATAAACTAAGCCTGTGAAATGAGATAAAGGGAAGGTTAGTCAGAAAAGGCCCTTGGAGGAGGTAACCCTTTTGAGAATCAGATGCGGGAGGTGGAGGGTGAGGATGGAGAAGCTTACATAGCGCAGGCCTTAGGTCTTTACAGACTGAAATTCCTGGGCTCTTGCTCCTAGGAGAGGGCCCTGGTTTTCATTTTTTCCCTTCCCCCCAACAGCTCAGCTCTGGTCGGCCTCTGAGATGATTAAAACCAAAAGAATTTTAAATGCCTGGAATTCACTTTTCACCACTGATGCCATTTGCTTATTTTCTCTCTCTCCCCTCCCTTCTTATAATTTCTTCTCTTGGGAGAGCTATCTGTTTGCCTCACTCTTTTCTTCTGGCTGAGTTTGCTCTGCGATGATCCCCAGTACCCACCAGATGACTTTGTTTTCATTGTGGGGAGGAGGAGAGAGGGGGTAGGGTGTCTCAGGCAGAAGGGAGGGAGGAGGGGAGGGTGGAGGGGCCTTGATCTTGCTGGCGAAAGTTCCCAGAAAAAGAAAGAAGAAATAGCTTTCAGGGAAAGAAATCTGCCAAATGTTTATGTTCCCACAAGACTCTGCGAAACCTTTTCACAGACCAAAGCTAAAGTTGAGGGTGAGATCAGAGCACGTTTCTTAAGGAACAAACTCTTATCAACAGGCATACACGAGCACCCACATCCTTGATCCAGGGTCCCCAACCTTCCCAGAGCAGGCTGGATCATCTCCATTCCAAGGACAGCAGACTCTGTGTGTGTGTGTGTGTGTGTGTGTGTGTCTGTGTGTGTGTGTGTTTGCAGGGAGAAGGGTACTTCTGCTGTCCTTACCCAGAGTCCAGACCAGATCTGAAAAATGTATAAAAAGTTTGCTTCCACCCTGGTTCCTAAACAAACCATGCTTCTCCAGGGGCACCCCAACGCTGGCTCTCTGAAATCAATCCCTCTGGTTTTGGCTCAAAAACCAAATCAGAGAGATCCAGGGCCTCATTCAGGAAGAAGCAGTCCTTTATGTGAACTCCCCCCGGATGGCAAACAGTCAGAAAACGGTGCAGCCAGAATCTTGGAGATTATTACCCTTCTCATTTTATGATAAGAAAACAGGCTCAGGTCACCGCATAAGGCACACGTCCCGACAACCACAAATGGAGCTAAAATTCACCGCTAGACTCGAAACCCAGTGCTCCTTCCATATTGCCTCCTGAATGTAGACTTTCCTATGGTAGAGCCTGGGAAACCAGGAGCTGAGACAGAAGCTACAAACCATCTGAGTGAGACTGGACACATTTAACCCTCTGGCACAGGGGCTCTGCTGCAGGTCCAGTGGGCAGTCTGAGGCGTAGAGGTCAGCAAAGGGAGGATGTCAACCCTACCTGGAGCTGGATGCCGATAAGCTGTGAGCTGGAAGTAGCCCTGGCCGAAACAGACAACTTCTTTGTGAAAAGAAAAATTGCACTGGGACAGGGTGACCTGGGTTGTCACTGCTTAAGAGTACATCCCAGAAGTGGCACAGTGTAGAAATTTTGTGCCCTCCCTTACTGAGGAAGGTGAACAAAGCACTCTCTCTCCTTCATCAGCTTTTTAAAAAATTAACTTGTTTGATGTGGTTTCTAAGGTCATGGGCTAGGTGCTTCCATGTGGTGATAACAATAGGAATAGCAATAGCAGTCACAGCTCCCATTTGTTAAGCACCTGTCATATGCCAGGAACTCTGTGTACATATACCGTCTGCAGTCTTTCCAAGGTTCCCATTGACCAACGGAGAACCTGAGACTCAGATATATGACAATTCCAAGGTCTCATGGCTAGTTAATGGCAAAAAGGTTGATAGGACCCAATTCTTTTCTTTCTCAAGACCAAGCATTGTGCTAGGGTGAAGAAAGAAAATTCCATACGGAGAGCGAAAGAATGGATGTCCCCCATTCTCCACCACGTCCTGCAGACCAGGAGCCCTGCCCTCAGAGACGAGATGAACAGCAGTGGGGAACAGCGGTGAGTTGCCAGAACTTTGGGTTCCAGTCCCGCTCTGCCTCTAACCCTCTGAGTAAACTCTACTATCTCTCAGTCTTCTCAAATGCATCATCTGGACATCCTCCTTGCTGTTTATCTTCAGGTTGGAAGCCCAAGGAAAGCCCCAAGGTTTGTGGTTATGCCAGGGCTGAGGGCCCAGCAGGAACAGTGCTCTCTCCCTCCCTTACCTCTTCTTCCTGGGTCACAGTTTTCCTCATCTGTGAGATGGAGCATGTTGTCAGCTCCTGGCACAGCACCTGCAAGGTGTGAGTCTAAGAGCTAGGCCTTCCCTTTCTTCATCCAATCACCATTATGGAGTGGTTATTCCCTGAGTGGGCTTCCCAGGTGGCACTATTGATAAAGAACCCACGTGCTAGCCTGGGAGACTTAAGGGAGGCAGGTTTGATCCCTGGGTGGGGAAGATCACCTGGGGGAGGGCATAGCAACCCACTCCAGTACTCTTGCCTGGAGAATCCCATGGACAGAGGAGCCTCACGGGCTACGGCCCATAGGGCTGCAAAGAGCTGGACACAACTGAAGCGACTTAGCGCACATGGCCCTGGGATTCAGCCCCAGAATGTGTGTCCCGCTCTCCCCAGAAAATGTTCCCAGGCCAAGTCGTGGGTCCTAACTGGGTGGTGGCCCTGCCCTGTCTTTCCCTGTCATCCTTTCTCACCGCTGCAGACTTCACTTCTCCGCATAGGGTCGATGAACTTCACTGGGACCATCTCTTGCTCCTCATCGAGTGTTCTGGTCACCAGCCCACACCACCTCCTGCTGTATCCCACCCTACCTCATCCCCCCACACAACCAGGGAGGCCAAGGCAGCCAGCGATGTGCAGCTCTGGCTGCATCAGCTCTGATGGACCAGGTGGAGCCTCCCCCAGGGAGCTTGACCATATCCCTGACCACCAGCAGCAGAGCCTCCACCAGCCTGCTGGGCTGACCAGGGGTTCTGGGCCGGTGCTCCGCTCAGCAATCCACGCGCCCGCTCAGTGCTGCTGCCTGACGTCCCTTTCTTCCCCTCCCTTGGTCTCAGCACTTGCAGCCAGCTGCCCCCACCTCCCTCCAGCATCTCTGTTCCCACTCTCCCCTTCTCTCCCGCTTCCTCCCCTCCCCCCTCTGCTGCGGGCTTGGAGCAGGAGGTTATGAAAATGAGCTGCGTGCCCAGGAGACTGTAATTATCTGCTAAGTGTGAAAGCCAGAGTGATTAATTAAGAGATAATAAAAAGAAAAGGAGGGCGAGAGGGGGGCCTCACGGCTTTGCTTTGATGATAGAACCTGAGGTGAGCCAAGCAATTAGGGGAATCTTTATCGAGAGTTAGCTATAATCCACAAATTATCAAGCACCAAATGCTCCAGGAGTAGGGCACATTTCACTCCTGCCGAGTGACAGACCGACAGACAGGGAAGGACAGCGGGAGGAAGGGGTCCAGGGAGCATCCAGCTGGGGGCAGGGAGAGACCCGGCGCAGTGGAGCGCGCGTCTGCGCTGGTGGACAGATTGTCCCGTGCCAGGCCGCCGGGCAGCACTTCCAGGCCCTCGGGCTGTGGCTACCCTTGAAACAGGGTAGCAACCCGTGACAAAGACAGGCTGCCCCCCAGGCAGGCTCCACAGCAGAGCCAACTCGGAACACCCCCACTGTCTCCTCCAGAAGGACCAGAGGGCCAGGCGCCTGTCTCCCCACAGACATGTCAGCTCCTCCTCTTTGAGGACTCACATTCTCCCCTGTCCTCAAGGGACCAGGAGCTGCTGTAACACCATTCCTCTCCCCACCTTGGCATGTGGGAGTATGTCACGCGGCCGGTGCGAATGCTGCAGGGGCCACGACTTGACAAGGCTACACCACAGCTCGTGGCTCCCGGAGCCAGCAGCCCACAGGGCCCTAGCTGGATAGCCCTCCCCCATCCAGCTCCCACTCTTCTCCCACCCAACCCTCCTGTAAGAACAGTCTCTTCTTTCCCACTGGGTCCTGCCCTACCAGTCCTTCCCACTGGGGTCCATTTTCCTTTCTTGTCCCCTCCTGGAAACCTTCCCTGACCGATCCCACAGCTCTAGTATCTCTTTCCATCTTCTCCTGTGCAAATGTACAACAGGGTTCAAAATGCCCCCCTAATTTAGATGATCTGTGTGTGTTTAGACCCTGAGGAAGATGGCAACCTGTCTCCTCTATTACAACTAGCTATCTGACAGCAGAAACCAAGCCTCCGCCCTCAAGTTCAAGCTTAGGGCTAAGAGTTTGCACTGATCTAATACAGTCTGGTCGGAGAAGGCAATGGCACCCCACTCCAGTACTCTTGCCTGGAAAGTCCCATGGATGGAGGCGCCTGGAGGGCTGCAGTCCATGGGGTCGCAAAGAGTCGGACACGACTGAAGCGACTTAGCAGCAGCAGCAGCAGCAGCAATACAGTCTGGTATCCTAGTCCACACTCCATCAGATTAGTAGATCTCCAAAGGCAGACACCCTATCCCTTTCTTTCTCTGCCCACACTGATGTCACTTGGGATCCACCCTGTCCACCCAGGCATGGATGGCTTGGTTGAGGACATCCCTGTGTGGCTTTCCTGGCAGCTCAGTGGTAAAGAATCCGCCTGCAATGCAGGAGACACGAGTTCGATCCCTGAGTCAGGAAATGCCCTGGAGGAGGGCATGGCAACCCATTCCAGTGTTCTTTCCTGGAGAATCCCATGGACAGGGGAGCCTCATGGTTACAGTCCATAGTGTCGTAAAGAGTCGGACACGACTGAAGCAACTAGAATGGGAAACTGGACAAGGAATGGCATGGTGGCTCAGCCGGGTTCCTGGGAACACTACTGCTCTGGCCCTGACTGGGGACACTGGCAAGATAGAGAGCCTTGGCGGTTTTTTGGGAAGTAGACCTGCTCCCTAGAGACAAGCTGCTCAACCTCAACTGAGGCCTCAAAGACAGTGTCACCTCTGGCCTCTCTAGGCTTGCACTGAGAGAAAAAGGGGAAATGTTATTTTTCCAGGCATAAAGAATACTGGACTCCTACTCAATTATAGTCTCAAATAAGACAGCTTTTTTTTTTCCATGGAAGAGCAGGAAGGGTTGGGGTTAGACACAAAGAACTTTCTGCTTGCCAGGGATTAATTGATATGAAGGTGAGCAGGCAGAGAGAGCAAACGAAATTCCCTTCTCTTCAGAAAAAGGACAAACACGGATGCATCCAGGTTGATTCAAATTGGTCCTGCCTAAAGAGAGAGATCTTGAGAGTCCAGAGGTGTTCAGATTCTTGCAGAATCATCCCTCCACCTTCACTCCTGACCCTAGGATCTATGCTCTAGGAAGCCTGGTCTGACTGACCCTACCTCCTTCTTTGTTTACTCTGAAACTCCTCAGGATGGATGTGCGTAGTTTGCACTTGGAGGTGGCTGAAAGTGTAGTCAGTTTTCTGGAGGTTCTTCTTTCCCCTAGTGGGCAGGATTCCCTAGATATACGGAGCAAACTTGTCCCATTATATCAGAAAACTCTGAGGGCAGAGGCGCTCTTCTCTGGCCCGTGGACCTGTCTCGACAGCCTGAGGCTCTGCACCCAGATCACCAAGGGAGGGAGTGAGTCAGCTCATCATGTTGCCTGAACAACCATTAGGCCTACATGAGTGTGAGAAAATGACCTGCCCAGGGGTGGTCCTCCATTCCTCCCTGAAAACCATGACCCCAAGTAGGTCTACAATCCACCTTCTTTCCCAGATCTCACTTTGCTCATGATCAAACCTTCAAGCCAAAGCCAACAAAGCCTAGGCCCTGGCTAGCAGCTCAGTCAAAATGTTTTTCCCCCTAAAACCGCACCAAATGAGAGCTGGGTTATTGAGGAGTCACTCTTCTCATTTAAAAAATGAAGGGAGAAGGCTGACTGAGGACTGACTGGCTCGGGCATGGAGGAGGCATGTCTCCACCAACATACTGGCTAGTTGCTTTTCAACTTTGCAGCCAGCAGCTGGTGAACACTTGGAGGGGTGAAATAGAGGTAGCTGGGAGCGTGGGAGGTGGTGGGAATAAGGCTGGGCAGGTTAGGCTTGAGGCACGCACTGCCCCTTCTCCTGTCGCACAGCTTGCCTCTCTAAAACAAACATATCGATGGTCCTGAATCAATGACCCATCCAGGCTCCGTTATACAACCAAAAGTGAATTCAGGTAAATGAGTTCTATTTTTCCTTGCTTCCCATTAGAAAGCTGAAGCTCTATTTCCCTAGAGGAAACACATCCTCTTAACACTTCAGAGTGTGGTCCAAGGACCAGCAGCATTGGCATCACCTGGGAGCCTGGTGCCAACACAGAAATCCCGCCCGACCCCAGATCTTCTGAATCAGAATCTGCACTTTTTAACCAGATTCCCCAGGTGCTTCACAAGCATGTTGGAGTTTGAGAATCACTGTTCTAACATACTGAGTTGAAACCTTGTGGAGAGATAGGGATTTAAACCTAAACCTTCTGGTCCTGCTTACTGTGCATTGCCCAAGGAGTGCTTTCCCAGGGCTTAAAGTAGAGGTAAATTGTTGCTATCACTCCATTTAACAGATGAGGAAACTAAGGCTCACAAAAATGAAGAGCCCACTGAAATTTCAGAGCCAGGATCAGACCTAATTCTAAAGCAAGGTGCTTTCTATTTGCTGCCATCTCAAAGCTCCCACTGCACGGCACTCCAGAGACCATAAATTCAGGGATTACCAACATCACTGGCTTGGTTCACATTGACTTATCTGTATTTGCACCATTATTTGTTCTTCACTCATCCTACTGATCTGCCTTGGACTATGAGCTATAAAAAAACAGGCACTGTGCAATATGATTTACTGAAAACTGACTGTGTTCCAAATACTGTTCCTTAACATCGATTCCTTCATTCAGTCCTCACAGCAACCTTCTAAGGTAGGTCTTATTGTCTCCATTTTATAGATGAGAAAACTGAGGCTCTAGTGAAATGACTTGGTCCTGCTCACGCGGGTGGCAGCCTCTCTGCCTTTCCCATAGGCCCTCTGGTCAGGAGGTCCCAGGGCACTTGAGGCGTTATCCAATTCCAAGGGTGTGTTGAAAGAGACCAGGCTTAGGACACGACCCTGGTATGAAACCAAAGGCAACATGCACAAACCAAATCCCTTAGATACGGGCTTTACGGGCTCTACGGGCTCCTCTCTCAATTTTCTGCACAAATGGAGAGCAGCAGCAATGCAGATAATCCAGAAGTCATTTCAACTTGCTTTGCAATGCATTAAATTTTTTTTTTTTTTGCCAAGTCATATTTTCCCTTCTAATTATATTTGGCTCAAACTGACATTAAAATGAATTTGTATTCTCACTTCACCAACGGCCTGGTAAGGGAAGAAGTCCCAGATGTGTGCAGGGTGATAGGCACATCAGTGTAGAATCAAACATCATCCAGGCAGTAGCCGACTGGGGATGGAGGCTGGAGAGCCGGCAGCGCTGGCAACAGGATTATGGGAGAGGTGGTGGACAAAGATGGAGCGGGCTTCAGGGGCTTCTGGGAGTCCCCTCAAACCATCCCCACAGTGCGGTCAAGCAGATAGATTTCCAAGGAGGTAGGGGCTGAGGCTCAGAGCAGAACACAGGGTTTGAGGTCAATTGCTCAGGGTCTGGGATTAAAACCCAGGAGTCCACTGGACGACTAGGGAATCACAAAGAAGAAAACCCCGACTTCTCTCTGGGGCTTCACCTAACCAGTCTGCTTGCTCCCGCTCCCTTGTCTCTCTCTCTCTCTCTCTGCCCCCATCTGCCCATCTCAGCTTCTTTCCTTTTAATAACCTCCCAGTTAAGTGAATCGAATGGGAAGAAGCAGTTAAAAGCACCTCATGGCTTGACAATGCTGGGTAATGGAGCGAGCAGGGCCCCAGGCTGTTCCTGGGAGAATTCAGGAAAGGGGAGGGGGGACTCAACCAAGGACAAAGTTAATTTAGAAATCAGCTCAGTAGGGTGGGAGTAGGGATAGGGAAGAGGGAACTGGACACAAGAGGTTGGGAGATCTGGGGAAAGCACGCTTTATATAAACTGCCTTTGTTCCTGGAAATCATAATCCTCGGGAGGGACCTCGCTCACTCCTTCGGATTCCTCAGCTCCTTCCATCCGGAGCAGGGGGCACAATCAGGGATTGTCCGAGCCGGGATATCTTGAACAGCGCTGCATTCCAGAGGCTCCAGCCGCAGCCCCGGCCTCACATCTGTGGCTGTGCCCTCCCCCTGCCAGGCGGCCTCTTCCACTCCCCACTCTCCGATAGCTAGACTTCAGCATTTTTCACATACCTCTCTTCCAGCGTTTATCTTATAGTATTGTCAATATGTGTTTATACATCCATCTCCCACACCCGCCCCAGAGTAGCTCAAGGACAAGGACCAAATCTCACTTACCTTGGATTTCTGGTGCCTACATGCATACCCAGCCCAGCCCAGCCATTAAAAACACACCAGCTTAGTGGGACACTGGCACTCACCCCTATAGCTCACTCCCATGGTGGGAATCTTCAAAGGTTTCCATTTGAAAAGCCAGAGACAGCTTCCTTGAAGAGGTTTGAAGAATCTCCTAGGCTCAGCCCCCAAATGCACACACATCTCTGGCCACTGACCAGAGGAAATGGCCCAGGATTGACCCTGCAGGGACTAAATAAATCCAGATTGGCCCTCTGATGAAACCAGGTGGTTCCCCTAGACTCTGGGCAGTGCAGACCCAGCCCAGGCTCCCAAAGAACATAGGACAAAGAACCTAGGTATCCACCAAGCTGCAGCGCTCACCACTGAACTCTGCCTCTTTATCTTATTAGACCTGAGGATTCGAAGAGAAAAAAGATCTCATCATTTCAAGCCTCCCCAACTCTGGTCACAGATCTGAGACTTCCCAAGGTGAACTGATTTTAAGTTTTTCTGCCCATTTCTACCCAGTCAAACCCGACCATCTGCCCATTTCATTTTTTTTTTTGCCAACTTAAGGGGCTGTAAATCTCAACAGTGGTCTTCCCAGGTGGCACTAGTGGTAAAGAATCCGCCTGCCCTTGCAGGAGACGCAAGTGATGGGTGTTTGAGCCCTGGATCGGGAAGAGCCCCTGAAGGAGGGCATGGCAACTCACTCCAGTATTCTTGCCTGGAGAATTCCATGGACAGAGGAGCCTGGCGGGCTACAGTCCATGGGGGTCACAAAGAGTTGGACATGACTGAGGGACTGAGCGTATAGGCACACAAACCTCTATAGTGGCTCCAACAGATGAGGAGTTTAAGAGGAGAGGAGGGTTGGGTGAAGAATGAAGTAGGGATCACAAAGTTTTTAACACTTCCTTTGCTTTAAAAGGGCTTCCCTGGTGGCTCAGATGGTAAAGCGTCTGCCTGCTATTCCGGAGACCTGGGTTCAATCCCTGGGTCAGGAAGTTCCCCTGGAGAAGGAAATGGTAACCCACTCCAGTATTCATGCCTGGAAAATCCCATGGACCAAGGAGCCTGGTGGGCAACAGTCCATGGGGTTGCAAAGAGTCGGACACGATTGAGCAAGTTCTCTTTCTCTTTGCTTTAAAAACAGAAATCCCTGTCTCTTCCTTCTTACAGGAGGGTCTCAGGCCTGGCATTTCCAGGCTTTTTTTGGGTCAGGCCCCAGACTACTGTTCTGGATCACCTTCATTATTTCTCCCTAACCCAAATCCTCAGCTGCCACCAGCCTCCATGGACCTTGCGCATTCCGGCAGCCACACCTTGATTCGGGAAGTTCAGCCGGCCTGGTAATGCTCTCCCTCTTCCTGCCACATCCACATCCTGTCCATCCTTAGACCGGCTTCCTCCATGAAGCCTTTCCTGGCCTCTTCAGCCCACAGCAAGCTCCCCAGCTCTGACTGCGCACACTGCTCTCCTGGCACCAAATGCACCCAGCCTAGCATTACCTTGGGAAGATCCCCTGGAGAAGAAAATGGCAAACCACTCCAGTACTCTTGCCTGGAAAATCCCATGGACAGAGGAGCCTAGTAGGCTACAGTCCATGGGGTCGCAAAGAGTCAGACACGACTGAGCGACTTCACTTAGCATTACCTGGAACCTTTGCATATATTTGTACATCTTAGTTTCTTAAAGGGAAGGGACCATATGATATTGTGGGTTTTTTTTTTTAATTCCCCATAATGCCTACATAATGTATGTTTCATATATAGTAATGTACATTTGCTGACTTGGAAAAAAACTAATTCTCCCCATTTTATGGAAGAGTAAACTGACACCTCCGGAAGCTAAGTACTTTGCATCTAAATCACAAAGTGAGACCCTTAAAGGCAAAGGCAGTATTTTATTCTTTTGGCAACACTAGTGCCTGGAACACAGCATAAGCACAAAACACATTTCTGTGGGATAAAGGAACCAAGTCCAGACTCTCTTCCCACACAGTGAGGATAGACTCCTGCAACTGCTTCAGAAGGAAAGAAGAGGCAGAGAAGAAAAGCATCACATGGCCAGTTGGGAAGAGGGATGTGTGACTCCTAATCTGGCCTGGAGCGGGGCAGGCTACGGGAACAGCCCTGCCAGCACAGAGCACTGATACCTGCTGTCCCTTGCTGCCTCAAACCCACTCCCCATGACCTTCTGGGAGATTCTTCCATCACCTTCCCAGAGTCAGGGCCCTGGAGGAATGAAGCAGCAGCAGCATCTCCTGGGAAACTAATGGGATTTGCTAGGGAGTACTACAGAGTTCCACCCTGGATTTAAGACCCTGAATCCTGAGGAAGCTGGCTGGCTACAAGGCCCATTTATTTCAATATGATCCCAATTTTGTTAAATGGACTCAAGGAGGGCAGAGAGGAATGAGGCTTCAGCTCCCTGAGACTACAGAGGTTAATAAAAGTTGCTGGAGAAATTAAATGTGGAGGGGGAGAAATTGGGAGCTTGGAGAGAGTTGATACAGGGTGGGGGAGAGCAGGATAGAAAAAGAAAAATGCGATCTTCAGCAAAAAAGAAAGTCAGCTTTCATCCCGGGAGCTCAAAGAACTCGGTCAGGTTGCACTGTCTGTGAATCAGTGGGTGGGAAGGTGTAAGAGCTGGGGCTGCAGGATAGAGAGAGACCAGAATCACACAATGGGGAACCTGAGGTTTCTAACTTTCTTAACCTTGTAGTGTGTGCATCTTCAGAGCAAGACAAGACACAAGCTGGTGCCTTCAAAGACTCTTCAAAGGATGGCTGCCATGGCTGGCAAGGGAATGGGACACAGAACACGGCTGTATTCTCTGGTGAATGGATGGGCCGGGGGAAAGGGAGAGACCTGTTCATAGGTGTATGGGGGTGAGAAGCGGCTGTGTATGCAAGTGTGCAGGAGACCACGAGGGAATCTACACGTGTGCATGTGGACACACACACTGCAGAGTGAGAGCTGCGTGCCGCGGCAGTGTGGAACGGGTGGGTGTGCCCATCGGTCTTCAGGGGCTTCTCTCTGGAATCATTCCTGCCTCCCACTCCAACCTCCCTGCTTGGGATCCGGTCCTGGCTCTGTCACTACTTATATAGATCCCGTTGGCCAATCTGCTTAACTTCTTTCTTTGTTTTTCTTTGTCCACTCACAAAATGGGGATAACTCCTAACAGGTTACTGTTGGTACTTGAAAGAAATTTTTAAAATTATTTTTTATTTTTGGCTGGGAGGCATGTGGGATCCCAGTTCCCCGATCAGGGATTGAACTCATGCCCCCTGTATTGGGAGCACAGTGTCTTAACCCCTACACTGCCTGGCAAGTCCTTACTGTTGGTATTAAATGAGTCACTAATGCAAGCAAAATACAAAGCAGGCTCTCCACAGAAGAGAACCACCTTCTCTCTCACTTAGAATGGACTCATTTTCTTTCCTGACTCCTGAGACAGCTTCTCTTTGACATTACATTTCAGAATTGAGGACATGGCAGCCTCTTTCTTCTTTCCTGCTGACCACTGCCTGCTGCTCCCCTGCCCCCAATCCCAGCCCTTTCCAGGTCAAAGCATCTTCCAGGACAGGGCCAAGTAAAGTGGCCTGGAGGCCTTGAGAAGAAACCAGGCAGGAGCTGGTAGGTAGGGAGGGGACATAGCCTTCCCAGTTCTGGATGCATGGACAGGAATGTCCCTATCCTTGTTTGGAAACCATCCCCAAAATTGGGATGATGGAGGCATTTGCCCCCTATCCCCTCCCTCCAGCCCAACCTCCTCTTAGCAAGTCATTTCAACTCTCTAAGACTGTTTTATTATGTATTAAATGGGGGAAATAATAACTACACTGCCCATATCATAGGACAGTTGTAATATATCTACCAAATGAGACTGTACATGTGAAAAAGTTGCTAAAATTGGAACGCACTATATAAATACAGGACTTCCCTGGTGGCTCAGTGGCTAAAAAAAAAAAAAAAAAAAAAAAAAAAAATCTGCCTGCCAACGCAGTAGATGCAGCTTTGAACCCTGGGTGGGGAAGATCCCCTGGAGAAGGAAATGGCTGCCCACTCCAGGATTCTTGCTTGGGAAATCCCATGGACAGAGGAGCCTGGCAGCTCACAGTCCATGGAGTCACAAAAGTATCCAATGCAACCCAGTGACTAAACAATACAAAGTTAAAAAGACTCTACAAGTGGGAAGAAGAGATCTGCGGCCTTGTAAACCTCCTGCTCCTGACAGACAAGGAGTTCCCTTCCCCACTAAATAAAACAGATGGTCATCCAAGCAAGACAGCAAGATGCAGGTGGGCTAGGCGTCCTGGCTGAGCCCTTGGGGAGCAGGCTGAGCCAGGCACCAGGAGGAGCACGGGGTCACCGTGGGGAAGAAGAGCAGGAAGATGCCCTCTTTTCCCCTCCAGAGCCACCTCAACCGAAGGGAGGCCACTGCACAGGTGCCTCTGCCGCGGAGGGTGCCCAGGGGACCATGGGCTTTGTAGTAAAACAAAGAGTTTGAATCTGAGATCTAATACTCCAGGGATGGCCCTGAGCAAGTTAATTAAAATTGGCTTTGGTTTCCTCATCCTTAAAATGGGGGTAACATTTCCTTCACAAGGGTGTTGTTATAAGGAATAAACAACAACGAGTGTGAAGAGCGCACAGTAGGGATTCGACAAGAAGTCACTTTGAGGCTTTGGTTGGGAGACCACCTCTCCTACAGTCACTTTTCCCTACCCTAGGGCAGGCAGGGCCTGCCAAAGCAGATGAGAACACCAGACCCCAGCCTCTGTGTCTGCCAGGGACTGGGCTGAGTTAGAAGCTGACTGTCTTGGTTTTCTCCCCAGGCCCCTACTCAGCACCCCACCCCCTGCATGACTGTCCACAAGTCAATCTTGCATGTTGCAGGGGTAGTTCCCAAGTTTGCAGCTCATGGACCTGTAAAGGCTGTATGTAATTTGCAACTGCAAACCTTTCCATTGGCCAAGTAAAGCCCTTTATACGGGACTTCCCTGGCGGTCCAGTGACTAAGGCTTCATGCTCCCAATGAAAGGGACCCAAGTTCAATCCCAGATCAAGGAACTAGACCCTACTTGTTGCAACTAAGACCCTGCAGCAATCAAATAAATACAAAAATATAAACAAACAAAAAATTAAAAGACATTTATGGGCACTGTTATATTACCAAAGAAAAACCTGTTCAACACCCAAAAATGTAGGACAGAATCTCAGAACGGAGGATGGTTTTAGGAATTTGAATGAATTTCCATTTATGAGCACTCTCTCCTTTTCCCTCTGAGTTCTGCTTCAGCTCTGGATCAGGAAGGACCCTGTCCTGGCTCAGCATCTGTCCCTGCTGGCATGTGGGATCCCAGTCAAAGAAAGGTGGGGGCAGTACTTGAGGGGAGCTGGTTCCCCAACCATTAATACCGTCAAGATACCCAACCTGTCTAAACCTCGATTTCTCAGCCATGAAATGGGGATAATTACAGAGCCGATCTCAGGGGCCTGTTGTACAGATTAAATTAGATAATGCAAATAAAGTAGTTAGCACAAGGGCTCCATAAATGATCCGTATGATTTCCAGACTCTGAAATGCTGCCACCTCGGGGCTAGTGTTCCTCATTTCTCATAAGAGCTTTGGCTCCTTCTCACTAGAATGCCAACCTCTTCCATTTGGTCCTCTTCTTCCCCAAACCCTTCCTGAGGTTGCCAACCAAGCAAGGCTGGTTAGCCTCCCCTTCTGGGTCCTCCACAACCCAGTTCTCTCCACAAGAGATACAAAGCAGAGATGCTGGAGCCCAGGACCAAGAATCTGGGCAGCTGGAGAGAAAACAAAAAGAGAAGGAGGAGCTGGAAAGGCAGCAAGCAACTGGGCTGCCCGTGTCCAGCCACAAAGTCCTAACAGAAGCACTGGCAGGGCATGTCTTTCCAGACCCTGCTCCAAGCACCTTATGTGGATTAACACGCCATTGCCACCCTATGAAATGTTATTTCTATCCTGACTGTATAGACGAGCAAACTGAGTCACAGAGAAAGCACACAGCTTGTTCACACTGACACAACTATCCAGCGGCCTGGGAGGAAAGGGGTTTAGCCAGGGAGCTGGACAGGAGTCTGTGATTTAACCACCGTTTAGTACTGCCTCCTTCCAACATCGTAGCGCTCTCACCGAGTCAATCAATTGATCAGATATTTAAGGGCACTTATTGCACACTTAGCATCGTGTCAGAAAGTGAAAGGATAAAAGAGAAATGAAGACTTAGTTCCCAAGGATATAAAGCTCTACAGGAGCTTCCATCAGAGCACTTGGTTCTCAGGTCAAGATGGGGTGAGAGCCAGGGACAAAGCTGGGCTGCTTCATTCCTACCCACCAGAGAGCCAAGGGCAGAGGAGACAACCAACCATGAAACCATGGGAGCCAGCAGAAGGTGGGAGGCCGAGACACGTTCTCCTCCTCTTCCTGATCCAGGATCTTCTGGGGTCCAGAGCAATAGCTGGAGGTAATGCTAGGCCCTGAAAACTGGGTTTACACCCTTCTCTCGGGGTCTGAGCAGAAGTCCAATCAAGGTCAAGGAGAGGGACCAGGTATCCTGATTTCTGCCATGTCTCCCCCTGCTCTTTCCCAGCCTCAAGATCCTGCTTTGGGTTAGAAATGTGGGCCATCTGAAGTGTGTGTGTGGTGCGGGGGTGGGGGGGGTGGGGGGCAGGGCGGTGGGGAGGAGGGGGCACGGTGAGAAGGGAGTCCATTCCCAGCTACTCTTCTTTCCAGACTCTTGTTCTCTGTCTGGGTGTAGCTGTTCTCAGGCAGTTGATTACTGGGAATTTAGGAGGCCCTGGGGCCTCTTCCCTTTACTCCTTGCCACCTTGCCAAGTGGTGGCAGGGATGCCCAGGGGACATCTAGGAGCTGGAGGGACATATTTTCCCCCTACCCCCACCTCCACCCTCCCCTGGAGGCAGCTCCCGCCCCGAGCCGGCCTGTCATCCCACATTGCTCTGATTAGCTATAATCTTTCTTTTTCAATTTCTCCTCCCTGAGACTGGGGAGCGAGAAAATCTCCCAGAAAATGAATAAATATTTCAATTTTCAGCGCAATCAGTCTGAGGAGCCAGCGCATGATGGAAACGGGGGGAAGGATAATGGTTTTCATTTAGATAAGATACAGAAAATTATTTAGTGAAAAATGAAGATTGATGAAGCCCATTGAAATTCTTTAAAACGCGATTTTTATTTCTCTGCCTAGGCCGAACGTTCCTTTCCTCTCTCCTCTCCGCTCCCCTCAATTCAACTGCCTTCTCCTCCCACCTTCTCAACACTTGCCCATCACCCTCCCCCAAACGTCTGGTGACCCCCCTCAGTTTCTCCCCTCACAGCCCCAGTCCCTGCCTACAACTCCTTCTTTCTAAGGATGAAGGCTGAGGAGAGAGGTCCTGTCACCACCTCCCTCCTCTCCAGCCCTGTCCCGTAAGCATCCCTGTCTCCCCAGGTCCCCACTCCTTCCAACCTTGCCTCCCCTCCAGTCTCTGCTCAGTCTCCCAGGAACACTCAGGAGTGACTTCCTCTCCCCTCTGCTCTATCCTCTCCCTTTCGCTCCCTTTGGTATCCCCCCTCCCACCCCCAACTACTTTTGTACACTTTCATCAGGTCTTGCTTTCACCCCTGCAGGAGGATGGGTGATGGAAGCTCAGCTAACCTCTGACCCCTCCCCCACCAAGACAGAAAGGCAACCAACACTCTTCTCTCGGACCCTTCCATCCTGCCTCAGTCCACATGACTCTCCTGTTTGCGAACTGCAGCTTTTGTTCCTTGAAGCTTGTTCGTATCCATGTTGCTGACACATTAAGGCTGCAGGAAAGGGGCAGACAGACGCTGGCCCCCAGCACATACCAGTACTGACCCAGCTGACCCCTCCCCCACTGCGGTGGGCCCTCCTCCCCTCCCCCTCCTCTAGCAGCCTGGCTGAACAAAGTCAGAACTTAAGTCATCCTCCCAACTTTCTGCCAAGTGGCTGGCTTGGCCTGCCAACCCCAGGACCAGGCCTCCTTTTCCCCCAGCACCACTTCCACCCCACTCACACTATGAACGTGGGCCCTACCCAAATGCTAAGTATGCGTGTGTGTGACGCAGGGAGGTGGGAGCCTTAGGGGACATGATTGGAGGCCCGCCCCCACCAACTCAGCCAGGATCAGCCTTCAGAGCCAGGGAGGGCCCGCCAGGGTGAGAGGGGAGGGGTCCAATACAACATCCCACCCCTTAACACACACCCACCAGGCCAGGAAGGGAACCGATAGCAGGGCCGCGCCTGGGGGTGCTCTGTGCCCATAACTTTCCTCTTCCCAGATCCACCCTCCCAAAGCCACCCAAGAGGAGACCACCTCCTCCATTTTGTTGCCTGAACATCTCCATAGGTATCTGCCTATAGGAATGCCTGTTCAAGTTTCTTTGTTTCCTGGAGGGTTGGGATTCACAGAAGGGTTTCTGTGTGTGGGTCCATGTCGTGTCCTCGCAAATGCCCGACTGCATCCATGTCCTGTGTCTGTGAGTTGTGGTGTGTGTGTTTGGGTGCATGAACACGCCGATACGGGGGAGGAATCTGTCTTCCTCGGATGTGTCAATGTCTTTGTGTATATGTGTCTGTCTCCGTGTGGGGAATGCTCGCGGGTATGTCTGTCTCAGTAGGTGAATAGTCTGTCTCAGTGTCTAGGGCTGGTTTTTGGTGTTTGTATGTCAATCTCTGTGTGTCAGCTCCATCTTGGGGGTGGGGGTGGGGGTGGAGTTGGGGGGGGGCGGCTAGTTCAGCAGGGTTAAGTCTTCCTTAGAGTCAGATCCAAGAGACAAGAAACAGACCCCAGTAGGGGCTGAAGTCTGACCCTCGGTCTCTTCAGTCCCCCTGCCGCCCCCCAGCCCAGCCTTGGGAGCACTAACATCCTCATCTCTTTCAGCCTCTCCCGCATCTCTCAGCCTCTCCTCCATCTCCCAGGCTCTTCCCAGCCGGTCCCAAATAAAGCCCCGACATCGGTACTTTTCTGACCCAAGGGTGTTAGCCGCCCCCAGTCCCGCCGCCCCCGCGAATGGCCACTTCCATACCCAGCGGGCCCGAAGCTGCCTTTGGAACTCCACTCCCGACTGGGAGCCTCCGCGGGCAAGGGTTCAAATCCCCACCAGAGGCCCCGAGGCACCCCTCCCTTCCTCTGGAGGGGGCAGCCCCAGGCAGGCTGGAGCCGCGGCTCAGACTCAGCCACGCCAGGGGCTGGGCTGAAGGAGGGCCGGGATTCCCTCAGCTACATCTTCGGGAGCCTGGGTCCCCCGCTTTCCGCGCACCTCGGCCCCCCGAATCTGAGATCCCACCCTCTTCCCAGCCTTCCCCCCGCCGGGACCCAGGCGTCCGGACTCCGGGTCTCGGAGGGTGGAGGTGAGTAGAGCTGCCAGAGGCTCCGGAAGAGACTTTGAGCGGTCGGATCCCTTTTTCACCCCGACCCCCGGCCCTTGCGGCCCCGATTCTCCGTTCTCCCGCGCAGCCAGAGGAAACAACTTGGGCAAATCAACGGAAAACTCCTCCTCGCCAGCCCCCGTTACTCCGCGCGGGGACCCAGCCCCCACCTCGCGGCGTCCCGACCCCCGGGGACCCGCCGCCGGCGGCCGAGCCCCTCGGCGTTCCACGGGTCGGGGCGCACACTCCGGCCCCCGGGGGGGAAGCGTGAGGGGGAGCAAGGGCAGGAGCGGGCGGAGCAGGGGGGTGGGGAGCTTACCTTGGGAGAAAGTGTCGGAGAGAGTGAGGATCCAGACGAGGAGGCTCAGCATGCTGTCCTTCCGCCGTGCGCCCGCCCGCGGCTGGGGCCCGGAGTTGGCGAGGGAGCGAGAGGAGCGGGCTGGGGAGGAGGGGAGCCCGGGAGCCCGCCCCCCGCCCGCCCGCGCCCGCCCGCGCCCGCCCCTGCACACTCACACGCACACTCACTCGCGCGCACAAACTCACTTCCCTTCCCTGCGCTTCTCTTTTATCTCTCCTTCCTCGCGGTCCCGTCTCTCTCTCTCTCCCTCTCCCTCGCCCCCCTTTCTTCCCCCTCGCCCTTTTATTATTTCTCGCCTCGAGCTTTATCTCTCCGGGTCTCTTTCGCTCTCTGCTCTCCCTTTCTCCCCGCTTGTCTTCCTTCCCTCTCTCCCTCCGTCCCTCCTCCTGACGTCTACTCTCCCTCCGACGGCGCCTCCCTCCACAGCCCTCCCCTTGCCCCCCCAGTGCGCGCGCACTCACACTCACACCCCTCGCTGCAACTGAGATGGACAGAGCGCCAAGAGAGAAAGCGGTGGAGGGCAAAGCGGGTAACAACGTGAGAGTCGCAGGCGCTGGGGCAGAGACGGCGGGACCCCGGCCCACCCGCACCTCCCTCCCATCTATATACACAGCCCTGGTCCCAGGCTACCGAACTAGGCAGTGGATTGGGGAGGCGGGGCATGGGCTGAGGACCAGATTTAGCCCAGGGGATGACTGTGGTGGGGAAGGGTGTGTGAGTGTTTGTCTGTGTTTGGGTGTGTGTAAGCGTGTTTGGGAGAGGAGGGGGTGGGCAGGCGGTGGTTCATGGAATCAAAAAGCTTAAAATCCTTTTTTCTTTTTTTTCCCCTCTCTCTCTTGTTAATTCCACACCCAGAATCTAACCTCTGGATTCTCAAATTGGGAATTCTCAACTGACTAATGAATGCTGGAGGTGGGGAAGGAATCACTCCACTTCCCACCTACTAAAGGCAAAGCTGGAGAATTCCAGCTGTTTCCTGTACTGGCCTGAGGCCCCCGCCAGGGGGCCTCACCCAGCACATAGTGGGGCCAGGCTGTGTTGGAGTCCTCAGCTGGTGGAGGACAGGAGTAAATGACTCCTTCCTTTGTTGATCTTCTCTTCCCCTCCGGAAAGAGAAGTACTCAACTGGAGGGCTTCAAATAGCGAAGAGGAGGGCAGCCGCAGGAGGATCACCAAGCACAGAGTTTGAGATCCTTTGGGGTTGAGGGTTCTGGGTGCTGGGGAGAAGGAATTCCTGGTGAGACTGATGAAGGCATTCAATGGGGGTCTCCTCTTTCTTGAAGAAACCAGCTTAACAACCAGCCTCTCTCCCAACCCCTACCTAGATGCTTCTGCTCACAGGACTCGGGGTGCCTGAACCTCTGGGTCCTAGGCAATGAGTTGAGGATACATAACAGAAATCGCACATGAATTGCACAACTTTACAAAATTGGTCTAGAGAGGTCTCCACTTCTTTCCTCCCAGATTTTAAGTCTCCTGGGTCCCTCATTACCCGCCAAGATTCCCGATTTCAGCCCCCGGAGTCAAGGTTCATGGCTCTTTGGTGCCCTCTGCTGGTTTGAGGCAGTTATGATGCCTCTTTCTTCCACAGATAACTGACACTAGGCTGAATGGTCCAGGCACATCCACATAGGAGGACACAGAAACACCAACTCACATTCAGAAGCATTCTATGCCCAGACCAGAGGGTCCTTCATATGTTCTAAAACACATGTGTACGGTCAAACACACAGTTTAAAAATAAAGCGTATACCTAACCCAGAGAAATAGGAATAAATATAATCACAAATACATACAAACAGCCACACACCACCATGCAGACATATAAGGGCTTTTAATTTACTCATTATTAATCTTGCATTTTGCAGATATTCTTCCATCTTGCATTCTTCAATGTTTGCTTATGTTCCAGTCATAATTTTAGGCCCTGGAGCCATAACAATGAAAAAAGAAACAAACAAAAAATTTTTTTTTCTTAACAAAGTCCCTCCTTCAGAGTATTCTATACTGGAGAGCAGGAAGAGGCAGTAGAAAAAGAATAGAAAACACAAGGTTGTAGTAAATGCTATGATACAGGATACGATGACTAGGGAGTGGAAGGAAAGGAGAAATTGCTACTCTTTCCAGAGTCACGGAAAGTTGCTCTGCTAAAATAACATTTAAGCAGATACCTGAAGAAATTGAGAAACACAGGTAAGGTCTAAGGGGAGACTGTAGCAGGTAGGTAGAAACAGCAAGTTAATAGAAGGGCCCTGAGGAAAGGATGTTCTTGGAATATCGGTGAGATGGCCTTTTCTCCTTTTTATTCTGCATGGAAAGGAGGCCCGTGGTGATACGATTTAGGAAAAATTTTGAAGAAAAAAATCCAGGCTCAAGGAAGAGAATATTCTTAGCTTAGTGAGTGCTTCCTGTCTACCTTCTGCTCTTCAAGTTTGATGGTGATTCTCAATGTGACGAGGGACTGGGTTATCAGAGCTTTCCCTTTCCCTTGGCCTTTTATCTCACCTCGAAACCCCAGCAACAGAGAAGCCAAATTTCTCTAGATTCTTGACAGCCAAAGTAGTAATCTTACTCCCCTCTCCTGGTCCCTTAACTTCCCACCCTGCCTGCTCCCTTTAATCTCCGATTCTTACCAGCTCTGTTCACAGCAAACACAATTCTCCAGACTCCCCTCTACAAAAGCCAGTCAACATTCCAGATGCCAGAGTTTAAGACCCTATCTCCAGCCAGGGGTCCTCAACACCAGCTGTGTATTAGATCTCCTGAGGGGCCTTTAAAAAACACCAGTGCTTTGGCCTCACTCCCCAAAATTAATTGTTCTATAGTGAATCCCCAAGCATCGGGATTTAACCTCCCTAGGTAATTCTGATGGGCAGCCTGGGTTGAGAACCAGGAAGCAAACCCCTGCTTTCCAGGCTTTGACCTCAGCAAGACCACACACCATGGGGTGCTGTGCCCTCTTCCCTCCACCAGCAGTTCTGATTCCTGCTAATCCTGCTTCTTCCTCCCCTCCTTGTAGGGAGGACCCCAGTCAAGCTCTCACAACTTTTCTCCATTCAACTGTGGTGTTGGAGAAGACTCTTGAGAGCCCTTTGGACTGCGAGGAGATCCAACCAGTCTATTCTAAAGGAGATCAGCCCTGGGTGTTCTTTGGTAGGAATGATGCTAAAGCTGAAACTCCAGTACTTTGGCCACCTCATGTGAAGAGTTGACTCATTGGAAAAGACTCTGATGTGGGAGGGATTGATGACAGGAGGAAAGGGGGATGACAGAGGATGAGATGACTGGATGGCATCACTGACTCGATGGACATGAGTCTGAGTGAACTCCGGGAGTTGGTGATAGACAGGGAGGCCTGGCGTGCTGCAATTCATAGAATCGCAAAGAGTCAGACACGACTGAGCGACTGAACTGAACTGAACTGAATCTCTCTCACGGTCTCACATGGTAATGTTCACAATTCTAATTGGATTAACTGAGTCTACTGGAATTTAATCACATAACTTTTGTCAAGCTGGGGACATCATGGGGCTGAGTCTCCAGTATCTGATGGATGGTCCTGGAAGCAAAGCCTGTGTCTTTTCCATCAGACTAGACATAACCTCCCCAGGTCAGGATATCTGCCTCCTCATCAAACTTGGGGCCTTTGGGGCAAGACCTAAGCATGTCCTCTCAGTCTGGAGCTACCCGGGGGCAAGGAAGAGGCTGGGAACCCCTCTCCACAGCAGATGCAGCAGAATATTTGAAAGCAAGACACATGAGCATAGAAACCACCCAAGGTGATCCTAATCCAGGTTCTGCCCCTTACTTTCCGCGTTACCTTGGGTAGCTTATTTACCTCCCCTTTCTAATCCTTGATTTCTTCATCTGAAAGCAGAGATAATAATAGTACTTACTTTATGGAGTGGTTAGGAGGATTAAATGGGTCAATATCCACATAGCTCTTACAACAGTACAGAGCACCCAGTGAGAAGTAAGTGCTCAGTTCAGTTCCGTTCAGTCGCTCAGTCATGTCCGACTCTTTGCGACCCCATGAATCGCAGCATGCTAGCTGTGATTAATTTCAGTTTGGGAGGTCCCCAAAGCAGGGACCTTTCCAGTCTTTCTCCTGCTGGATTAGTCTTGATCCCCATGCCCAGGGCCCTGCCCACAGAGAAGTGTGCTGGTGTGGAGGTAGAGGAAGTAATCCCTAAGGATGCTCCTTCACCCTGAAAAAAAAGGAGAGAAGCAGCCAGAGGTTGTATATGGAATTAAGTGAAATGTTAATAATTTTTTGAGCGCAAAAGCAAAGAGATCAAGAGGTCAGGGAGTGAGAGGAAGGCAAATTATGACCATCAGCAGCAGAAGCCACCCTGAGAGACGGAAATGAATTCTTTGTCTCAATGAGGGCTAAGAACAGCAGAACAATTCTATAAACTGTGTTCTTTCCCCCCAGAGGGGGTGGAGGATTGTGTTCCTGCTGCTCACCAGAAACTCAAAAGGGAAAGGCCAAGATTCTGATTTTCAGCCTGGAAAATAATCCTGACCATAAAGGAAACCCTGAGTCCCCGAGAGTGAGGAGCTGCTGGAGGTCACCGTGTCTCTCCCACTGCTATAGCGACTGCAGCCCAGAAGAGTGAGAGGAGCACCCCTTCTGCCAAAGCACCTCCAGCAAAGGGGCTCGCTTTCATTCCTGCTCCAGTTCTGTGTCTTTGAACCCAGGTAATAGTGTAAGTTCTTCCAGATGTCAGGCCTTGGGCTTTCCTGCTGCTATACCAGTCTTTCTCTTGTTCTCCTTTTCCTTAAGACGCCCAGCCTTGTTCAGTTCAGTCTCTCAGTCGTGTCCGACTCTGCAACTCCATGGACTGCAGCGTGCCAGGCTTCCCTGTCCATCACCATCTCCCAGAGCTTGCTCAAACTCACGTCTATCGAGTCGATGATGCCATCCAATCATCTCATGTTCTGTTGTCCCCTTCTGCTCCTGCCTTCAGTCTTTCCCAGCATCGGGGTCTTTTCCAATGAGTTGGCTCTTTGCATAAGGTGGCCAAAGTATTAGAGCTTCAGCTTCAGCATCAGGCCTTCCAATGAATATTCAGGACTTATTTCCTTTAGGATGGACTGGTTGTTTCTCCTTGAAATCCAAGGGACTCTCAAGAGTCCTCTCCAACACGAGAGTTCAAAAGCATCAATTTTTCGGTGCTCAGCTTTCTTTATGGTCCAACTCTCACATCCATCCATGACTACTGGAGAAACCATAGCTTTGACTAAATGGACTTTTGTCGGCAAAGTAATGTCTCTGCTTTTTAAAATACTGTCTAGATTGGTCATAGCTTTTCTTCCAAGGAGCAAGCGTCTTTTAATTTCATGGCTGCAGTCACCCGGCTTTGAGATGTTTGAAAATTGGAGCAGAGAAAGAGGACAGGCTTAATGGTGATGGGGAGAGATTCAGATCTGCACTGTGAGGGATGGGGGAGGGGGCCGGGGGGTGTGAGGAAGAGCAACAGCAGCTGAAGTGCTCTGACCAACCCTTAGTGGTCCCTTGGGGGAGGGTGCACCAAGGAATCGGGCTCCTTGGATGAGGCATGGGTGTCAGAGGTTATCTGAGAGGGCACTGCTGCTATGGAAGCAAAGGGCTAAAGACTAGCCTTCAGAAAGGACCACCTACTGAGGAGTGTCCAAAATATTTAAGGAGAGATTTGGATAGGCTGAAGCTGCTCTCAGGGAGGGACATAGAAAGAATGACCTTGGCAAAGACAGGCTCCCAGGGTGTGTTTACCACGCACCAGCCTTGCCTGTGAGCAACTGTGATCCGTTCCTTCCCACCCATTTCAGCCCCCTCTTTCTCACTGCATTACATCCCAGCTCCAACATGGGGAGACAATTTGTGCTAAATGGACCAGTTATCTCTTATTAGGTTTAATGAGGATTTCATTGCCTCAGCTCACAGGGATTGGAAGATTCCTGCTTCAAATGAGCAGCCCAGTTGAGGAGATCAGCTCAGAGAAAGAAGGGAGAGCCAGGGCTCAGGAGCCCTGGGCAGGAGCACAGAGGTGGGGCGTGGGTGGGGGTGTGGGTTTGAGGAGGGGAGAGTGGGGAATAGATTTAATTAGGAAAAAATGGAAAGAAATGTCAACTAATGACTCAGATGTCAAGCTCCAGAACTATATGAAGCCTCAAAACACATGAGGCCCCTTCTCCCTTGAAATGGTGAAATGACAAAGCAAATTATAGTAGAGTAAGGTAAGACGGATCAGAACCCAAGCCTCTTGCCTCTCAGGCCAGGATTCACTTGCGTGCGTATCTTGTTAACTTCAGCTCCGCATCCCTGCACTCCAGACCCATTGCAAGTGCTTTTATCAGCAAAGTCAACCCGTAACTCCAAAGAGCTCTGATCATAGCTCCGTAGCTCTGGTCTCCTATAGGTATGTGAAAATTAGGGACTCAACTAAGCAGAAGGGGGAGTTATGAAGGAGAAAGGAAGTGTCTCCCTCATCTACCTTTGGCCCTTGCTTTTAGTTCCTTGGATCCTGTCCCCTAGTTCACAGTCTCCAGATTTTTAGCATTCCTTGGTGCTTCTTCAAAGACCTAAAACTTCTCATCATTAGATCTATTTAGTATCAAGCCTGGCTGTGAGAATTATGGTTTATGTTTACATTCAAGCTAGACATGAGATCAAGCTGGCAGCTAAGATTATGGTCAGATTATTAAGAAGTTATATTAAGGTCACTGAACAATATAGTAGGTTTAAGAGTGAAGTTGAATAAGGTTCACACGAGTGGAAATATACAGTTAGGCTTACTTAACTCTCATTATGTGCTTAGTCACTCAGTCATATCCAACTCTTTGTGACGCCATGGACGGTAGCCCGCAGGAATCTAACCCAGGTCTCCCGCATTGTAGGTGGATTCTTTACCATCTGAGTCACCAGGGAAGCCCCGGCCCTTATTATGTGTGTGTGAACGTCACTCAGTCATGTCTGACTATTTGCAACCCCAGGGCTATACAGTCCATGGAATTCTTCAGGCCAGAATACTGGAATGGGTAGCTGTTCCCTTCTCCAGGGGATCTTCCCAACCCAGGGATCGAACCCAGCATTGCAGGCAGAGTCTTTACCAACTGAGCTATCAGGAAAGCCCTACCTTTATTACAAGAGGAGTTATTACTTTTAAGCACAACCCTTAACTATGTCACTCTAGGAAGGAAGGATTAGGAGTTGGAGATTAGCTGACACAAACTATTACATATAGAATGGATAAACAACAAGATCCTACTGTGTGGCACAGGGAACTGTATTCAATACCCTGTAATAAAGCAGAATGGAAAAGAATATGAAAAAGAGTGTGTATATATATATATATATATAATATGTATAACTGAATCACTTTGCTGTATAGCAGAAATTGACACAACATTGTATATAAACTATACTTCAATTAAAAAAGAAAACAAAGTTGGACTTTCCTGGTAGCATAGTGGGTAAGAAGCCATCTGGTAATGTAGGGGACATCCCTGGTCAGGGAAGATTCCACATGCCTTGGAGCAACTAAGTCCATACACCACAACTACTGAGCCCGAGCTCTAGAACCCAAGAGCTAAAAATGGTGAGACTGTGTGCCACAACCTCTGAAGCCCGAGTGCCCTGGAACCTGTGTTCCATAACAAGAGAAACCACCACACTGACAAGCCCGCTCACCACAATGAGGACCCACTTGCTGCAACTAGAGAAAACCTGAGCAAAGCAACAAAGACCAAACACAGCCAAAAAAAAAAAAAAAAAAAAAAACCTTACAGGATGTAGCCAAAGCTGTGCGTAAAGGGAAAATTAATAGCACTAAACAATTTAATCTTAACTAATACAAATTTTAAAACACTAAAAAAAAAAAGTCACTCCAGCCCTCCTCATAACCCCAGTAGAGGCTTGCAAAGGGTTTGGGTTAAGATTAATTATTTAGTAATTAGTTTGTTCACCCATTCATCCATCTCTTCATCTCACAAACACGTATTAAAAGCTTACTCTATGCCCAGGTACTAGGCTAAACACTTAGGACACAAAGATGAGTAAAATGCACCCCTTGTTGGAGCCACAGTCTAGTGGGAAAGACCAACAGATAACTACAACTGAGTTGGGAGATGCAGAGATAGAAATATGCCCATTTCCTTAAGAGTGCAAAGCATGAATTATTGAACTTAGCTTGGAGATGTCAAGTAAAGTTTCCTAGAGTTGAGAATTAGGATCTTCAAAGTCTGAAACAGGGCCTTAAATAAGCTAGATCCCCTCTCTGGGCCTCATGTCCTGTAGCTCTGAGAGCCCTGCAGTACAGTTAAATGTTTGTTTATACTAAGGAGGCAAAGGCTGTTCCCTAGAGGTGCCTGCTCAGAGGTTCCATTGGGATATCTATAAAGTTGTTCTAGAAATGCTCCCTGTTTGAGAACTGCTTCTATTCCTCCTGAGATCCAGGGTCAGGGACCCATCTCCTAACTCCCTGCATACAACACAGTGTGCCTTCCTAGGTGAGACAGCCATGCTCCAGTCCAAAGTATTCCTCCCTGATCCCACTAGCTTCCCAGCTTCTATGCCAATGAACAGGCCTAGCAGTGACTGCCAGGCAGCGTCTGGCTGCTGGTTTTGGTGGTATTTCCTAAACGGACAGATGGAGAATGTTGATTTAATGTCCCTCCAGTGCCTCTATTCCCGCTTCCCAGACACAGCCAGCAATAAGGCCTTGGCACCTAGTCCTCCTCTGGCAGGCATGTCAGTGCCCCTCCTCCAACAGCCTTCATCCCTGGGCCTCCAGCTTCCTTCAGCCCCATCCCCAAGTCCTCTCAACACAGAGCCTGAGTCCAGGCTCTGGGAATAGGTCTTTTGTTGTTGCTGTTGAGTTGCTAAATTGTGGCCGACTCTTTTGTGATCCTTTGCACTGTAGCCTGCAAGGCTCCTCTGTCCATGGGATTTCCCAGGCAAGGATATTGGAATGGGTTGCTATTTCCACCTCCAGGGGATGTTCCCGACCTAAGGATCAAACCTGAGTCTCCCGCATTGCAGGCAGATTCTTCACCACTGACCCACCCGGGAAGCCCCACGGTCTAGGGGAAAGCAAATCCCCGTGAAAAGTTGGCCACCGATGAAAAAGAACAAAGCAACAGAAACCTGGCTCTTCCGTTAGTGGTGCTTCAAGAGGTACCACCTGAGAGCAGGATGCTGTTTTCAGGGGATGAGGATGGGGAAAGGAGAGGCATTAGTCAAAAGGTACAAAGCTTCAGATACAAGAGGAGGTGATCCTAAAGAGCTGCTGTACAGCTTAGTATCTAGAGTTAACAATGCTAACATTGTACTCAAGCATTTGCTAGGAGAGTAAATCTTATGTTAAGTGTTCTTATCTCAAAACAATAATAATACATAAAAAGAGGCAGAAGGGAACTTCCCCGGTGGTCCAGTGGCTGAGAGTCTGCACTCCCAATACAGGCAGCCTGGGTTCATACCACAGTCAGGGAACTAGATCCCGCAGAACAACTGAGGGTTCACATGCCGTGACTAAAGATCCTGAATGTCGCTATGAAGACTGAAGATCCCCGGACCACAGCTAAGACCTGGCATAGTCAAATTAGTTAATGTTTTTTAAAAGACAGAGGCAGAAGGAAATTTTGGAGGTGATGGATATGTTTATGGTGCAGATACAGTGATGGTTTCCTGGGTGTATACTTATTTGCAAACTCAATAAGTTGTATGCATTAAATGTGTGTAGCTTTTGGTATGTTAATCATCCTTCAATAATGTGATTAAAAAAGAAAAAGGACGGACACCAGCTTCCATCTGTTTTTTTTTTTTTTTCATCCTGTTGTTTAAACCAAAGACCTGCTGCACTTGACTGTTTCTTCTTTCTCCCCATCCACCCCCGCTCAGTCTCCAGTTCCCGTGGGCTGCTATAAGTTATAAGTGCTATAAGTGACCTCCACTGTCACTGCCTTGGTCCTCTCCTGCCTGGACCACTAGCAACAGCCTCTCGGTGTCTGCTCAGTTCTGTTCTCTGCAGTTCTGTATGTCTGCAGCCCCAGTGGTCTTACTCAAGCTTAAACTGGATCACCTCATTCTCCTGCTTAAAACTCACTGGTGACTCTACAGCACCATGGATCAGACCCAGAATCTTCTCTTCAGCTACCAGATCCTGCCTAGGATGGCTCTGCCTTGCCTCCCAGCCTCACTGCTTCTGACACTCCCTCTTACCCCTTATACTGACAGGCTTCTCCGAGTTTTGGAAACTGGCCACATACGGGTCATCATCAGGGCCTCCACACGCCCTGTTCCCTTGCCTGCAATGTTTTGTCCACCCTGGCCCTTGCCCCTACCTCATCCCCTAGACTAAGTCCTGCTCATCTCTCAGACCTCACACTGAATGTCACTTCTCCATGGAAGCCCCTCTAATTCCTCCAAACAGGTTAGATCAGCTCAATATTGCCCTCAAGCACCCTCTATTTTCACTGGCAGCATTAATCACACTTGTAATTAGGTATTCAGAGTCTGTTTCCCCTGTTGGATCCTAAGCCCTGTACAGGTGGAGCCTGCCAGTACTGTTCACTGCTGCCACCATAGTGCCTGGCACACAGTAGGCTGTTAGGACTGAGAAAGAGATATGTTCCCTATTTTGAATACTGGAAAGGATTTTTTGGAGTAGAGAGGAGGCTAGTGTCCACATAACAAAGTAGAGCCAGAGGGCTAGCAGTTAGACTCCAGGAGGAACTTCCCCACTAAGTAGGCATTTAGCAAGTTCCAGGAAATCATCCATGCAAGGTACCAGAAGAAGAGCAAAAATGGCGTGTTAGTTTATCTTCTCTTGTTCAGAGTGAGTGTGTGTGTGGGAGACACATATTACCTCGGATGTGCAAAAAAAAAAAAAAAAAAAAAACAACCCAGGGAGCAGTGAACAAAGCTATAAATACAGCCGAGCGTCGAGTGACATCACCTGAGCACAGTGCGGCGATTTATGGGCAAGTCACACGGCCCTAAAGTGTATTTATAACGGTGTAACTCACTAGTACTTCTCCCTGCCTGCCTGCCCTCCCTCGTCCTCCTGTTCAATGGTGGCCAAAGTCCTGCTCTTCTCATGAAACAGGATGGCTGGGCCAGGCCCCTGCTTTGGGGGTCCTGGAGGCACTGAGGCATGGAGAGTTCTCTCTAAAACCATGCATTCAAAAATCTGCCGCAGTTCCCCATTTACTGATGAACTGTGGACACTTAAGACATGCAAAGCTGCCTTGGCCTTTGCTTATCTTTGGGATCCATATATGGCCCTGGGTGGGGAAAAACCCATGGAGGAGGGTATGGCAACCCACTCTAGTATTCTTGCCTGGAGAATCCCATGGACAGAGAAGCCTGGCAGACTATAGTCCATGGGGTCACAAAGAGTTGAACGTGACTGAGCACAGCACAGCTTTATTCACATTTGCCATGTGGTCCCCAGTCTTCATTGAGTTTCCCCAAATAGCTCCTAGGTGTTTGTCTCTCCATATATTTGCTCATGCTTTCCCCTCCATGTGTTGTTTTTCTACTATAAATCTCCAGTCAAAACTGTGCCTTTATTAGGCCCAACGTAGATGCACCATTTTCACTGAGATGCCCAGTGCAAGATTCTTTCCATTCGGTTCTCTCCTCCCAACACCGCTCACTCTGCATTCTCTGCTCCTTGAGGTCACCTGTTCACCATGATAAACGTGCACCCAGACACGTCTTATTTCCAACTCCAATGGTGAATCCCTGCCCCACACATCTTAGTTCCTTTCTCAAGGTCTGCTCCAGGTCCTGCCACATGGCAGAAACAGAGAATGTTTGTTCTATCAAGTATCTGTTCCTTCTGTGAACCTCGTCCCCCTTGAACATCTACAGCCACGTCCAGTTAGAAGCTCTACTGGCACAATTTTCAATCCTCACATGACTAGGAAGGTGTTAGCATCCCCTCTTCTGTGTAAGATGGTTGAGGCAGAGAGAGGTAAAATAGCTTACCCAAGGTATACAGCAAGTAAGCGTGACCATAGGATTCTCAATCAGTATGTCAAAATCTATCATGTTTTTCCTATTCCTGGAGACCTTGGGCTATCTGGTCTATAGTCTGGTTTCTATCTACTATTCCAGGATATGCATTCTCTTCTTAAAAGCACTGCACACAGCCAGCTAATAACCTGCATCTTCACAACTGGTTACAGGATCGCTTACTCAAGTGCTGGAGTCATCAGAATGAAGTTTGTGTTTTGGGGGGGCTGCATTGAGTCTTCATTTCCACACACAGGCTTTCTCTAGTTGAGACTTGTTGCTTATGGCCTCTCTAGTTGCTGCACTGAGGCTTAGTTGCCTCTTGGCATGTGGGATCTTAGTTCCTGTAGCAGGGATCGAAGCTGTGTCCCCTGCGTTGGGAGGCAGATTCTTAACTACTGGACCACCAAATGAAGTGTTCTTTTGAGGGGGCTTGCCAGGAAATCACTGCTTTGAAAGAAGAAGCCCCAGGGCCTTTTTGTGTCCTGGGGACCTACCCCTCCCCTACCTCATTTACATGGGGGGAAGGAAAACTAAGAGTCAGGGAGAGACTGTGAGATAAAAGTCACCTGGCAGCCAAACCACCCACTGCCCAGGACCCTGGCTTTCCTCTGCATCTCCCCTCCTCTGCTTCTGGATCTTCTTGGATGATTTTACCACCACCTCTATTCAGAGTCTAAATGGAAAGAGGGACATTCCTGGGGGTCCAGAGGTTAAGACTATGCTTCCAATGCAGGGGTCATGGGCTTGATCTCAGGGTGGGAATTAAGATCCCGCATTCTGAGCAGAAGGGCCAAAAAAAAAAAAAAAAGGAAAGTAAAGCAATGGTGAACTGAGATTCTCTTTCTCCCAAACAAACCATCAAATGTTTACCTCAGGGAAAGTGGGAACTAGAAGTTACGCAAGGTGGGTGGGGAGTAGGGTGTTGGTGGTGTAGTTCAGATAGGCTGGGATCTGAGTCATGACCTCAGGCAAGCAGAGACCAGGAAGTGTGGGCAGGTGATCGTGGGGGAAGCAAGCCAGAGCAGATCAGAAAAAGTATGTGTCTTCCCAACTCATGCTCAGCTAGGTCACCAGCATGTGGCTTAAGGCACTGAACAAAATAAAAAATATTTACCAAGCAAAGTGATTTTGCTAAAAAATTTCTATTAATATTACAAATAATTCTTATCTCTTCTATTATTGCTCAGAATTGAAAAGTGATTACAAATGATTCTGAGTTCCTATAAGTATTTCCCCCAGCTCCACCTTCTCACATAGGCTATTTGCAATCCCATATTTGGCTGCAGAATCCAGCACATTCATTCCTCACACAAAGTGTGAAGTGAAAGAAGTTTGTCTTTGATGATCCAGTATCTTTCTTGAAGCATTATTTCACAATCTTGAGAGTTCTCTTTCTGCTCTAAAGTTTCCCTGGTGAATGAGCTTATGCTAAAATGTGAAGGACTCCATATCCTCCCCCTGATACCCCAGATATTATATAATATATATAAATTGTAACCACTGGACCACCAGGGCAGTTCCTGGGGCAATGGTTCAACCAAGAAAAGGTATGTCTGACAGTGTATACTTGGTACAGATGCATTTGGGGGGTACTACAGAGAAACCTTCTAGAGCCCATGAAATGACAACTTACTCAATAGTCTACAAGCAGAGGGAAAATTCCCATGAAGTTAATGACGCTCAGGACCTTCTAAGGCCCTGGGTGGCATCCCATCTATGCTCCAGTGCTTTCATGTGGTTCTGCATAAAAAATGGAAGAGTAAGATACTGTAATCACAGTTGATTAAGTCTGCTGTTTTCTTTTCATTATTACTTTCCTCCACCCTTTCCATTCCCTGGTGGCTCAGACAGTAAAGCGTCTGCCTACAACACGGGAGACCTGGGTTCGATCCCTGGGTTGGGAAGATCCCCTGGAGAAGGAAATGGCAACCCACTCCAGTATTCTTGCCTGGAGAATCCCATGGATGGAGGAGCCTGGTGGGCTACAGTCTATGGGGTCGCAGAGAGTCAGACACGACTGAGCGACTACACTTTCACTTTTCCTCCACTCCACTTTCTCTCAGGTCAGGAGGTGGAGGAGTCATGGACATTCTGTGGGCCTGGCTAAGGGGAGATTGAGTAGGAAGTCCATTTGGGTTGGATGAAAGTGTTTACGCAATACAGCTCATAATCACTTGCATGTATGGTTATCCCCCTCTCTGTTGTAAGGGGGGATTCTAGGAATGCTCCTGCGGTCACCAAGCTGACTCAGGCAGCATTGGGACGTGTAGCTGCAGAACAAGAGGGTCGTGGTGGCGAGAACGTGTTCTCTAGTACCCAGACCTGGAGGCACAGAAAGCAGAAGCTAGTCCACGGAAAATTTTTCTAATCACCTGACACGTAACGTGGCAAATGAGGGGTTCGGTTCTCACTGATGCTCTGTCAAAATGGAAGTTCTTTCCTGTCAGGAATATGCCTAATGATGTAGCGTATAAATTATAAATGTGCCATACAAAACTGTTTCCTGTGTATTTTATATGAAATGATCAGATAGAAATTATTCTGACACTAGGAAGAGAACTGTAACACAAAACTCAGTTTATCCCCAAAGAGATATTGCACTAAGAGGAAGAGAATAGTTTTCTAAAGGCTCTGGGATTCTTCAATATCCCAATTAATAAAGAGGGTAACACATACGACTACAGTGGAGAAAGTTTTCAATTTCTTGGTGATTTGATAAAGATAACATAACAGATCACTACAGTGAGGACAAGCTGGTTAATAATGACTGGTGTACTTTATAACAAATACTTAAGATTAGTTACAATACTTTGGCGACTTGATGTGAAGAGCTGACTTACTGGAAAAGATCCTGATGCTAGGAAAGATTGAGGGCAAGAGGAGAAGGGTGAGACATGAGATGGTTGGATGGCATTGCTGACTCAATGGTCATGTGTTTCAGCAAACTCGCGGAAATAGTGAAGGACAGAAAAGCCTGGCGTGCTGCAGTCCATGGGTTGCAAAGCACTGGACAGGAGTTAGTCTGCTGAACAACAACATAAAAAAACTCAAACTGTCCTTATATCTTACAGCTCAATTATTTTTTAAAAAAGTGTACAGATTTTTTGTCTTCCAAAAATAACAATTCTAAAATTATAAATGGTATTATCAATATAATGGTCTTCCCAGGGGCTGCTAGTGGTAAAGAACCCATCTGCCAGTGCAGGAGACATAAGAGATGTGGGTTCAGTCCCTGGGTGGGGAAGATCTTCTGGAGGAGGGCATGGCAACCCACTCCAGTATTCCTGTCTGGAGAATCCTATGGACAGAGGAGGCTAGTAGGTACAGTTCATGAAGTGGAAAAGAGTTGGACATGACTGAAGCAACTTAGCATGCATGCATACATTAATACAGCAATTTTAAAGTTGAAAGACATTTTTAAAGACTATTGATAATAAAAAGATAAATTTTGATCAACCATGCCAGAAGAAAACCGAATTATCCTTCTGCTCTCTCTATAAAAACATTACAGAATCATTATGGGGAATCAATCAAAGGGTATGCAGCCAAAAAAGTAGCAAAAAATATTAATGGGTGTGTCAGGCAGTTAATGAATAAAAATGATTATGTTTTTTTCTGGATTTTAATGATTTTGATTTGCCAACTTTTTAAAAGTTGTAACGTTATGAATCCTTTATTCATTTTTAAAGCAAATGTTCACTTCTTACCTACTTTTGCATTTATAATTTTGTATTCTTCTCCTTTATTAATGAAGCCCCCCCCCCCAAAAAAAAGCAAAACAGCATCAACCTCCGGACCCCATAAAATAGGATCCATCTATTTCTACAGCATTGTTATTTTATTAAGATAATGCTGAATGGCGACACTTTTCCTAAAGTTTATTATGTGCCCGAATTATTGTAAGTGCTTTACTGTGAAATTATCTCATTTACTCCTCTCAATAACAACTTGTTTCCCCCATTGGAAACTACTTGTTTTCTCCATTTTACAGATGAAGGAACTAAAGTCCCAGAGATGTAAGGCAACCTGCCCCAAGTTGCTCAGTTGGGAGGCTGCAAAGCCTGGGTCCAACACAGAAACTTATTTCCTGTATTCGCTGATCTGAACTCTGGTTCCCTCACCTCTCCTGGCCCCAGAGTGGAGAATTAAGTTCCCAGACTCCACCGCTCGTCTTACACTCAGAGCGGCTGAGTATAAAGCTGGAAGACACACAGCCGACTGAAGGCAGGAGAGTTCGGCTTTGGCCGCATGCTTCTCCCTACGCTCCGACAGCCCGCGACACCGGCCTTGGCCATGGCCTTGGCCCCGGGTGGGCGGGGTGAGGCCGCGGGCGGCGGACGCTCGGCAGGTGGGACCCGCAGGCCGCCTGGGGCGGGGGCGGGGGCGGGCGCGGAAGGGGTGGGGGCGCAGGCTGCAGCCGCGGGGAGGAGATGCCTTCAGAACTCCGGCGTCTCCAGGGGCAGCAGCCAGCAC
The DNA here is from genome assembly GCF_001704415.2 of Capra hircus. Taxonomy (NCBI): domain Eukaryota; kingdom Metazoa; phylum Chordata; class Mammalia; order Artiodactyla; family Bovidae; genus Capra; species Capra hircus. The sequence continues at coordinate 107,669,502 of NC_030810.1, read as the reverse complement.
GCAGCCTCCTCCCCACTTCATTAACTGGAAAATAAACTGGAGCCACAAAGACCTGGAGAAAGGAGAGGGCGCGCGCCCAGCTGCCGCGGGGCGAGGGGCGGAGGTGGCGGGAGGGGACCGCGCCAGCTGAGGCTGCAATCAATCCCTGGCTGCCCAGCCCCCGCCCGCCGTCCCCGCCCCATCCCGCCAGCCGGTCCCCTCTGCTCCCAACGGCACCCGGGGAGCCCTGGGAGCCAGAGACCTTCCCGGGCCGGGGGAAGGTGCCCCTCAGAGTCACCCCTTCAAGCTGCGTGGGCACAATGGGCCGTCAGATGGCGGGGAGGGGCGGGCGGCCCTGCACTGGGCCCTCCTCGGAGCCAAACCTTCTGCTCCCCGAGCAGAACAGAGGGACATTGAGAGTGTGGCCCTGGGGAAGGGCTGGCTCCGGGGAAAATGGGATTTTAAGAGAGAGAAATGGGAGACTGTGCCTTCCGCTCACTGCCCACCACCCCGCAAACACACAGAATCGCGGGGCTTCTCCTTCCTCTCTTCAGTGCTCTGCCCCTCTCCCTTCTCTCCCAGGACCCCCCAGAGTTGTGACGCCCTCAGCACCATCCCCCTCATCCCCTTGCCCCTGCTTCTCTTCTGAGCTCACCCCTTAGCAAAGCTGTCCTCCCTGCCCGCGGGCCAGTTCCCCTCTGTACCAGTTTGCAGTGGCTGCCACAGACCCGGTGGTGTAAACATTTCTTCCTAGCTCTGGAGGCTAGAAGTCCCAAATCAGTGTGTCAGCAAGACTGGTTTCTTCTGAGGCAGCTCTCCTTTTTGCTCCCGGGGCCATCCTAGGGTTTCTCTTAGTGCTTGTGTGTATTCTAATCTCTTCAAATAAGGACACCGGCCGTGTTGGATTAGGGCCAACCATAAGGATCTTCCCTGGTGGCTCAGATGGTAAGCAAGTAAAGTCACTCAGTCGTGTCTGACTCTTTGTGACCCCGTGGACTGCAGCCCACCAGGCTCCTCCATCCATGGGATTCTCCAGGCAAGAATACTGGAGTGGGTTGCCATTTCCTTCTCCAGGGGATCTTCCCGACCCAGGGATCGCACCCGGGTCTCCCGCATTCCAGGCAGACGCTTTAACCTCTGAGCCACCAGGGAAGCAAAGAGTTGGACACGACTGAGCAACTTCACTTTCACATAAAGATCTTATTTAAATTTAATGACATATTTACTAGAATATATTTTTGGCTACACGGGGTCTTCCTGGCTCTCTGTGGTTACATCCAGGACTACTGTCCAGTCGCAGGGCTCTGGCTTCTCATTGCAGAGGCTTCTCTTGCTGCATAGCTTGGGCACTAGCGGCAGGCTTAAGTAGCTGCTCTGAAGCACGTGGACTCTTCCTGGACTAGGGATTGAACCTGTGTCTCCTGCGCTGGCAAGTGGACTCTTAACCACCGGATAACCAGGGAAGTCCTATTTGCTTCTTCAAAGACCTAATTTCCATATATAGTCACATTCTGAGGACCCTCAAACATGGATTTTGGAGAACACAATCTAGCTCTTACCACCCTCCTTGTCCAGCCCAGTCTACCACCAAATCTTGCCACCAAATCAGGGTTATCTAGGTTGCCCTAGACTGGACCCTGTAACATTCCCACACACAGCCCCACAAACACATCCTAACACCTCCCTCACTTTACTCTGACACATTCAGGACCTCACAGAAGTACCTGGTCACACAGATCCTAGTTAATATAACCTAGCACACAGGGATATCACCTTCCTGGTTGCAAAATCATATCTGGCTAGTCTTTCTGTTCAGTTTGGAGGCACCTGTCACAGAATCACAGCTCTTCAGTTTGTTTGGTCCTCTAGGAATCTCTTCCCCTCAAAACGATTCAGTACCTTTATTTATTCATTTGTTTCACAGTTTTGTTGAGATATAATTGACATACAGAGCTGTATAAGTTTAAGGTGTACAGCGTAATGATTTGACTTACGTACATGGCGAAATGGTTACCACAAGAGTTCCAGTGAACATCCATCGTCTCATACAGATACAGCATTAAGGAAGTAGAAAGAAATATTTTTTCCTTCCTCAGTACCTTTAAATAATTTATTTTAAACAGATTCAAAGGTTTAAAGAATGAAATACAAAGGAATGTGTTGAGGAGTCTCATTTTTACCATCTTCATCATCCCTGCTCTCCACCCCGCCCCCGTTCCATCTCTTGTAGGGAACTGGATTAGTTTGCTTCCCAGTGCCTTCACAAGCCCATACAAATGCACGCGTTTATAGTCTTCTTTTCTTAGACAGCTTCCCTTGTGGCTCAGCTGGTAAAGAACCCGCCTGTAATGTGGGAGACCTGGGTTTGATCCCTCCGTTGGGAAGATCCCCTGGAGAAGGGATAGGCTACCCACTCCAGTATTCTGGCCTGGAGAATTCCATGGACTATATAGTCCACGGGGTCTCAAAGAGTCGGACCTGACTGAGCGACTCTCACTTTTTCTTAGACACTGGTGTTTACTGTTCTACCCCTCTCTTTTTTCACCCAACAATATAGCCAGAAGATCTTCCCCATAGCTCTAAAGATAGCTTCCTCCCCCACCCCACTTTAGTAGCTTCATAGTACTTCCTTATGTGGATATAACATAATTTATTTAACAAATCCTCTAAAGAGAGACCCTTGGGTTGTTTCCAGTGCCTGTTCTCTTGAGAGGAGAGCCTTGAAAACCTCAACCAATTGACAGTTTTGTAATACCTGAGAAATGTAGGGGCCTGGAGGTAAGGCAGTGGGGTGCGCAGAAAGGATCCACGGGTGGCAGGAGACGTGGTCTCTGCCCTTGGGGATGTTTTGAACTAGGAGAGCTGTAGTTATTCTTCTCTGTGGAGTCTTCTTTATGAAAAAGACTCTATAGAAGCTCACCCTGCACACATTTCTTTGATGCTACATTGCTGACTCAAGATCCCTTAGATCAGTGATATATTGCTGTGTAATCAAATACCACAAACTTAGCAGTTCTAAACAACATGCATTTATTTGCTTACAGTTGTGTAGGTCAGAAGTCTGGGCAGAAAGAAAAGTATGAAGCTGGAATACGGTAATAGGAGTAGGTAATTACTAGCCCAGGGGGGTCTAGAGTCCAGGATGTAGGGAAACTGTCCTGGGAAGTGTGTGAAAGTGAAAGCTGACTCTTTGCCACTGCATGGATTATACAGTCCATGGAATTCTCTAGGCCAGAATACTGGAGTGGGTAGCCTTTCCCTTCTTCCAGGGGATCTTCCTTACCCAAGAATAGAACCAGGGTCTCCTGCATTGCAGGAGGATTCTTTACCAACTGTAGGGAAGTCTGTAGGGCTTTGTCATGGAGACTGTGAAGAGGTTCTCTGCTCAATTCCTTATGGTTGTGGGACTGAGGCAGTCAGCTCCTAGAAGCCAACTCTCTCTATAGGCTAGTCACACTATGAATGTCCTCTTCTTTAAGGCCAGCAGGAGATTGTTTCTGCTGTTTGAATCTCTTTTTTCCAGTGAGGGCCCAATTCCTTTATTAAGGGGTTTTTTTTCTGATTAAGCAGGCTCAGGATAATCTCCCTTTTAATTAACTCAAAGTCAACTGATCTGGGACCTTAATTATATCCACAAAATCTCTTCACTAAGTTTGTGTCCAACCTGCCCTCATCACTGCCAAATCTGGTACCAACCAAGTCTCTTCTCCAGATACCCTTCCTGCACACAGGCCAGGCACCCAGGTCCCATCTCTTCTCTCCTTAAATTTCTCAGAATACTGCTGCCTTGGGGCTTCCCTGGTGAGTACCAGTGGCTTAAGAATCCACCTTGCAATGCAAGGGACATTGGTTCAATCCCAAGAAGCTCCCACATGCCTCGGAGCAACTAAGCCCAACTGCTGAAGCCTGTGCGCTGCAGCCAGAGAGCCCGCCGCAGTGAGGAGCCCACACAGCTCAATGAAGAGCAGCCCCACTCACCGCAACTAGAGAAAGCCTGTGTGCAGCAGCGAAGCCTCGGCAGAGCTATAATAAATAAATCAAATTTAGTTATTTGCATTTATCAAAATAAATAAAATTTTAAAAAAGCATAGCGTGTATCAGTTTGTCTTACCAAAAAAAAAAAAAAAAGAATAGTGCTGCCTTGTCAGGCCCACGTTAAATCCTATGGGATCAGGTTCAACATTCACAGCATCCGTGACCAGCACTCTCATGCCTCCCAGTCCTATTTCTTAATCATCCCTTAGAGCAGAGGCTCCGGACCCACTTGCCTGCCTATTCCTCTTCTGCTTCACCCTATCAGCCCATTCCAGCTTGCACATCTTTATTTCTCCTGACCGCACTGCCTGGAATACCTTTTCTATGTTTCTCCACTGATTCTGCTCTTTTCCATTGCTAATATTTTCACTTAGTAATTTTTTTTTTTTTTTTTTTTAAAGAGACCTCTGAGTGCTCTGGGGATTCAGAGGTGTAAGTCATCTTCCAGGTCCTCAAGAAGTTTGCAGACGAGCAAGTAATAACAAAGCACCATGGTAAGTGCTGAGCTACCAGCAGATGTCAGCCTAGGGCACAGTGGGATAACAGAGGTGGAGTGCAGAACTCAACTTAGGGGTCAGGAAAGGCTTTCTGCAGGAGGTGGCTCTTGAGCCATGTCTTGAAAGTTGACTAGATGTGAGATGGGTGAAGAGAGCAGTTGGCTGGGCTTCATCTGGAGAGGAGCATGGGCTGACCTAGGTCTGTGAGCAAGGGGCATCTTGAGAAAGGCAGAATGCAGATACAAGGACAGCTTTGGCAGGAACTGAGACTGGAGAGGGTTTACCGAGCATCACAGAAGTCACTGGAGGTGTTTGGATTTTCTTGATGGTGAAGGGGAGTTAGAAGGCTAGAAGCAGGGGAGTGATCTGTGTTGTAATAAGGATATTTTTAAAATTAAATAATTTATTTATACTTGGCTGCTCTGGATCTTTGTTGTTGCCCACAGGCTTTCCCTAGTTGCAACAAGTGGGAACTGCTCTCCAGTTTCAGTACACGGGCTCATCACTGCAGAAGCTTCTCGTGTTGTGGAGGACAGGCTCTAGGGCACATGGGCTTCAGAAGTTGTGGCTTACTGGCTTAGTGGTGTCTTCCCTGACCAGGGATCAAACCATGTCCCCAGCATTGGCAGGCGAATTCTTAACCTCTGGACCACCAGGGAAGTACATAATATGGATATTAAACAGCAGGCTTGTGGTTAGAGAGCTTACTGCCTGCAGTGGGGAGAGGTCAGTTTGTAGATAGGAATGGTTAAGCTGAGATGGCAACAGACCAGGTTCCAAGCTCTACCTCCCCCAGGAAGCCTTCCTGGGGAACCCTTCCCAGAATAATGATTGTGTCTGGTAGCAGCAGCAGTTGTACTAGAAGCAATAGCAATTTAAATAATGACACATCCATCCTTGTAAATGATAGCCCTGTGAAGTAGGCAGTAGAGTTATTATTTCTATTTTGCAGATGAGGAAAACAAGGAAACTTATCCATAGCATAGAAACAGCAGTGATGGACCCTGAACCCAGATTGTTAGAATCCCAATGACATGTTATTGCTATTACAGCAAACTGCCTCTTGGCTTGTTTTGCATTTAAAGCCTTTTCTTAGTATCCAATCTGTTTAATAAATATATGCATTGTGTCTGCTGACTTGTACACAGTTCTTGGCTCTGTGGCTGCAATTAATCAGTGTGAGTTAATGACGAATATGGTGGTTCTTGAAGGATCCTATGATATAGCTTCTCCAAGTTTAATTCATGAAATGATGGAACATTCATTCTGTCTTCATACCTTCTCCCAGTACCTAGTACAGTGCAAGGTGAAAAACAGGCATTAGTAAATTTGTGTGGAATTTAAATGGGTGATGAGGAATATCAACCATTTAAGAGAGAAGTCAGGACTGTTTGTAGTGATTCTGGGAGGGAGGAGGGGCTGGGAGCCAGACTGGTCTATAGGGATGGGTTAGTGGGACTGAGAGCCACCCACCAATGGTCCCCCAGCCTGAGCAGACTTGGCAGCCAAGTTGAGTCTAAGTAGCACTTTTCTGTTAAGTGCTCTGTGGGGAGGTGTAATGTGTCTCTATTTAAAATTAATTTTTCAGAATTGGAAGCCCCATTCTGAAAGGCAGTGTTCCCTTGGTGGCTTCTGGCAGGATTGGAAAGCCATAACTTTGGAGAGAAACACAATAAACCAGAAATTTCCTCCCAGGTGAGCGAGAAACTGCCTCTCTCTTTTTGAAGAGAGCGTTTTCCAGAACTTTGCTCATCGAGTAGCTAGTTTTCAAGTCATTTCTTCTCCGTGTAAGTGAACTACATTCCAGCCAACTGTCTGTTCTCCTGTCTGATAGATGGGACAGAGGCATAGGCAATCCACACATACAGGAGAACACAAAAGTAATTTCTCTTTGGCTCGAGGCTGTGTTTCTGTATTTACATGTGAATGGAGTGGCAGCTGATGCTTTGAAAATGTGCGGTGCTTGCTGCCAATGGAGAAGCGCCGCTATAATAGTGGTCCCACAAATGTTTGTCTAGGTGCTAGAGTTACAAAGATTTGTTCGTTTAGTCATCCAGTATTCATGGAGTACCTGCTATGTCCTAAGTATTGTACTAGCATTGCAGAAACAACAGTGATTAAAACAAAAGTGAAAGAAAGTGAAAGTTGCTCCGTCGTGTCCAGCTCTTTGTGACCCCTTGGACTATATAGTCCATGGAATTCTCTAGGCCAGAACACTGGAGTAGGCACCCTTTCTCTTCTCCAGGGGATCTTCCCAACCCAGGAATCGAACTGGGGTCTCCTGCATTGCAGGCGGATTCTTTACCAACTGAGCTATTAGGGAAGCAAACCAGCTAACTAGCCAATCAACCCCCTCCCCACAAAAGCCTCTGCATTTATCTTGGGGTAAATAGACAATATTACAAAAAAGTTATAGATAGGGACTTCCCTGGTAGCCCAGTGGTTGAAAATCTGCCTTCCAATGCAGGGGACGTGGATTGGATCCCAGGCTGGTGAACTGATATCCCACAGGCTGTGTTGTGCTGTGTGTGTGTGTGTGCTTGGTTGTGTCCAACTCTTTGAGGCCCCACGGACTGTAGCCCACCAGTCTCTTCTGTCTATGGGATTTTTCAGGCAAGAATGAGTGGAGTGGGTTGCCATGTCCTTCTCTAGGCAATATTCCAAACGCCGAGATTGAACCCACATGCCATGAGGCAACTAAGCAACAGCTAGAGAGAAACCCAGAAGATCCCGAGTGCTACAACTAAGACTGGGCACAGCCAAAAATGAACAAGAAAACAAACATCATATTTAACAAAATAAGTTACAGACAAATCATTAAATGTAGCTAAGGAGAAGGAAATGGCAACCCACTCCAGTATTCTCGCCTGGAAAATCCCATGGACGGAGGAGCCTGGTAGGTTATAGTCCATGGGGTCGCAGAGTCGGGCACGACTGAGCGACTTATGACTAAGGAGATAAATGGGCTTCCCAGGTGGCGCTAGTGGTAAAGAACCCTCCTGCCAGCGCAGGAGACGTAAGAGAGGCGGATTCAATCCCAGGGTCTGGATGATCCCCTGGAGGAGGGCATGGCAACCCACTCCAGTATTCTTGCCTGGAGAATCCCACGGACAGAGGAGATTGGCAGTCTACAGCCCATAGGGTTGCAAAGAGTCAGACATGACTAAAGTGACTTAGCATGCATACAAGGAGATAAAATAAAAAGAGGGAATAGAAAATGTTAGGGGAGGTTGCTCCGGCAAAGATGCATGGAAAAGATGCCACCTAATGAAGAACTATAGGAGGTGAGGGAGTTAGATGTGCAGAAATTAGGGGAGAACATTCTAGAGAGGGCATAGCAAGTAATCAGGCCATAAGGTGGGCACATGTCTACTGTGTCTGACAAACAGTATAGAGAGAAGAGTATCACTTGAGCCCAGAGGGTGAAGAGACTCATCAAGGAACAGAAAGGAAAAGGTCAGAAATGCCTCAGCGATCATTGCAAAGACTCCAAGTTTTAATATTGATATGATATTGATATTCAACATTGCTATGATGTGTTGTGCTGCCAATGGAAGGTAGTGAGCAGAGGAATGATGATGATACTGCCTGACATATTTTCACAGGCACATTTTGGCAGCTACGGGGAAACAGGCAGAAGCAGGCAGGCCGGGTGGCGGGCGGGGTGCAGCTCAGCAATCACGTAAGAGTGACTTGGACCAAGGTGAGAGCTGGGGAGAGGGGTGAGAGTAGTCTAGATTTACTTGGACGTGATTCATTTGCAGATTACAAGTGGGGTGTGGGAGAAACAGCAGCGTCAAGGATGACTCTCAGGATCTGGTGGCTGCAAGGAGGAGGCGCTGTCATTTGCTGAGACAGGGAAGAAGGCAGAAGGGGCAGGTCTCCATGGGGGAGAGGGAAGGGCATGAGGGATGATCAGGAGCTTGGTTTTAAACAGGCTAAGTTTGAGGTGTGTTTCAGATACCCAAGTAGAGCTAGCCAGTAAATAGTTGGCTAATGGAATCTAGAATTCAGGAGAGAATATTCTAAGCAGAAGATATAAATTTGGGAGTCATTAGCATATAGATGGTATTTAAAGTCATGAGACCGGATGAGATCACCTAAGATGTGAGTGAGTGTGGATAAGAGAAGAGATCCAAAGATAGAACTGGAGGACACTCCAATGTTTAGAGGTCAAGGAGAGAAGAGGGAACGAGCAGAGGAGACTTGGAAGGAGAGTGGAGAGAAACACAAGGCAGTGAGTTGTGCTGGAAGCAGCGGAAGAAGGAATTTCTAGCCGGAACGAGTGGTCAGCTGTGTCAAGGGCTGCTGGTAGGTCAAGATAACAGTGAAAATAAGGAAGTCCTGGGTGACCTTGATATCAGCCTTTTCTGGTGGAGTCAGGAGGGCTGAGGCCTGGCTGAAGTCGGTTCCAGAAAGAAGGTGAGGAGAGACCTATAAGAAACAGTGAGTCCAGACAACTGTTTGAGGAGTTTCACTGTAAAGAAAAGGAAGAATTCAGTGGTATCTGGAGGGGGAAGTAGGATCGAGCTTTTTCCTTCAGACTGGGGAAGGTGGACATGGTAGAGTCTGTCCTCAAGTTGCTTTAATTCTAAAAGGGGAGACAGACATATCAGCAGAAGTCATCACGTAGAGATGCTCATCTGGTTCCATAGCAATACTCTGTAGAAAAATCTAAAAGCTGTAACCTAATGTAGGGGGGGAAATTACTTTAAAAAGAAGTCCCACATCAGGACTTACATAGTAAGTGATCTTTATCTAGGGAAGAAAGAAGAAAATGATATTTTAGGAAAAAAAAGGAAGAAAGAATATAAGTCAAACCATGGAAACCTGAATTGGCTGTGGGGATCACAAAGAGATCGGCATTTCTGTCCTAAAAGTGAACTGCCTGGGTGTGACTCCCAGACTCTGCAAGATATGTGACCTTGGGCAAATTACTAAGCCATTCTATGGATCTGTTTCCTTACCCATAAAGTGCGGCTGCAGTGGTATTTGCCTCAGGGGGTTGTCATGAGGATGAAACAGCAGTGTATATGAAATGTTTGTTGAGTGTCTGGTACATCATGTGAGTGTGTGTGTGCACTCAGCCTTGCCTCACTCTTTGCAGTCCCAGGCTCCTCTGTCCACGGGATTTCCTGACCTAGGGGTCAAACCAGCATCCCCTGTGTCTCCTGCACTGCAGGCAGATTCTTTACCACGGAGCCATGGAGGAAACATTGGTTTGTAGCGGGTGCTCCATAAATACTAGCACTTGCAATACGGGTGCAGACAACTATAACTGAGATTGATACGATAGAAGACGGAAGACATCCCCAGCCAGACGTGGAGGGACTTGTATGTCATGCTAAAGGTTCTGACTTTATTCTGGGGATGGCTGCCACTGAAGGTTTTTAGGCTGAGGAACAACACAATCTGATGAGTGTTTTAAGAGGTTCACTGGAGCTCCGGAAGACGGTTGTAAGGGGAAAGCAAAACCCTGAAGGCAGGATTCCCATGACCAGATTGTGTATCCTGGCTCCACACTCATCAGTGTGTGAGCCAGTTCTTTCCTTGAGCCTCATTTTGTTCATCTGGGAGGGAAACTTTACAAAATGCAAGCAAAGGGCTGCTTTGAGGAGTAAATATATCATAGAATGAAAGTATCTAACCCAGGTTCATGAAACATAGTAGATACACAGCAAAAATTTGTTTTGATTTTGCTCTGAGATGTATTACATGTGAGGAGCAGAAGCTTTGTCAGTATCCTCATCCTTATGCCCTGTCCCACCAGGCCTAGTCTCTTTTGCTTCTGGAAACACAGAATCTTTCTCACACTCTCCTGTCCCACTCTTCCCACCTCTCTAGCTGTCTGGTTCACCTCTGCTCAATGATTAGACCCCGATGGCCCTAACGTGGCTGGCAAGTCCAAGGCCAAGGCCATGTCCTCAGGGCTGGAAGGTGGGTAAGGAGAACCTCTAAGGTACAGCTTTTCCTTTGCCTGTTGGAAGAGCAGAGGACTGTTCTTCCACTGACCCTTGACGCCTGTAGCACATTTTGTCATCATTTCCCAGCAGCCATGTCTCATGTCCCCCAGTAGCTGGCATGTTTCTAGGAGGCCCAGAAGGTACTGGTAGAGACGTCTGAGGCCCCACCTCTCCCAGCACAGCCCCTCACTCAGGGCAGGGACGTGGTGTGGGATGAACTGAGTAAAGAGTTGACTGATGCTCCTGTGCAGTCTGCCAGGCGAGTAAGTGTGAGCTGGCTGGATTATGAAAGATGGGAAATCATGTCTTCAGTTTCAGAGTGGAAGGTAAAACCTCGAGGCAGCCCTGGACTTACTCAGGCAGGGTGGACAGGGCTATGACCTGTGGGCCCAGAGTGGTCACCTTGATAAGCTAAACAGGCAGCTCATTAGCCTCATGATCCCCATGAAAGTTGAAGAAGGCACGGAGCCTTGATCAATGACAGTTCAGGGCCCTCCTTCCAGCAATGGGTTTGGGTCTCTACCAGTCAGCTTGAAGCATTCAGAGAAAACAGGCTGATTTACAGGATCTTTTCCTCCTGTTCGCTTGGCACCTGCTTGGGCTGCTGTGAGAGCCACAGGAGCAGATGCTCCTCCAGTCTCTGGGAAGGCAGAGGAAGTCTGCGCCACACCTGGTGCTCCTCCCCTTCTTCCTGGGCCACTGGGAACCCATTCACTCTTCAGTATTCAGCTTCTACTAGGATGTTACTGATGCTGAAGCTGATGCGCCAATACTTTGGCCACCTGATGCGAAGAGCCGACTCACTGGAAAAGATCCTGATGCTGAGAAAGATTGAGGGCAGGAGGAGAAGCGGGTGGCAGGAGATGAGATGGTTGGATGGCATCACTAACTCGATGGACATGAATCTGAGCAAACTCCAGGAGATGGTGAAGGACAGGGAAGCCCGGCGTGCTGCAGTCCATGGGGTCGCAAAGTCGCATACAACTTAGCGTCTCAGTAGCAGGGTATTGCTACTAGTTCTAGTGATGATGGAAGCTGCAATAACATTAGCCAAGCAAGCTTCTGAGCACTCACCACGTGGCAGGCACAGAGCTAAGTGTATAACATGGGTGATCTCACTCAACCCTCCAAAAACTAGTAGTTATCACTATTTCTGGTTACACTGTGCAGCGTGTGGGATCTAGTTCCCTGACCAGGGGCTGAACCTGTGCCCCCTGCAGTGAAGTGTGGAGTCTTCACCACTGAACCAGCCGGGGAGTCCCCAGTAGTTATTATTAATATCCCCATTTTTAAAGTTGAAGAAATGAAAAGATAAAAAACAGTTCAGGAACTTGCCCACGGCTGCACAGCTAATTAAGTTCATAGAGGCAGAATTTGCACTTAGGGTAAGCCTTAGGGCTGTTCACAAATATTTCTGTCTCTCAATCTGTCCCCGTCTCTTTCATTTTCTCCAGGTTGTCTCTGTCACACTCGAGCATGACTACATGACTTCTCTGGCCAGTGAAATGGAAGAAGTGACCCTCCTGGTCAGCAACTCTGGGGGCCAGGGTGTGCTGTGCTCCATTCTCTTCTTCCTCGGCCACAGAGTCCCTGGGGTGGCAGCGTCCTCGGGGGTGCTGTCCCACCAGCCTGGGTCCTGGCAGGAGGATGGGGTCGAGGGGTGGAGTAGAGCCCTCAGCTGAGCTGCAGTAAGTCTTCGTGATTAACACTAAGACTGCAGGGCTGTTTGTTATCACAGCAACACTGTGCAGCCCGTCTTGACTGAGTTGGAGCCAGGCCTCTGTAAACAGTGAACACTCTTAAACCCCACGCTCAGGAGTCGTCCCCAGTTTCTCCAGCTGAGATAGCTATCTCTCCAGTGGGATCACGTAGCCCTCTAGCGTGACTTTGATCACATCGTGTGTCCATTCTTGTCTCCATCATTAGATTGAGCTTGCAGGGCACACTTCTGCATTTTTGGTTTCCTGGCACATAGCCTGGGACATGGTGGGTGTTAAGGACATTTCTTGCTGGGCGAAAGATTGTAGGAAAAGAACCCTGGGCACCTCAGTTATCCTGAAACTCCAGGTAGCCAAGAAGTCTAGCCTACCTCTGACCCCACATTCCTGTGGGGTGACACCGGAAGATGTCCTCATCTCTGGGGACTCTGCCAGGTGGCCTGGCACCTGGGGATCTACCCAGCTGGCTAGCAGAATTTGTCCCGTCCAGTCCAGGCTGCAGCAGTAAATCAGCATGTGTGAGGAATTTACCCCAGAGTGATCCCGCAATGGCATGAATGAGTAATTTACAAAGCCCATTAAAGCTGCACAGAATTACTTATTTATGAGAACTTTTTGACAGATCTGCGGCTTAATCATTTATCCCTCTGAACATTTAGCCAGGGTCATTGGTAAATAATTCACTTATTACACACTCTGGAGTGGTTTATGGTACTGTGACTTATGATCTCACGCGAGTACACAGACGGGGAAGCTGGGATGGGAAAGCAAAGGGCAGCTGAGTGTCCTCCCCGCACATCCATGCTGGACCTTCTGGACCCAAGAGGAAGGCGCGCAGTTTCTCTAGCTGAGATAGCTCGTGCGCAGTTTCTCTAGCTGAGATAGCTCTCTCTCCAATGGGCTTGAGTAGCCCTCTAGCATGGCTTCAGTCACATCATATGTTCATTGTTGTCTCCATCACTAGACTGAATTTGCAGGGCACACGTCTGCGTTTTTGATTTCCTGGCAGAGATGCTGGGACATAGAGGGCTTGAAATTTGCTCTAAGTCACACCGATGTTACATGCAAAAGGATGTGAGTCCCTGGTCTAATCTTTGGGGAGACAGTGAGGGAAGAAACACGTGTGTAGAGACTGGTCTAAAAATGTTAGCTCTTAGCTCCAGGCAGAGAGTGGAGCTCTCCAGGGCTTCATGAGGGAAATCGAAATGCCCACTTGACATTCAAGACCCTCCAAGAACTGTTCCTGGAGAAATCACTCATTTCTCCTTCTCTTGTCTCAGTACTAGCTACTGGGGCTCCTGAACAAGGCGAGTCTTGTCCTTCCCCTATGCGTTTGCGCACAGCGTCCCACCTGCCTGCATTGTCCTTTGATTCTCCTGTGTAATGGCTACTTTTCATTCCGTTTTCAGCTCAAAGCCACCTCCTGGGTGAAGCCTTCCCATACTACCTTGAGCCATGCTTACCACCTCCGTGATGTTTGAAAAAACCTACAAAGTGCCAGGCATACATTGAGTACCCCTCACGTGACACTGATTGGCCTATCTCCCTGGCTATGCCAGGTGTCCCCACAGCGCCAGGACTACTCAGCATTAACTGAACAGGGCCCCCTCTCTAGCTGGTCCAGACCCTGCCCCCTTCCTCCCCACCCCCGAGGAGTTAAACAATGTGGGCTGTTGTTGATGATGATAATAACGAGGATGATAATACAAATGACTGTGATGTTGACTTCCTAGCATCCCACCTCTGCTCCCCTCCTCTCTCTCACATCTCCCACTGTCCCCGACGACAGTGGAAGCATGCGGCCAATCTTTAAGATTCGTTGTTTCCAGCTGGCGCCGTAAGTGGAGAGAGAAGTGCCTGTCGGGCTGGAGAAGTGTGTTTGGATGGAGTCACTGGAAAGGAAGCAAGTGGAGGAAGATCCAAGTGCAAGTGTCATGCTATACACTTTTTTGGTTTGTTTTTTTTTTTGGCTATCCCGCCTAGCATGCAGGGTCTTAGTTCCCCTCCCAGGGATGGGACCTAGGACCCCCTGCAGTGGAAATGTGGAGTCTTAACCACTGGGACGCTGCAGAACGCCCCCATGCTATACACTTTTATTGAAGATCCTTCCGAAGCCACACCTGTCCCACCTATCACCTTCTTCAAGACCCCACAGGTTCCAAATAGGTTTCCCACCATCCTGACCTTGAGGGGGTTAGCTGTCTTCCCAGGTTGAAGCTGCCTGAATGAGGACTGCTCCCTTTACCTCAATACCATCTTGCCCAGATAGATGATAAAGACACTTTCCCCTAGTCATTGATCTCCAGTGGGAAAAGAAAGGAGAGAATTCACTCTGCCTAATGCCTCTCTTGGAGAAGGAAATGGCAACCCACTCCAGTACTCTTGCCTGGAGAGTCCCATGGACAGAGGAGCCTGGTGGGCTACAGTCCATGGGGTCACACAGAGTCGGACACGACTGAGTGACTGCACTGCGCTAATGCCTCTTGGGCACCAGGAAGGCCTTCCTAAAGTCTTGTCTTAGGCAGTCTTGCTATCATGTTCAAGAAGGAAGTGTATGATATTAAACAGCTCATCTTTCAGGGAAGGAAACCTGGGCCTGCCTGAGATGAGTTAAAAGGATACCGTCATTCCTGAACACAGAGTTCTCCTTCCTTTCTGAAACCCCTCTGGGCTTAGGGAATTATAAATTGGTCTCTAGTCACTCCCGCATTGTAGGCAGATGCTTTACCGTCTGAGCTACCAGGGAAGCCAGTCACTGACTAGAGGGGACAGAATCCTCTAGTTTGTCTTCTATTTATTTTTATGGGTGCCCGTAACACTCATGTCCAATAGGTATTGTTGTTATTAACAGCTTCTGTTAGGGACCGAATTGTGTTCTCCCCTGATCTGTATGTTGGAACCCTAACTGTATTTGGAGATAGGGCCTATAAGCAGGAAAGTAAGATTAAATGAAGTCGTAAGGATGGGTCCCTAATCTGAAAGTCAAGAGACATAAGAGAGTTTTCCTCTCTCTTTCACCGGTGACTCCCCACACCTGCCCCCATCCCAGAGGATATGTGAGGACAAAGCAAAAGGCCAGGAAAGGAGGTCTCGTCAGAAACCAACTCTGAGGCACCTCGTCTTCGATTTCCCGCCTTCAGGACTGTGAGAAAATAAATGCCTGCTGTTAAGACACCCAGTCCGTGTTCTGCTGTTATGGCCAGCCTGAGTGGACTGTGGCAGCTTCCTTTTACAGACTGAGAGAAGGGAGATGACTTGCTGAAAATCACCCAAAGCCTAGGTGACTGTAAGGTCTTGAAATTAGGATCAGGTCCCAGTGGATGTCCTGGATCCTGCTGAAGCCATCCCAGGAGTGACACTCCAGAGCTGAGGCTCCATGTCTAGCAGTCTCCCTGCTGACCCTCCGCTCGCAGCGTGCCCCTCTCTGCTCCCTGCTCCAAACCCATCCCATGCTTCCTGTTCTTCCTGTCTTCAAGCTCTGGACCCTTTGGCGTCCATTTAGAAGCTCACATCAGATTCTGTGGTGCAATGCTGCCATCTGCTGGCCAGAGCCAACAGTCACTCCAGCCGCCAGGACAGTAGTTTTCTCTTTTGTTTTTGTTGAACACTTAACATGAGATCTGCTGTCTTAAAAAATTCAAGTGCACAATACAATGTTGCTAACTCTAGGTATTATGTTCTAGATATATAGAACTTATCTTGTGTAACTGAAGCTTTCTTTACTACTCTGTATCTCTCTTACCCCATGATCTCACCCAGCTCTCTCTCCTAATTCCAATCCATCTAATTTTCTCCTGAAGGCAAGTGACTAACATGATAGAAGCCCGTTCAAAAATGGAAAAAAAAAAAAAAAAGGCAGACACAGAAAGCTGTCCTCTTGGGTCTGAGGAGAAAACTGACTGCAAAAGGGAAAAGACAGCTAATTCCCAAGGGTAAGGTCCCCACAGTGTCAAGAAGCCCCCCAAGTCCAGGCCAGGAAGCTGGGGGGGGGGTCTTGGTGCTGTGGGTGTGATGCCCCTTGACAGGAGCACTGAAAACCTCCCATGTGTCCAGAGGAAGTGTGTGTGTGTGTGTGTGTGTGTGTGTGTGCGCGCGTGTGTGTGTGGGGGGGGCGGGGGGCGGGGGGCGTTGGCGATGAGGTGGCGGCGAGCTTCTGAAAAGGTTATAGGAAGAGGCTGTCAGGAACTGGACACCATCCTTTTCTTCCGCGGAATGAGAGCATCCCGTTTGCTGGTTTCTCTTAGGCAGGTTTTCATAACAACCTGTAGGGTGAGTAATCCCACACTCATTTGACAAATGAGGAAACCGAGGCTCAGAGAGTTTGTAACCCAGGAAATTGTGTGCATGAATGATATCAAACTATTTATCACAATGTGAGCGCTGGGCCTGGGATGTAGTTAGGGGTATCTGACAGCTCTGATCCATCCATCCATGAGTGTAAAGTGTTAACATCAGTGTTTACGGGGATCGCACAGTCTCTGCTTCACAGAATCCCAGTCCAAGCATCTCTCTCTGTGGTCACCCAGAGTCTACTTTACATGCACAAGAGGGGCATGCTACAGCTGGTTGCTGCTCTTCTGTGTCCCCCGAGAATCAAGAGGGGTAAGTGTGAGCCCAGAGAAGGGTGCGGAGAGGAGAAATGATCAGGAGAGCCAGAGGAGAAAGGAGAGGGAGGGTGGAGGGGGTATAGAAGGAACACAACCCTGAGGCAAAACACAGAGACTTTGAGTCTGAAGTCACCAAGCAAGCTGGGTCTTTGGGAAAATGTCTTCATCCATAAAGTGGAGATAATACCATTGTACCTATCTCACAGGACTGTTTTTGAAAGTTTATTGAAATAACAGAGTGAAACCCCCAGCTCCCATATTCAACTCAAACAGAGTGAACCACAAGCCCCCATGCTCCACTCATAGTCAGGCCCTAGTAAGTGTTTGTTGAATGTGAAGCCACACGGAGTAGAGGGCTGACAGTACCGTGTGTCTCCTGTGACTGTTGACTTAACATTAAGCCACTCACCACCAAGAAGCACGACGTCTGATGAGCAGAGGCTCTGTACCTGTCCCAGCCCATTTCAGGAGCCGAGAGGTGGTCTTGCTCCCTCCAACTTGGCAGATGTAGGTTTTGCCTCATCCCTCTACACTCATCAGCATTCACAGAAGCTATGGCTTATACACTAGACTGAAACAGGTCCTAATTAGTAGTTCCAGGAAATCACATGTTTTCCAGTGGGAGGAGGTAATTTTGGTAGTTTCGGATTCTAGAGAAGGACAGCATGTCTTTGTGGATTTGCAACATGATGGAAGAGCCCTCAGTGTGAAGTTAGGAAAGTCTAGGATTGGCTACAACCTGTGTTATCCTGGGCACACCTCTTTCTTCCTTCGGGCTTAGCACTTTTGTCTCTGAACTGATGGTATGTCTAAGTAGGATGATCAGGTATTCTTGTTTACCTGATGTCAAGTTCCAGGGTGTGGGACTTTCAATGCCCAAACCAAGAAAACCCAAGGCAAATCAAGACAAGTCGGTCACGCTGTTTATTAGCCCTGTCTTCTCTAATATTTTATGTCTGAATTGCTGGCTTACTTGATTCTACCTGTTGGCTCTCGTTTCTGTTTCGGAGAAAATGCTTTTGTTTACAGGAAATAGAATACTCAACTAACACTGGCTTTTGATCCGAGGGTGCTTATGGCTTACAAACAAGCATTCTGGGTGTAGACAGCTCAGTAGCATCAGTAAGGATCTGGGCTCTTTCACCGTCTTTGGCATCTTAGCTTTTCATCCTCGTGTCTGTCACCCTGAGGTCACAGGAGAGCTACCCCAGCTTTGAGTATGACACAACTACTCAAGGGAGAAAGGGGGAAAATCAGTGGCACCAACTGCCTCTGTTACTTGAGGAAGCAAAAGATTTTCCAGAAAACTCCTAGCAGATGTCTCCTTAGATTTTGCCAGCCACTTCTAGCTGTGGGAGAAGCTTTCCAACCTCCATAAGTGGAAGGCAGCAAGGAAGAAGCCATAGAGTACGCCACCCTGATGGACGTATGTTCCCTAGTGTTGCTTTTCTTTCTTTAAAAAAAAATTTTTGGCCACACCATGAAGTCTTAACCACTAGACTACTGGGAAAGTCCCTAGTGTTGCTTTTCGGAGAGCAGGAATGAGGTACTAATGAGTAACTTGATATATATATGGAGAGAGAGAAAGAGCTCTGAAAAGCAATAGGCTTTCCCTTGGAGTTTAGACAGAGGTGGGAAGAACATGAACATTGTGAAGTTCAGAGGTCTGGGGTCAAGGGTGCAGAACAGAGGTGTGGGAAGGCCCTGAAATCAGCAATATATTTTGCTGGATTTGCTATCCTCAAAGCTTGGAGGTGTGTCAAGGGGAAATTCCCCAGCTGGCCAAAGCTGCAGAATCAGGGGCTGTCATCTCTACAAAGCTCAAGGAAATGTGGCAGTGGTATCCACTTCTTTCTTTATCCTCCCCAGAGGCTCTGCACCTTCAGGCACCCAGATCTATTGGGGCACTTAGATATTGCTGAGTCATGAAAAGTAATACCTCTGTGCCTCCTCTCAGAAGCTCAACTACTTCCTTACTCCATCGAAATAGTCTTGCCGGTTCTGCCCATTCCTGAACAACTGTGCGTGTGGGATCCCAATAAAGCACTGTTTCTATATCATCAGCATGCTGCTTGTGCTGATGTTCAGCTGCGTCTGACTCTTTGCAACCCCATGGACTGTAGCCCGCCAGGCTCCTCTGTCCATGGGATTTTTCAGGCAAGAATACTAGAATGGGTTGCCATTTCCTTCTCCAGGGGATCTTCCAGACCCAGGGATGGAACCCATGTCTCCTCTGTCTCTTGCACTGCAGGCGGATTCTTTACCTGCTGAGCCATCAAGGAAGCCTCTATCATCAGTATAGCTTTCGTTTATTGAGGGTCCACTCATGCTTGAGTCTGCACTAAGTTCTTGATTTAGAGGATCTCAATCTTATTTAGGGAAGGGAATTTGCCACTATCCCTGAATTAAAGAGCTTCCCTGGTGGCTCAGATGGTAAAGAATCCGCCCGCAACGTGGGAGACCTGGGTTCGATCCTTGGGTCAGGAAGATACCTTGGAGAATGGCATGGCAACCCACTCCAGTATTCTTGCCTGGAGAATCCCATGGACAGAGGAGCCTGGCGGGCTACAGTCTGAGGGGCTGCAAAGAGTTGGATATGACTGAGTGAGTAACACACACTGAATTAAAGATAGAAACAGC
This sequence comes from Capra hircus, assembly GCF_001704415.2. Classification (NCBI taxonomy): domain Eukaryota; kingdom Metazoa; phylum Chordata; class Mammalia; order Artiodactyla; family Bovidae; genus Capra; species Capra hircus. The sequence continues at coordinate 107,650,063 of NC_030810.1, read as the reverse complement.
GGTTTGGACATGGCCTGCCCCAGGCCGTATAATTCCACAGGTCAGCCTGACTCCACTGGCCTTCCCTTTCTTGTTGTAATAATCTGACTTTTAAGTGAGTTCCCCAGACCTTGTGAAATGTCCAGCACTCAGTACATGCATGAGTGAAATTGCTAATTTCCTTGACCAGTTCATCTCTCTTTTCTGATTTCTGAAGACCTCAACTTTTTCTTAGAAAAGAGCATATCCTCAGTGTCTGTCAGAATGATGCCTGACCCATACTGACACATATTTGTGGAATGACTACTACATAAAGTAGATACTCATTTCCCCAGGCTTCCTGGTATTTGCACTGATAGAGAAAATGGATGTGTCAACAAGGATCTCTCATTCTTAGAGATTATTCGATTCAATTCTCTACTTTTACAAGTGATAGACTGAGACCAGGAGAGATGAAACGACATGCTCAAAGCCCCTTCATGCTTGTGTGAGTGCTAAGTCACTTCAGTCGTGTCTGACTCTTTGTGACCCTGTGGACTGTTGCCCACCAGGCTCCTCTGTCCATGGCATTCTCCAGGCAAGAATACCTGAGTGGGTTGCCATGCCCTCCTCCAGGGAATCTTATCAACCGGGGGAATGAACCCACGTCTCTTATGTCTCCTGCATTGGCAGGCTGGTTCTTCACCACTAGGGCCTCCTGGGAAGCCCCAAAGCTCCCATAGCAATTAGAAAGCACCTGGATTAGACTGTATTCCCAAGCAGCAGTGGTAGCCAGATGCAGCAGTCCTGTCCTGGTGGGAGACAAGGAAGGGGCGCCTGGACTTGGACACTTTTAGGTCAGATATTAGCATCTGCTACTGGCTCCTGGTTTACTGTGGGGCATTCTGCTTCACTCTGAGATGCTTAATGCAGCTGTGCAGAAATCTAGCTTTGCTTTGGACTAAAATGTTGGTTTGAATCTCAGTTTTACCAGGAATGAACCTGAAGGTCTTGAGTAAGTTGTTTAATCTAAGTCTCAGTTCCCTCCCCTGGAAGCTGGACATGATAACAGCTATTTTTTTAAAAAAATTAATTATTTATTTGGCTGTGCCAGGCCTTAGTTGCAGTATGCAGGATCTTTAGTTGCTGCATGTGGGATCTAGTTCGCTGACCAGGGATCACGCCTGGGCTCCCTGCATTAGAAGCAGAGAGTCTTAGCCACTGGACCACCAGGGAAGCCCCAGCTCTCTGTCTTCTGACACAGCCTTCTGCCTATTGCCCTCCCAGCTCTCCTAGAATCTTCCACTTGGCTCAAATGTTATAGGGGGCAGTAGGCTGACTCACTGAGGTGCCCTGACATTTTGCTTTTGAAACTGGTGACCCTTATGACTCCTGGGCAGAAGCTGGCCTGCTAATCCGATGGTAATTAACAGAGCCTAGAGATAAACTGCCAGGGGCCAGGGGCCAGGGGAAAGGCATTGGCTATTGCCTCCCTTGCAGTGCTCTTCTGGTGTGCTGGAGCTGGGTTAAGTTGATGGTTAAATAGCCAGGGATTTGGTAACAGTTAGTGGTTAAACTGTTGGTAGTTTGAAATCAACTGTTGCTGCTGTGCTTACACCGTGCATGCTAAGCTGCTTCAGTCTTGTCTGACTCTTTGCGACACTGTAGACTGCAAGGCTCCTCCATGGATTCTGGGACTCTCCAGACAAGAATACTGGAATTGGCTCCATTTCCTCCTCCAGGGGCTCTTCCTGATCTAGGGATCAAACCCGCGTCTCTTATGTCTCCTGCATAGGCAGGCAGGTTCTTTACCTTTAGCCCCACCTGGGAAGCCTGTTTACACCATGGGAATCAGCAAATACTACAAATGAAGATGTTATTTTCTCCTGTGGCCATTGGGCTACCATTGCATTGTTATGCTCCGAGCCCGTATCTCCGAAGAGAGAGAGAGCAAGTCCACCACGGTAATGCAAAGGCAAGAAGGGAGTTTTATTTCTAGCGCGCTAGGGCCCAAGTCTCATCCGGCATAGCAGAATCCGACAAGAGCCCCGAACAAAGGAGTATGGCGGCTTATATACAGGCAGTTCTTTGTCTCAGTTACAGGCGTAGCTGGCATTACATGATTGGCCAGGCAGGATGAGCGCATGTCCTGTCTCTTTCCGGTAAACATGACTCAGGTCCTAGAGCCTGTCGTTTGGTCCCTAACAGCATCACCAAACAAACCCTTCTCCTCCTAAAACCCACCAGCTGGTGGAGGGACTACAGGATTCTGGGCTAGACACCTTAGTTACTACACTCACATTTTAGACAATTAATTCTTTAAATTATAGAGGTAATACAAAGTTGTTATGAAGCATCTGAATAACAGAGGACAAGTACAACTGAGAAGTCAAGGCCTTGCTCCATTTATCCCTTCTGTTTGCAGAGGTATCCACTTTCATTTTCTTTTGTGTTTCTCTAGAATTCTTTTGGGGTTGTAGAAGAATAGCTATATATAGAGTTTTATTGAATGGGCTGAACTTGAAGCAAGAAACAGCTTCATTTTTCTTTTAGCTCTGCTGCTGCTATCCATCACATTATATAGAAGCTCTCTGACTTGCCCCTGAAGCTGACACAATAGCTTTCTGACCACTTTCAGGTGTTGAAAAGATAGTCTAGTTTAGCTCAATTTAAAACTTAAGTGTCACATCCAGTTCAAAGCTTCTCCTTTCCCCAATCATTGGCTTGACCTGTGGCTTGGAAACCTGCAGTGAAAAAGGGGGCCATTCACTCTCCTTCCATCTCTTCCTCCTCCTCGGGCCAGAGGAAGAGCGATAAAGTTCTTTTTACCCAGTGACTACTCTTTGTCATTCTCTCTTGGCTGTTAACGGATGCTATACCTTCTCTACTATGGCAGAAAGTTCCTGGGAGGCCTGTCCCAGGGGCCTCCTCACTGTCCAGTCTCCTGCTGGCTGACCCCTTGTGAGCCTCACTCAGGTCATGCTCCTATAGGTATAAACCAGAGCCTCTTACTGGTGGACTCCCTTCACCCCAGGGGCAATCGTCTTGGATGGAATCGCCCCAAAGTGGTTCTAGTATGGCTACTGTTCACAGCTTCCACTAGGCTCATTGGAAATTTATCAAAACCAGCCTTGACTCATTGAATGGTGGAAGTGCAGCTCGCCGAGCCACTGACCCCCTCTCCTCTTCCTTCTCTCATGTCCGTCCAGCTCCAGCCAGTGGTTCCTAGGCAGCAGTCATTTGCCCCGAACTCTCACATGACCTAGGTAACTCTCTTACCTTGGTCCTGCTGCGGTGCACCTAGGCAAGCATATGAGAAGCTTCAATTCAGTAGGTTTTCAGTGAGGCAGTGAGCAACCAGCCTCCCTTTCCTGTAGGCACTTCTGATCTTGTGAATTATTCTTCCAGGGTTCCACCTATTGGCTTGTTTGAGAGGAAAAGAAAAGCACCCTAAAACTCTACTCATACGAGCAACCTAAACTTCCCTTTACGTTTCTAGTCCTTTCTCTGGCTGGAGTGGGGGGTGGGTGGGGGAGAAGGCGAAGGCGGGTGGTCAGCAGCTGGGTGAGGGTTCAGGACAAGTTTTGCCATCCTTTCACAAGTTCAGCAAGTTGTGTTTGGCACTTCCTTTTAGAACGTAATCTTCAGCTCTGGGACTTGAGATGAAATTTGAAAACAGTCCATATAATTTCATTAATCAGAGGGGATTATTCTACGCATGTTATTCTACTGTTTGCTTTTCTTGCTAAGCAGTACACTGTATCCTGAGCTTGCTTTCAGTCATTCATGTAGATCTGCTTCTTTTTTCTTTTCATTGCACTTTACTTTCCCTCCCACATTTCTCTTCTTCTCTTCTGTCATGTGTGCAACCATTTCATAAACCAGTATTTTTAGAACTGCCTAGTGTAGCAAGCAATATTTCTTCATTTTTAATAAAGGTTTTGCATTTTTAAACTGTCGTGGAGGGGCTTAAGAAAAGTTGGAGAATTTGAATATGCCTGTATTCCTTAGGGATATTTGATTTTATCCAAAGTAGCACAGATCTTTAGAAACAGTTTAATATGTCATTGTCATGATGTACAATAATATATTTAATTGGTTCTCTGCTGGTGCACTTTTAACTGTTTCTAGTTCTTCCCTAATGTAGGCAATGTTAAACTGAACTTCTATCTGTCTTACAGTCTCATGCACTAACTCATTGGCTTTAAGTAAGTAAGACATCATAATCCTTTTCCACAGAACACTTTTTAAGAAGCTACTTTGTAGCCAGAAGGCAGAGAGAAAGGGCAGAATCAGGACTTATGGGTTCCTGGAAAAGGACCCGTAAATGATGTTAATCCTGTTAATTTTCCTTTTCAGCAAGAATTCTGCAAGAATGGGCTCTGTATCCAGCCCACTGACCACTGATCTGAAGTCCAAATGAGAAACGTGCCATTGAGCCCTCAGTGCCTGGCATTCAGCAGGAGCTCACTAAATGCCCGTTTACCCTGGAGCATATGAATCGTGCACGCGTGCTAAGTCGCTTTAGTCGTGTCTGACTGTTTGCAACTCCGTGGGCTGTAGCCCACCAGGCTCCTCTGTCCATGGGATTCTCCAGGCAAGAATACTGGAGTGGGTTGCCATTCCCTTCTCCAGGGAATCTTCCCGACCCAGGGATCGAAACTGAATCTCCTGCAGCTCCTGAATTGCAGGTGGATTCTTTGCCACCGACCCACCAGGGAAACCCAACATATGAACCATCTCTGTGTAATGACAGGCAGCTCAAGAACAGCTGTGCACATAAACACAACTCAGACAGATTGACTTCATTGTACCTTGTAAGTCAGGCTTAGTTCCAGCATCATACTGGTCCCTGAGTCAGGTCTTCACAGCTCAGCACCTCTGGTAGGGTCATGGGACCTCATGAAGAACCATTGGCCCAGAGTGTAAATCCTTAGGGCACACGGGAGGAGATGCCCACACAAAATGTGACCAGACTATTACTTTTGGGGACAAGCCCTAGGCTAAGTCACATTTAAAGAAATAGCATCGGGTAGAAAAATGCAATTGAAAGTATCTCAAACGTTTCACCAGAAGACGCATGTTCATACAACACCGTCTTCTTTAGACGTTCCCCTTAGCTCCAGTCCCTCTCCTTCACCAGGCAGTGGGTCTAGAACCAACTCTTTCCTCTCTTTTCCACTCTCTGTATCTCAGAGTTCCCTGTGCACTGCTCTGCCCTTCTAGGCATCTCCATATTACGGAGTTTTCCCTTCCTGACCATACACACACACACACTCACTCACACACTCCAGACCCACAGACATTTTTGCTACACCCTATTCCCTGGGAAATATAACTCATTCTGCTCGCACAGACAATTGCGGCTTTCCTCCCAGCCATCAGCACCTTTGGGGATCCCAGAGAATACAAGTTTCCACTGCTTTACACGATGAAGTGTGCATAGTAAAGATGCTCCCCCTGGCTGTCTGGACCCTCACATCCTCACCTCTTCCTCTGTCTAGGTGGCAGACACTCTCATTCGACCTTTCCTCCAAATCCTGTTGAGAAAGAAGCAGAGACACATCCAGGGAAATATTTCTGAGCATGTTGAAATCAGAGCACAAGCGCTCTGATTTCTGGAGGCTTGGGAACACGCATTAGTGTCTCTGTCTCAGGATCAACAGCACCCCTGCAGTGCTCATGGCTGGAGCCACCTGTGGAGAGGATAGCACTGGCTCAAAAGCGGTAGTGCATCCTAAAGGTGTACACTTTGGGGCAGGCGCTCTTGTAAAGAGAGATCTAAGCAGTGTATCTTTGAGGCTGTCACGGGGCTCCTGTCAATACTTTCCAGGAGGGCCAGGAATACTGCCCATCCCAGGAGCACATGATGTGCAGAAGAGCATAGCTCCTGAGGCTGGCAGCAGACTGAGCAGGTCCAATCACAGGAGACCCCGGGAGCTCTTCTTTGGCAGAACTGAGTGGGCAAGCCTGAGCAGGTCCTCTCCAGGGACAGAGATACCCAACTTCAGGTGATCTGACCTGTGTGCTTGGGTGGGCTCTCATGGTAGCCCAGAGAAGAGGCAGCTTATTTACAATATCATTTTTTAAAATTATGTATTTAGAGCTGTGCTGGGGTCTTTATTGCTGCACGTGGACTTTCTCTACTTGTGGTGAGCAGGGCCACTCTGCCTTGTGGTGCTCAGGCTGCTTCTTGCAGGGGCTTCTCTTGTTGCAAAGCATGGGGTCCAGGGCGTGGGGGCTCAGTAGTTGCGGCACATGCACTTAGTTGCCCCACAGCATGTGGAATCTTCCCGTGTCCCCTGCAATCGCAGGTGGATTCCTGACCAGTTCTGACCATGCATATTGGAGGGCTGTGGGAAAGTAATTCATGACACAGAAGAGTTGAGTGGATGATATCTAATGTTTTCCATAAATCTCTCAGTTGATTTCATTTCCTTCTACTGAATCCCTATCCAGGATAGAGTAAACAAACAAACAAACAAACAAACAAAAAACCAAAAAAACAAACCACACACACACACAAAAAACAAAAAAACAACAAACCGGATGCTGGAAATCCAAGGGGCAACTTATCTTTTGAGCAAATGTTTCATCTCTTCTACCATTAGTTATTGAATAGCAATGAAGCAACCTTTATGTTAGTTACAGGTAATGGAGCAGAGAATAATTTGCCTACAGTTTAACGAGGCGAAAATAACTAATTAATTATATTTTACTTGGAGTATTAACTACAGTTAAAGATCTTGATAAGCACAACCAGGATTTGTGAACAGTATATGGATCAGATATTATAGGAAAGTGGAAAGAAGAGAGATGTTTTCTCATACGGGCTTCATTTGCTCCCTTTGGAAATGAAGTCAGGAAAGTGGAAGTTGTAGAGTCTTGGAGGGCTCCAGAGGAGAGACATCCAGGACACAACCTCTGGTCCAGCCCACTGATGCCCATAAGTGTGGAATTTGGGAAGGGAGCATTGTGACGGGCAGATGGAACAGGGGTGCCAGAGGCTTTTTTTTTCACTCTATGCTGGATAGGGATTCAGTAGAAGGAAATGAAATCAACTGAGAGCTTTACGGAAAACATTAGATATCATCCACCCATCTCTTCTGTGTCATGAAGTCACTGAACTACTTTCCCACAGCCCTCCAATATGGATGGTCAGCACTTGGATCACTCAGAGGCCATGCGTCCAGTGCTTTTTCAGGGAGTCTATCCCTCTGGTGTCCAAAAGTCTCCCTCACCTGCTCTTATCCTGTATGGCCAATGGTTTGCCTTGCTGGATCTGGACCATGGCTGTTGGGTAGATGCTTATCTATGTTTGTCAGTTTCTCTCCCAGTGTCCCTTGGATTCCTTTTTTATATTATTTTTTTTAAAAATTGACAAAGGAAAAATATAAAATGAATGACAATAATATCACTTGTCATTCTTCCTGTCCTTCGGACCTCAGCAGGGGCTGGACTGGCTAGGAGATCCCCCCAGTCCTCACCCAGTGGTGACACTTCACCACATCTCTCTTCGCTGTTAGGTTCAGTTCTGGAGTTGAAGCCCAGAGGAGATCATCCTCATTGCCACACGCTGGATGTAGCCCTACTGGAGCAGGGGGATTGGAACAGGCAAGGCTCCCCAGGGAGCCATTCCAGGCTGAATGTGGGTCTCTGTGGCAGCAAGGAAAGCACAGGATTCACTGAGACCCTATGTGAAAACAGGAGAGGAGCTGGTAAGAAAATAGGAATCAGAGAGAGAATCTCAGAAAATCAACCGTTAGGAAAATCAGAGGCCCTACATTAATAACAAAGTGATGCAATTTGTGTGGGATTTTTCAACGAGGACTCCATAGTCGGGGAGGGGCAGGAAGGGACAGAAGATGGCCAAGGGGAGCCTCAGCAGGAGGAGCGGACAAGCAACCAGATGCAGGGCTAAAGCACGCTCATTATTCAGTAACCTCGATTCTCCATCTGGCTTAGTCTTAAGATTAACCTGAATGTAGCAGCAGGGGGTGATGTGTCGGGGCCTGGGTCTGGAACCGGCTTAATCTTTCTCACAGCTCAGAGTAACACCGAAGGGACAGACGCAGCAAGAGCTCGTCCGTGTCAGCAGAGGGCGCCCTTTCCTAACAGACGGGCCTGACTCTAAGACTGCTCTGAAGGAGGAAGGCTCAGCCAGAGTGAGAAGACAATTAGCCCTTTTTCTCAGCCAGAAGGGATCCCGGGTGCCTTATTCAGAGCCGGGACAGTGGCCACCTGTGTGGTGCAACCGGCGGAACTACCCGATGCTGGAATAGTCATAGACTTGGGCTCTTGTCTGTTGCTGTGGCATTTATTTTATAAACAGGTGTTGAGTGCCATCCATGTGTTAGCTGTGAATATGGAAGAGATGCATAAAGAGGTGGTATTTTATGGTGAATAAAAGAGTGGGGTCTGAAATACGGTGCTTGGCTTAGAGACACAGGTCTGCCACTTCCTGTGTGATCCTGGGTAACGCACTTCATCTCTCTGGGCTGAGTTGTCTTCTCTAAGATGGCAAAGCTGAGAAGAGCGCTGACTCAGGGCTATTCTGGGGGTTAAATAAACTAACACAAATAAATTCTTTGAACACTGCCTGGCACACATAAGCTCCTGTTAAATGCTGGCTATTCGTCTTGTTCTCATGAGGCTCACACTATAGTGAGTCTGTCAAAAAATATTTATAGAGCACTCTACCATATTTCAGGGACGCTGTCGGATGCTGGAGATGGTGTGGAGAAGACAAATGTGATAGTACCTATACAGAACTTATAATCTAAATGGTAAAAAAAAAAAAAACACCTCATACATAAAACGGTTGAAATAGTTGGAAGGATTCTAAATGCTAGAAAGAAGTATGGGGCATTACAGAGGTGCTGCCACTCATGAGCTTGGGCAGGTCACCTCCTCTCTCTAGCCCTCAGTTTTCTTCATCTAGAAAGGGAAGGGATCAGCTGGATCAAAGGGCCTGGCTGGTGGCAGACTGGCTGCCATCATGGTGATAGCGTCCTCAAGTCCACCTGGCAGCTTGGAGCGTCCATCGTGGGGAGGCTCCACTGACTCCTTGCACATACCAGCAGCCGCTATGGTCTCCCATGATGCTTTTAGGCTGAGCATGGTCTTTCCACCCACATAAATGGGAATCTGTGACCAAGATGATCTCTAAGATTTGTTCTTTTCTTTAAAAAAAAATTTTATTGGAGTATGGTTGCTTTATAATGTTGTGCGTTGCTGCTGTACAGGAACGTGAATCAGCTATATGTACACACATGTATCCTCTCTTATCTGAATTTCCTTCCCATTTCAGCGCAACACAGAACACTGAGTGGTTCCCTGTTCTATACGTACGGTAGGGTCTCATTAGCTCTCTCTATACATAGCACCAATAGTGTGTATATGTCAATCCCAATCTCCCAGTTCACCCCACCACCACCCCGCCCCCTTGGTATCCATATGTTTGCTCTCTACCTCTGTGTCTCTATTTCTGCTTTGCATGGAAAGATTCTAACTTCAATATTCAGAGTCTATGAAAACGTCTTCCCTTTAGACTTCGCTAGCATATCTGGAATCCCTTTGTTCTTTCTCTGTCAAAATGCAGTTGTTACTCATGCAGGGTGTTATCTTTTGCTGTGATTTCAGTTGTGATGTGAGGTGCCCGTAGCCACAGGTCATGAGGCACCTGGAGGACATCATAATAGAGGGCTTCTGGGTCCTGGCTGTTAGAGCTCAGCTGAAAGGGACACTGGCTGTCTGCTTCTGAGTGACAGCTGAAAAATCAGCTGGGGTAGAAAGCCTTGAATGGACAAGGGCAGCTCTGGTTGTGATTTTCAGAGTTTCTGGTTGATCTGTCCCTTGTCTTAAAAACACTGTTGCCTGTACTGTCTGAACCGTCCTCACGAAGCAGCGCAAAGCTCTGCAATGACATTTGTGTGAACAGAAGTTGGGCAGGATGATGGCCTTTTTGGAGTGCTGGCAGTTACAGAGGACACCTAGTGTCCCCCTTTCACTCACGCAGGCTATGTATGAGCTTCTTGGAGGGGCCAATTCTCTCCAAGTTGTCTCATACGTCTGATAGATTAATTGCTTTGATCAAGTACAGGATACACGGGTAAAACCTGCTGGGGTTGCTGGTTGTTCTTAGTTATGAAAAGGAGACCATGGTGCCCACTTTTTGTTGACCCATCTCAAAGCAGCCTTGATGTTCAGATTAGATGCCCAACTGCCTAGCAAATCAGCAAATCTTCTGATCTTAAAAATTGAAGTATAGTTGCTTTACAATGTTGTGCCAGCGTAAATCAATGAACCTTCTGAGTGTGCACTGTGCTGGTGCCTTCTGCCCATGGTGAAAGGTGGGTTAAGGTATAATGACAGCGATCAGGGCCAACGGACTCAACAGTTCTGGCCTGAGCTTGGGAAAAGTGTGTCTTCCATGTTCTCAAGAGCCTCATTAGCCTATCTGCTCTTTGGACTCTCCATATACCTACCAAGGGGTATTGGTAAACTAGGACTCACAGGGCTTCTTCCTTTTTTAAAAGATACTTTATTTTTAAATTTTAATTAATTTTCATTGGAGTGTAATTGCTTTACAATGTTGTGTTAGTTTCTACTGTACAGCAAAATGAATCAGCCATATATATATATATATGTATATATGTATATATACATCCCCTCCCTTTTGGACTTCTGTAATAATGCAGGGAATTCTGCTTAATGAACTGTGGTAACCTGAATGGGAACAAACATTGTTTCCTATCCTCTTATCAACCTTCAGAGGTTTCACCAACAAAGAGTCTCTTACTGGAGCATTCGGTGCCTTTTATAAAGTCAAGTTCAAACTTGCCTGTCCAACGTGTCTGTGTCATTTTGCTAGTTGACCTCTGTATTTGTCAGCTCAGGATGTCATGTAGAATACCACAGACTGGGTGGCTTAAACAATAGAAATTAATTTTGTCACAGTTCTGGAGGCTGGAAGTCCAGCAGGGTTGGTTTCTTCTGAGGTCTTTCTTCCTGACTTGAAGGTGTCACCTTCTCATGCATCCTCACAAGGCCTTTCGTCTGTGCAAACACACTCCTGGTGCCTATGCTTCTAAGGACACCAGTCATATTGGATTCAGGTCTCACACTTATGACTTCATTTAACCTCAATTACTTCCTTAAAGACCCAGTCTCTTGTGAAATACAATCACACTGGGGTGAGGGCTTCAATATATGAATGGGGAGGGACACACAATTCCGTCCATAACAGCCATAAGCACTCTGGGACTTTTTATATTTCTTTTTTTTTTTCTCTTGCTAATCCAAAATGGTACTATCCTTTTCTTTATTTCCCACCCATTGAACTTTTACTTGCCCAGTTTATTTTTAGAAAGAAAACATTTTTTAATTTTTATTCTTTCTTTATTTTTTGACTATTCCACACAGGATGCAAGATCTTAGTTCCCTGACCGGAGATCAAACCCACACCCGCTGCCGTGATGCACCGTCTTAACCACTGGGCCACCAGGGAAGCCCCTTATGTACCCAATTTAAAGCTCCTCTACCAGCTGGGGAGACAGATCTTAGTGTGATCCCTAGCCCACCATCTCTAGCTAAAAGATTTTGAACAGTATATCTATGTCTTACTTTATATAATAGAATGTAATCTTCTTTACAGGGTTGTTCTGATGGTTGAAAGTCATAATGTTGGTAAAGTTACTCACTCAACAGGAGCATTCAGTAGGCCTCTAAGAGAACTAGTCTTAGTAATTTTATACAACTTTAATAAAATTCACCATCTGTAATGAAAGATTCTACTTATGTCAGAATACTGGCCTTAAGGAGGCATCTTTACATGGATGTGTCTGATTGTAGATTGTGAAATTCCCTCAGAGTGAAGAACTATGTCTGACTCATCTTTCTCTGTCTATACCTCAGGCCATGCATATGGTACTATTAATGCTATGATAGACATTTCATAATGACAGCTCCAAAGAGTTTGCAGTTGGTAAGTCAGTTCTGAACACTACAGTAGAAGTTTAGCACTGAAAACATTATTTTCCCTTTGAGTGTCTATTCAGCTCAATTTGCTTGCAAAGTCATAAGGAACAGGGATCTATTGAAGAATGTCTTTCGCATTCTCTCCTTTTGATAGGGAGAAGGTAGGTCTGTTCAGCGCAGCTCCAGCATCTGAGAACAGAAGCCACTGGTGGTTATGGCCAGCCTGACATGCATGGGCAGCTTAAGTTAATATGACCTCTGCAAAAACTGAGAAAAAAGGTGCCTTTGCAGAAGTTTCCTCTACTCAGCCTCTGGTTGCTTATTTTGTCATCCATGCTAGGAAAAAGAAAGAGAGAGGAGTGTTTTGAGATTGATTTTTCTTGGCTTGCTCACTGAAACCAACTCTGCGAGAGAGTAGAAGTTCTCAGGAAGATTGAGGGGTGTGGGTTAGATATCTGATCACTTGGAAGGCAGAGTTTCAATCAGCTTCCACCTTAACACACCGAAGTGTCCTTTCGTGCAGAGTGGAAGTGTTGGTGATCAGTTATGTGAGTCAAGGGTAAAAGTCCATGTCCCCCATAGGGACTGTGTTCTGCGGGTTGAAGGGGTTCAATAGCCCGCTCTGCAGTTTCCATGGAGCTTGGAGCTCACAGGTCTGAGCTAGTAGGGACTACACACAGACTCCCTGATCTAAGAGAGAACCACAGCCTCTGTGCTGATGGGAAAACTTTTCTAGGAGTGACAATGATATAGGAAATAGGGGATAACTGTGATGAAGAGAAACTGACAAGAGCCTAGACTCAAAGATAATGACAAATGCTGTCCTTATTGATTGGAGGCAAGGAACAGGGAAGGGAAGGAATGAAGAGAAGGCCACCAGATCAAGTGAGAGAACATTGAAATCTACGACAGAAATAGGACATGAGGAAGGGAACTAATTCTGCAGAAGAGACTTTTGATTCTAGATGTCTTAAGTTGGTGGTGCTAAGTGGTAAAGAGGGCTTCCCTGGTGGCTCAGATGGTAAACAATCTGCCCACAATGAGGGAGACCTGGGTTCGATCCCTGGGTTGGGAAGATCCCCTGGAGGAAGGCATGGCAACCCACTCCAGTATTCTTGCCTAGAGAATCTCCATGGACAGAAGAGCCTGGTGGGCTATAGCCCATGGGGTCACAAAGAGTCAGACACGACTGAGTGACTAAGCACAGCACAGCACAGCACAGCATAGTGGTAAAGAACCCTCCTGCCAACGCAGGAGACTTAAGAGATGTGGGTTCTGTCCCTGGGTTGGGAGGATCTCCTGGAGAAGGGCAATTCAATCCAGTATTTGATCCTGGAGAATACCATGGACAGAGGAGTCTGGCGGGCTACACTCCATAGAGTGGCACAGAGTTGGACACAACTGAAGTGACTTAACATGCCTGAGGTTGAGATGACTGAAATGCCTGAACAAAATTTCTGGTGGTGGAACAGTCCTGTAAACATGGAGCTCAGGAGAGAAGTTAGGGGATATAGATTTTTTTAAATTCTTTGCATAGAAGCTGTAGTTAAAGCTCTGATAGTGATCGGATTCTTGAGAGCAGAAAGGCTAGAGGGAAGAAGTAGCCCCTAAGAAACAACCTATCAAAAGGACACAGAAGTCCACAATGAAGACAGAAAACTCAAAGCTGGGGTAAGACTGAGCCCGGAGAGGCTTTAAGGGAGCTGGGGAGAGATTCGCTAGAAAGATGAGGTCACAAACCAAGTCAGTCACTGCAGAGAAGGAAAGAATGGGGAGTACTTTCAGCCTATTGTGGGCTTTCCTGGTATCTCAGCTGATAAAGAATCTGCTTGCAATGCGGGAGACCTGGGTTCAGTCCCTGGGTTGGGAAGATCCCCTGGAGGAGGGCATGGCAATTCCCTCCAGTATTCTTGCCTGGAGAATCCCCATGGACAGAGGAGTCTGGCAGGCATGTCCATGGGGTCGCATGGGGTCGCAAAGAGTCAGACATGACTGAGTGACTAAGCACAGCACAGCACATCAGCCTACTGTGGTTAGATATGAGGTGGTTATGAGTAAGCTTTAAATTGAATGAATAGGAAATTAAGTTGAGAGGAGATTTTTCATAGGTTGAGTCATACACTCCAGAAATTCATGTGTTGAAGTCCTAGCCCCTATATCTCAGAATGTGACTATATTTAGAGGTAGGACCTTTACAGAGGCAAATAAGTTAAAATGAGATTATTAGGGTGGGCTGCAATCCCAATGTGACTGGTGTCATAGTGGACACTTGGACACAGACACAGAGAGGACTATATGAAGACACACGAGGACCACGGCCCTCTGAAAACCAAGGAGAGGAGCCGCAGAAGAGCCTGCCAACACTTCGATCTTGGACTTCCCGCCTCCAGAATTGTGAGGAAGTACATTCCTATTGTTTAAGCCACCCAATCTGCGGTACTTTGTTATGGCAGTCGTAGTAAATGAGTACACGACCAAATATAATTAACCCATCACTATCTTTTCTGGATCCAAAGAAGATCAGAATATCAGCAGCATGGAAGTTGATCACAGTGAATGCAGGGACAGTCCCTCTCGGGGCCAGAAATTAATGTGGGAACCTATAAGATCTCAAAGGAGTTTTCAGTTTGCCTGAATATTAGAATCACCTGGAGAATAAAGTGAATTAAAAAAGTCTTAATTCCCAGACATCATGTCAGACTCTTAAAGAACTTGGATGGGGGATCCAGGCATCCATTCCTTTTAAAGCTCCTCAGAGATTCCAAAGTGCAGTCAAGATGGCACCAATGATCTTGTGAGATATGCGTCCACCACAGGTCAGGGAAACAGACAGTGTGTCTGAAACTCCCTCAGGCAGAGGAGGCCCAGCCATGCTGGGAAACCCACAGGGCCCAGGAACTCTGTGAGACAGAAGACTCTTGGGTGGGCCTGAGGACTGCACGTGGAAGACCCAAGGTGTGAGTAACAGTTTTAGGTGATACAGGACATACTACTTCTTTGTTCTCCAGAAAGTAGTGAACTGCTTTTTGTTTGTTTGTTTGTTTTCAAAGAAATATTTATTCATTTGGCTGCACCAGGTCTTAGTTGCAGCATCCGAGATCTATTTTTTTCAGGACGTGGGACTGCTGATTTTTGTTGTGGCATGCAAGATTTTTAGTTGCAGCATGATGTGGGATCTAGTTCCCTGACCAGAGATCGAACCAAGACCCCCTACCTTGGGAGCTCGGAGTCAGCCACTGGACCACCACAGAAATCCCAGTGTTGAGAAGTTATCAGGAGGAAAAGCTGACAGGTGTGGATTGAGCGATAAATATATTATTTAATCTCTCCTCCAGCCTCTAGGAAAATCAATAATTGGTGGAAAAGAAGGAGAACCAATGCTCAGTTGGGTCAGTTTGCATCTTCACATTCACGTTCAACTCATTTAACAAAATAGGAATTGACATGCCTACGTTACAGAAGACGAAGTTGGAAGGCTCTGCAGTTAGATAATTTTCCTAAAAAACACATAACTGGTAGAGTTGGATTTTGATTCCAAGTCTATCTGACTAAAAAATTTTTATGATATTGCCATCATATTATGCTTCCTCCTCAGTTAGGAGGAGTGGGCTAGGATGGGAAGTGTGGTATAGACTTGTATTGTGTTCTTAAGCAGGAATTACATTTCCCAGAATTGCCCTCCCCCTGGGGACCATACTTTGCCAACAGAGGTCCGTCTAGTCAAGGCTATGGTTTTTCCAGTGGTCATGTATGGATGTGAGAGTTGGACTGTGAAGAAAGCTGAGCGCCAAAGAATTGATGCTTTTGTTGGACTGCAAGGAGGTCCAACCAGTCCATTCTAAAGGAGATCAGCCCTGGGTGTTCTTTGGAAGGAATGATGCTACAGCTGAAACTCCAGTACTTTGCCCACCTCATGCGAAGAGTTGACTCATTGGAAAAGACTCTGATGCTGGGAGGGATTGGGAGCAGGAGGAGAAGGGGACGACAGAGGATGAGATGGCTGGATGGCATCACCGACTCGATGGACGTGAGTTTGAGTGAACTCCGGGAATTGGTGATGGACAGGGAGGCCTGGCGTGCTGTGATTCATGGGGTCACAAAGAGTCGGACACGACTGAGCGATGGAACTGAACTGGGGACCATGTGAGATATTTTGCAAGGTTTGCAAGGTGGAAGGAAAGCAGTAGCTCTATTTTTTTTTCTTTGAAAAAATTTCAAAACAAATAAATAAGTTTGTAAAATTAGCTTTATTGGAGTACAGCTGCTTTGCAACTTCGTGTTAGTGGTAGCTGTACTCTCTGCTCTCTTGGCAGGACGCAGCAGCATATGAGGCCCTGTGTGGTTCTCTTTAGTAGCTCACTTTGCTGCTGTGGGGCAGCTGCCTGCAGCACAGCTCCTACCAGATCTCCTCCTCCTGTTCTCTGACTCCTGGGCCTAGTTCATGTTTACCTTGGCAGTGAAGGGTGCTGACTTCTCCTGACTTCTCCTTCATCATCAAAGTGAGTGGCTTGAGATTCTGAGAGACTAATGCACAGCCCAGCTCATCCTCATAGGTTTCACTCACTTGTGCAGTTTCAGGATTGTCCTTGCTGCTCCTAAAATGCCTGCTCTGTGGACTTCAGGTTGCCACACCAGACACAGAAGGCTGTTTAACCCAACCATAGATAGTTTGACCAGATCCCCAGATTTGTGTAATCCCAAATCCCTACAATAAAATTCTTTTTTTTTAAATTAAACTTACTTTTCACTATGAAAAATTTCAAACATACAAGATATATGGTTAATACTCATATTTTCATCACTTTGATTTAATTAATTAAAAATTTTTATTCTGTGTAGTGCCTAGTGGTTTTGTTTCTTTAACTGAGGCTGAATGATGCAGGAACCAAGTTGCCTAAAGCTTTTTGAGAGCTCAAAGTAGAATTACTATACTAAGAAATCTTGTCCTGGGATACCCCTTGCCTGGGCAACCTGTCAGGGGTGCTGCCACATGCTCTCAAATCAGACAGTAGCTTTGGGCCACAACGGTAGAAATTACATGTCAGATCAGTGGCCTGTGGCTCATGGCCCAGGAACAGCCAACCAGTGGCAAAAAAGTGTCTCTGCCTCACTGCACTGGGTCCTGTCAGCCCCACAGCTATATTCCCTGGTGCTGTGGGTCAGAGAGAGGTTGAAGGACAGTCCTTCTCCAAAATGGGCTGAGATGTTCCCCAGGGTGACATCGTCATGATAAAACTGATACAAGATTGTAGGAGAACCTCTTCCTTTAGGCCTGGCAGTGAAGCTCCAGTGTGTCTCCTGTGTTATCCTGACTCCCAGGAGCTCTGATGGTTATCACAGAGTGAGACTCTGGAGATGACAGAGACAAAGGAGAGAAAAGGCCTCGCTGTTTCCACAAATACCCCCTCCAATCTCTCCATCTACTTGAGGGGGTTAGAGTAGGTAAACAGTTCATTCTTTTTTTTTTCCCCTTTGATATTTGTCTTGGCTGTACCCAGTCTTAGCTGCAGCATGTGGGCATGTGGGATCTAGTTCTCTGACCAGAGATGGAACCATGGCCCCCTGCTTTGGGAATGAGGAGTCTTAGCCACTGGACCACCAGGGAAGTCATAACAATTCATTCTTAATATCCGACAACCCCAGAGTCCTGATCTTACATTCAGAGGAATCACCCCTAGAGCTCTTACGAGGAATTTCGGACAGCATTCTTCTGTGCAACCATTCTAATGTCGCATTTCCATGAATTCCACCTGGTGATCTTCCCAGTGCCCTTCAGTACTTTATCTCCATCACCACAAGTAACATCAGTAGCACCTAGGAGCTAGCTAGATATCTCATAGGCTCTGCCATGTAAACTAGCTACGTGTGTTCTGTAGTTTGTGGTTCTTCCTTGAAACGTTCTCATGACCCCTCTAGTGACAATAACCTTAGTTTGGAAAGTATTGGTTGACGTGAATTAATGGAAATGTACTTCTCATAGTGACATTTACCCAGCCCTTAAAAACATGGTCATGACCATTCCCAGCTGCACAGAATCACTGTCTCTCACAACACTTCACTCCCTGGAAGTTTCGAGTGCTCCTTCTCAGACCATCGCTGCCTGATGTGCACCAGGAGAATTCAGGGTTCTCTTACACTGAGAAGATATGAACAAGCATCTCTCAAGCCCTTACCCCTGCTCTGGGTAAAGGAGGGAATGGGACTCCGTGATCACTCTAGACTTGGGGCTCAGTAGCTGAACACAAGGTGTTACAGATTGATTTTCCAGGGAAGCAGACCCTGATACGGAAATTAACATATAGGAAACTTATAAGGGAGTGATCTCAGGATCAAAAATTACCAGAGGGAGCAAGCTTGTATAAAGGGAGAAGCTGAAGCTGGCTCCCCTTTTTAAAAAATTGGGATATAGTTGCTTTACAATATTGTGCTAGTTTCTGCTGTACAACGAAGTGAATCAGCTATTTATATACACTTATCCCCTCCCTCTCCACCTCCCATTCCACTGATTTAGGTTATCACCTGAGCTCTCTGTGCTAAACCACAGCTTCCCACTAGCTATCCATTTTTTTTAAAAAATATATTTTTAATTGAAGGATAATCGTTTTACAATGTTGTGTTGGTTTCTGCAAAATAACAACACAAATAAGTCATAACTATATATATCCCCTCCCTTTTGAACCTCCCCACATCCCACCCCTCTGAGTCATCAGAGTGCCAGGCTGGGCTCCCTGTGTTGTATGGCAACTTCCCACTAGCTATCTGTTTTCCACATGGTAGTGTATATATGTCAATCCCAATCTCTCAGTTCATCTCACCCCTTCCTTTTGAAGCAACCTCCATAGAGGTCTCTGGCAACTCCCTTAAATAGCGTGGACTATGGTGTTCTCTCAAAGTGGCCTTAAGCTGGAGTGAAGGGGCCTTGCTTCTACACCCATGTTGATTGGCCACTGGATACATTACTATGGCAAAGAAAAGTGATCTTGAATACAGTGGCCGAGGTACTTTCCCAAGAGGGCTGATGACTGCAGGCTATCTGCCAGTGGCAGTCTCAGCAACTGAGGGAGTGAGTCTTCCGTTCCTGACAGAGGATCTAGGCAGCGCATCACAGCATCCATCACACAAAATCAGAGTCGGTTTTAAACATGTATCTATTACCTCCTTGCTTAGGAATGCGTGATCTCCTGATACAAGAATTCATTTCAGGAACTCTGATTTCCCTAGGAGGTCAGGGTGGGCGGTGACAGTGACATTGCTGGGCATGTGTCTGGGGGCTTATTGGGTAGACCTGGGGGGGATACTGAAGGACATTGATCTTCACTTGAAGGACTTTCCCAAAGATCATAAATCCCTCTTTCTTCTCACATTTCCACACTTATCTCAAGCCCAAGTGTCTCAGTGTCTCCATGATCTCACTTTCCCTCTGCTCCAGTCTGTACTCTCCCTTCTGTAATGCTCCAGTTTTGTGAGTGATAGCTCTCAGTTGTGTTCCAGCTGAGTGTTGAAAGGGCTCACTCTTCATTACCCCCACAACCTTTGTGGCCAGCTGATGGGTACTCCAACCTCATAATTACAGTAAACACATGGTGCTTTGATTGGAAGGAGCAAGGATACAGGGATATGGAGGAATTATGAACTTTGAGATTACTGGAATATCATGATAACTTTCCCAACTTTATGCACCAATGGGAAACAGAGGACACCAGGAGGGCTGACAGGATCTATCTGCTTTTTGTTTTTTAAATTTTATTTATTTTTGGCTGTGCTGGCTTTGGTTGCTGCACGTGCTTTTCTCTAGTTGTGGTGAGTAGGGGCTACTTGTCATTGCCATGCATCAGCTTCTAGGGGATATATAAATATCCTCTCCCTTTTGAGCCTCCCTCCCGCCCATCCCTCCCACCCTTCTGGGTCATCACAGAGTGCCAGGTTGGCACTTTCATCAAGAGGCTCTTTAGTTCCTCTTTGCTTTCTGCCATAAGGGCGGTATCATCTGAGGTTACTGATATTTCTCCTGGCAATCTTGATTCCAGCTTGTACTTCATCCAGCCCAGTGTTTCTCATGATGTAATCTGCATATAAGTTAAATAAGCTGGGTGACAATATACAGCCTTGACATATTCCTTTCTCAATTTGGAACCAGTCTGTTGTTCGTGTCTGGTTCTAATTGTTGCTTCTTGACCTGCATACAGATTTCTCAGGAGGCAGGTCAGGTGGTCTGGTTTCCTCATCTTTTTAAGAATTTTCCACAGTTTGTTGTGATTCACACAGTCAAAGGCTTTGGTGTAGTCAATGAAGCAGATGTTTTTCTGGAATTCTCTTGTTTTTTCTATGATCCAGGGGATGTTGGCAATTTGATCTCAGGTTCTTCTGGCTTTTCTAAACCCAGCTTGAACATCTGAAAGTTCTAAGTTCATATACTGTTGAAGCCTTGCTTAGAGAATTTTGAGCATTACTTTGCTAGTGTGTGAGATGAGTGCAATTGTGCAATAGTTTGAGAATTCTTTGGCATTGCCTTTATTTGGGATTGGAATGAAAACTGACCTTTTCCAGTCCTGTGGCCACTGCTGAGTTTTCCAAATTTGCTGGGATATTGAGTGTAGTACTTTAACAGCATCTTTTAGGACTTGAGGTAGCTCAACTGGAATTCCATCACCTCCACTAGCTTTGCTCATAATGATGCTTTCTAAGGCCCACTTGACTTCACATTCCAGGATGTTTGGCTCTAGGTGAGTGATCACACCATTGTGGTTATCTGGGTCATGAAGATCTTTTTTTGTGCAGTTCTTCTGTGTACTCTTGCCACGTCTTCATATATATACGTCAGTCCTCATCTCCCAGTTTATCTCACCTCCTCCTTTAGATGCAGTCTCCACAGAGGTCTCAGTCAACTCCCCTAGGTAACTTGGACTGGGGTGTTCTCTCAAAGTGGTCCTGAGCTGGAGTGAAGGGCCCCTGCTTCTATGCCCCAGTAGTGATCAGCCACTGGATACATTACTATGAGAAAGGAAAGCGATCTTGAATACAATGGAGCATGGGCTCTAGAGTCCGCAGATGGGCTGTAGGGTGCATGGGCTTCAGTAGTTGCAGGACTCAGGCTCACTAGTGGTAGCCCCTGGGCTCTAGAGCATAGGCTCAGGTTGCTCTGTGGCATGTGGGATCTTCCTGGATTAGGGGCATCTCCTGCACTGTCAGGCAGATTCTTTACTGCTGAGCCACCAGGGAAGCCCAGGACCTACCTGCTTTCAAGCAGAACCCTAATTCCAAGATCGAAACAGAAAAAGAATAAACAGATATATTAGCTTCCATCTTCTCAGCTCCAGTCTGGCAGATTGGTCCCTCTGACACTGATTACATGAGTCTGGAATTATTGGTTTTCTTCCTATAGCCTGTGACATTCTCATTCTCTCTCTGACATCTCTACACCAGAGTCTTTTTTCCCCTCTATCCCCAGAATGTGAAGCTCCTGGGGCTTGCTTCAGCCTTTTGCCAGAAGCTCTGCCATTTTTGCAGAAGCTGGAGTGAAGTTGGGTTTCTTACAGCCAGAAGAATCTGGTGCTTTAACTACTCCATAGACTGTGTGTGTATGTGTGTGGGTGCACATGTGCATGCTCAGCTGTATCCAAATCTTTGGGACCCCAGGCTCTGTTCATGGAATTTTCCGGGCAAGAATACTGGAGTGAGTTGCCATTTCCTTCTCCAAGGGATCTTCCTGACCCAGGGATCAAACCCACGTCTCTTGCGTGTCCTGCATTGATTGGCAGGCAGTTTCTTTACCCCTGAGCCACCTGTGAAGCCCATCAATAACTAGTATCTGAATATATATCTATACCTATATAACTGCACCATGTTGCTGTATACCTGAAACAAACACAATATCATAAATCAACTATACTTCAATTAAAAAATGGGCAAGCAGCTATTTCTTAGGGCTTCCCTGGTGGCTCAGAGGGTAAAGCGTCTGCCTGCAATGCAGGAGACCTGGGTTTGATCCCTGGGTTGGGAAGATCCCTGGAGAAGGAAATGGCAACCCACTCCAGTATTCTTGCCTGGAGAATCCCATGGACAGAGGAGCCTGGTGGGCTACAGTCCACGAGGTCGCAGAGTCGGACACGACTGAGCAACTTCACAAAAGGCTAACAAGAGCATGATAATTAGAAAAATGGAAACAAAAGTGTCAGTAAGATCTCTCTTTATGCCCACTTGATTGGCAAGATTTAAAGGGTTAATTAATTAATTGGCTAATTAATTTACTTATGCCAAAGATTGCTTAGTTGCAGGGTGGCTCAGTTAATAAAGCATCTGCCTGCAATGCAGGAGACCCAGTTTCAATCCCTGGGTCATGAAAATACCCTGGAAAAGGGAATGGCAACCCACTGCAGTATTCTTGCCTGGAAAATTCCAAAGACAGAGGAGCCTGGCAGGATACAGTCTATGAGGTTGCAAGGAGTCAGACATGACTGAGCAACTAACACTTTCACTTTTCAAAGGTTGCTTGGGATGTCAGATTAGGGAATGGTCTTGCACTTC
The DNA here is from genome assembly GCF_001704415.2 of Capra hircus. Classification (NCBI taxonomy): domain Eukaryota; kingdom Metazoa; phylum Chordata; class Mammalia; order Artiodactyla; family Bovidae; genus Capra; species Capra hircus. The sequence continues at coordinate 107,627,602 of NC_030810.1, read as the reverse complement.
TGGGGGCAGGAGCAATTTGGGGGACCACCTGGCATTACTTGTTGCATTAATCTCACTCTCAGATATATATTCAAAGAAATTCTCACACATGTCCTTGGTGGAACATGACAAAGGAAGTTAGTGTCTGCAGTAGAGACAAGATGGGGATAATCTACGTGTCCGTCACTGGGGGATTAGACACGGACAGTGTAGTGGGATAATGTGCAGAAGTTAGCAGCAATGAATTAGATGTACATACAGTAAAGTGCATAAATTTAAAAAAATAGTACCAAAAGAAAAATGGAGCAACAGCATAGGCAAACAAAAAAATTAGGCTCACCACAAATAATGCATGTAAGTGAAGGTAACACATCAAATGCATCAGAATGGTTGGAGACCAAGGAATGAGAAGAGCACCTAAAGATACAAGGCTATGAGTAAAGAAAGCTAGAGAAAATAGGTATGGTCCCACTATGGGAGTAAGCCATGAGCTGAGGAGTGTGATTAACTCAGCATCCGAGGTTACAAAACAAAGAGGAAGGAAAACAAAAGAGAAACAAAAAGTGAAGAAAGTAATAAGAGAAAATGTAGAGTGAAAAGGCAAATAGTTGATAAAATAAAATTTGTATCCAGCACAAAGCCAAAACTCAACTATATGTTACATTAACACAACATTGTAAATCAACTGTACTTGAATAAGATAAATTTAAAGCAAAAAAACAAACAAAAAGCCCTATATGCTATATATAAGGGATATATCTAAAGCAAAGTCACTCAGAAAGTTAGAAGTGCAAGACTGGACAAAGACATATCAAGGCAGAAAACACTGAAGGAAAGTGGAAAAGGCTAAGATGTATGAGAAAGCTCTAAGCCTCATAAATCTTTGGAAGTAAATATCATGTCATCAAAATATCAATACTTGACACATGGACTGCAGGAAATGGAAGGAAAAATAAATTTAATGACAATGACAATAACAAATGACACCTGTAGACCCGCAGTAGATCAAGCAGATTAAAAAGTAAGGGTGCACATGAATCAAATAATATGATTAATAAGAAATTCATAATAAATATACATAGACTCCAGTAACAGGGAATTCACTTTCTTTTAAGTACTCACAGATGATCTACCAAAGGTAGATCACAAAGAAAACCTTAAAAAATTATAAATGCAATCAATTATTTTTAAAAATCACAAAATTAAGGGAAAATCCTTTCACCAGGCAACTAAAAAATTTCCTATTTTAAAACATTTTTGAGGTCAAAGGAGAAAATAAAACTGATATTACAGACTTGATAACAATTATAACCAAAACACTACCTATCAAAACTTAAGAGACATGATTAAAACAGGTCTTTAAACAATTGGAAAAAGCACCAACAAGGAAAAATAAAAATAAATCAACTAGGCACAAATTAACTAAGAACTTAGAAAAATATCACCAAAACCAATGAAGACTAAAGCAGACATTAATGAATATATCAAACAGAAAACCCCAGTAGAATATATGAATAAACTTAAAAGCTTTTATATTAAAAAATAGATAAACCACTGAATAGGCTACTCAAGAAAGAAGGGACAATGAATTAAACATACATCTTTTGAAAACCTATATTAAATGGATGACTTTCTAGGAAAATATAAATTATCATTTTTTTTCAAGAAGAGAAGGTTAAATAAATAGATCAATAATAGTGAAGAAAGTTGAGAACATTATTGGAGAGCCACATCTCCAAACATATCAAGTCAGATGGTTTCACTCACTAATATTTTTTAGTCTTCAAGAAGATAAATTTAGTAGTATTTACATTTTTTTTAGCAGTCACAGAGAAAGAAATCTTTCAAATTAATAAGAAACCAACACAGCATTCATTCAAGCTTTTCAAAGAAAGTATAAAAAAACTACAGACAAATCCTCATTATGAATACCTATGCAAAAATCTTATGTAAGATACTATCAAATGGAATTCAGCAGGATATTAATATATATTACAACCAGGTAAAGCTGTGATAATTATTCATTATAAGGAGAACTGTTGACAAAGAAACATATCTTTTCAGTTTTCTTCTTCCCATATCCACTCAGATTCAAATTTTAGTTATTAATTTCTAAGAGAAATCTCTCAAATATTTTTTGAGATCTAGGCAACCAACTCTAGTGTTCTTGCCTGGAGAATCCCGTGGATAGAGCCTGCCAGGCTACAGTCCATGCAGTTGCAAAGAGTCAGACATGACTGAGTCACTAACACTCTCTCTTTCAGCTTTTGTGAAAACACACACACACGTATAGTTTTCGTGAAAACACACACACAGGAGATTAGTGTTAATGGAATGTTACTATTGCATTTTAAAATTTAATGAACAGTATAAAATAATATGTAGCTTGCAGTAAAATAAAATAAAATATACATATTCATTCATATATATTTATAAAACATTTTAGAATTATCAGAATATTAACAGGAGTTACTTCTGAGTGTTAAAATTTTGGCTGATTTTTATTTTCTTTTTTGCATACTCTTCTTTTTATAATGTGTTTTATATTTGTAATTTAAAAAATATTTTAAAAAGAAATGAGAGCTACTTTCTTCCCAAGTCACTTGGAAACAATCAAATACCCACATTTTCTTTTGTCTGTTTCACATGCACATATTTTGTACGAGATGTAGGGCCCACCTCAATCAGTTCCTTGCTTATTTCATCCCAGGAGCTGCTACATCTGCTCAAGGAGACAGTATTGGGATCCGCAGGCAGTTCTGGAAGAGACTGGAAAAGCCAGGACTGGGCCAAGGTGTCAGTATAGAGGGAGACATTCTCCGAGCTTGGCTTCTTTGGGAGCTGGGTTTTGCCCCAGATGCAGGCACAGTTGATGCTTTGGCTCAGAAGAACAATTTAGAATCCTGCTGAGGGGTCAAGTGAGCCACAGGTAAAGCATTAAGGTCTGTCTAGAGCCATTGGGTCACCCAGGGCTGGGAGGTCAAAAAGCAGAGATTCTGAGGTCTGCGGGCCTCCAGTCTCCATATCTTCACAAAGAACTAGGCTAGAATGCTGTAGAGAAAAGGGAATAGGTGGTAAGGGGAGGAAGAGCCAAAAAGGGATTGTCCGGACAAACTCATGGGGTCTTCCTGGGGAGGTGAGGTCCAGGATATGGAAGAGGGCCAAACCTGAGTTCCAGACCTCCCCTTTCATGGAGACCATTCAAAATCAGCAAGCTGTAGCAGGCCCTGGATACTTCTTCCCAGATTTTGCTCTTCATCACAGATCTTTATAAATGATGAGTGTTTGATCTCGTCCCAGCTCTGTAACTGGACCGGATGTTATTCCACTTTTCTGACAGAGATCATGAACTTCAGAGAAGTTTGATGCTTATAGGGCTGGTAAGTGGGGGAGACAGGACTCAAGCTCTGTATAGTTGACACCAAATCCTGGATCCTTTCCAGTTTCCAAAGCTGATTCCATTTCCCTGAATGAGCCACAGGCCTTTAGATATTCCTAAAACTGGACATTGGCTCAATAGTTCTAAAAGCTTCTTCTCACCACCTCTGGAAGGATGCCCCAGAAGTTGGGGTGCCCCTCCAGAGACATGATCTGGGGCTGGGCCTGAGGTAGCAGTCCCATTGGCTTCTGCTCTAGTCACAGGCTCGATAGAATCTTTGGGAAATGCAGTGGACTTTTTTTACTTCTACCATCAATTTGTGGCCTGGTTTCCTTGAAGACCCAGAGTCTTTCCGGCATGCCTCGCATTCCCCACTCCCTGTCTCATTAGAATCCAGGGAAGGAAAAAGCACTTGCATCTTCCCTACCAAGCACTCCTCTCATTTGGGGATTTGTTTCAATGAGTAGAGGCATTTCAGGGAGAGAGCACAGTAGAGCTGATGGGATTAGATTAGTACATAGAACAATCTAATCCCATCAGCTCTAATCAATCTATATTGATTAGAACAATATAAGCAATGTGACCTCGATTAAAATCAAACTGTGTAATTTTATGGTTTCATAATTATTTCCCTGGCATTATAGCCAAACTCATGGCCATGAAAATGCCAATATCTTGTCTTTCGAAGTGGCAGATACAGCCTACAAACAGAATGTGTAGGAGAGTCCCTTACAACTCTTGACTGCCTAATATGAACTAATGGTGTTTTCCTGACCACATGCTAATGTAGAACGAGTGAGTGGTCCTGAAGGCAGCCGGAGCAACAGTGACTAGCAAGGTGAGATGGAGGCAGCATAGAGAAGGGCCTTGAAGTAGAGTAAGCCGGTTCCCATTCACCAGGCCCCGCCATGACCTACCTTCACACACTGCGCCTGCATCCTCATCGTGCCCACAGTCAAAGGTCTCAACCTGCTCACATTCAGCCAGTGCCGCTTCTGTCCCATTGCACAGGGCTACCTGAATAAATACAGGCTGGTCCTCTTCTGCCACTGGCAGATACAACATGCCTGCAGGTGTGTGCTTGGCTGCTCCACAGCCCAGCTCCCGGCACACCACGGCCACATCCTTCATGTCCCAGCCGTCATCACACACGGTGCCCCAGTGACCTTCCTTTTCCACCTCCACTCGCCCTTCACAACGGTGGGGACCATTCATTAAGCGTATTTTAGGTGGAAATTCTGTGAACAGAAGGGGTCAGAGCACACTCAGAAATGTCCTCTTAGGGCAGCTTCCAGTGTTAAGAGAGGTTGTTTGATAGTGGTGGTGGTATGTGGTATGAAGTAGAGGACCTGCTAAATCAGGAATCACCAAGGTTTGCTCTATCCCATGCCATTACCATCTCCTAACACATCCCACCCCACCTAAGGCCTCCACTCAAAGTCACCTGGGAAAAGGCCTTTCTTTCTGAAAACAAAGGAATACAGGTACATAGAGACTTATGGTTTGATTTTTATGAGCTCAAAAAGATCTTAGAAAAAGAGGAGTCCAGAATCAGGTCTTTCCTAAAAACGGACAATGAGACTTGGAACAAAGAAAGGCCTAAAATAGGTCAACTGAGTTACTCAGTTCTCTTTTGCTCTACTCTGTTGCTGACTTCACCAGTCACAGGCCCATATTCTCTGTAGAGGAAAAGGATGAGCACATCACATGGACTGGTTAATCTCTATTTATTTATTTTTTTGCTTCTTAAACTGGAGTAATTGTTTTTAATTTATTTATTTAAATTGAAGGATAATTATAATATTGTGTTGGTTTCTGCTATACATCAATATGGATCAGCCATAGGTATACAAATGTCCCCTCCCTCTTACGTCTGCCTCCTACCTCTCACCCTATCCCACCCCTCTAGGTTGTCACAGAACCCCGGTTTGCGTTCCCTGAGTCATATAGCAAATTCCCATCGGCTATCTATTTCACATACATTAGTGTACATGTTTCCACGCTACTCTCTCCATTTGTCCCGCCTTCTCCTTCTTACCTGCCCCTGCCCCGTGTCCATAAGTCTGTTCTAGTCTGTGTCTAAACTGGAGTAATGTCTAAAGAGACTCTTGTCTCAGGTACATGAACACCAATGTTCACTGCAGCATTATTTACAAAAGCCAAGACAGGGAAGCAACCTAAATGTCCATTGCCAGATGAATGGATAAAGAAGATGTGGTACACACATACAATGGAATATCACTCAGCCATAACAAAGGATGGAATAACGTCATTTGCAGCAACATGGATGGACTTAGAGATTATCATGCTAAGAAATGTTAGAGAGAGACGGATATCACATAGTGTCACTTATACATGGAATCTAAAAAGAAGGCTACAAATGAACTTATCTACAAAACAGAAATAGAATCACAGACACAGTAAACAAAGTTATGGTTACCAAATGGGAAAGTGGTGGAGGCATAAATTAGGAGGTGGGAATTAGCATATTCACACTACTATACATAAAATAGATAACCAACAAGGGCCTACTGGAAAGCACAGAGAACTCTACTCAATATTTTGTAATAACGTGTAACGGAGAAGAATCTTAAAAGGAATGTAAAACAGAATCACTGTGTTGTAAGCCTGAAATTAAAATGACATTGTAAATCAACAATGCTGCAATTAAAAAAAATTAGGGACTTCCCTTACAGAGTTCAGACTCTGTGCTTCCACTCCCGGGGGTGTGGGTTCAATCTCTGGTCAAGTAACTAAGATCCTGCACATCACGTGGCTCAGCCAAATTTCTTTTTTTACTTAAAAATTTTTTTAAATAATTAAAAAGAAACTCTTTTCTTTGGGATATCTAGCAGAAAGGAGGGATATAAAACTGAAGATGTCAGTGGTCAGCTCTGCCTGTCTGAGAAGTTAATGGAGAAATGCAGAGGAAAGAGGGGAGGCAGAGACAGAACCCTTTGCTAGTCACACATTAAGCCATGTCCATTCCTGACCCCTCCCACCAACTTTACTATTTTTTTCTGGCCCAAGCCTGTTTGTATGAGATTCCTGTCATTTGAAACAAAAATGCACCATTTTACACAGTCAATTACCAAGTTGATGACAAAGCCCCTATAAAAAGCTAAGTTTCTAAGAATTATAAGTAATAATGTGAATATGATGCTCAAAAATTAATAGCTTGAAAAAAGCATATGACTCTATAGAAACTGAATACATCAAACAACTTGCTTAATTTAATAGAGAAATAAAAACTGAACTTTGCATATCCTAAATAGAAAATTCGCATTCTTTTCAAATTCCATTTATAGCATTTAGAAAAAATGTTAACTATATGTTATTTCAAAAGATATTATTATAAATCACCAAATGATACAGGCCATATTCTTTGATAAAATTTAATATAGAGATAATAAAAAGTTTTTAGAAAAGAAATTTATAAGAATCTAAAAAAGTATATAAATGAACTTATCTACAAAACAGAAATAGAGTTACAAATATAGAAAACAAGTTTATGGTTACCATGGGGTAAGTGAGGGAGGGATACATTTTAAGATTGGGATTGACATATACACACTGCTGTTGCTGCTGCTGCTGCTAAGTCGCTTCAGTTGTGTCCGACTCTATGCGACCCCAGAGACAGCAGCCCACCAGGCTCCCCCGTCCCTGGGATTCTCCAGGCAAGGACACTGGAGTGGGTTGCCATTTCCTTCTCCAATGCATGAAAGTGAAAAGTGAAAGTGAAGTCGCTCAGTCATGTCCGACTGTTAGCGACCCCATGGACTGCAGCCTACCAGGCTCCTCCATCCATGGGATTTTCACTACTATATATAAAATAGATAACTAATAAGATCCATTGTATAGCACAAGGAATTTGACTCAATACTCTGTAATGACCTATAGGGGAAAATAATCTAAAAAAGAGTGGATATATGTACATGTATAACTGGTTGGGGCTTCCCAGATGGCAAAGTGGTAAAGAACCTGCCTGCCAATGCAGGAGATGCAAGGGACACGGGTTCAATCCCTCAGTCGGGAAGATGCCCTGGAGGAGGAAATAGCAACCCATTCTGGTATTCTTGCCTGGAGAATCCCCATGGACAGAGGAGCCTGGTGAGCTACAGTCCATAGGGTGGCAAAGAGTAGGACACAACTGAAGTGACTTAGCATGCATGCATGCACAATTGGTGTGCCTTGCTGTACACCTGAAACTAACATGACATTGCATATCAAATATACTCCAATAAAAATTTAAAAAAGAAACTAATAAAAGAGGATAAAAATCTAGTCATAAGGAATTATTAAGTTTCAGGCTATAAAATTAAGTTAAACACAAATTTTACATACTTTGTAAATTAAACAAATGAAAATATTATACATCAAAATCTGTAGGATGAGATGAAAGTGGTACTTAGAAGAAACTATACAGTTTTAAATTCATTTACTATGAAACAAAGATGAAAAATGAATAAGCATTTGCTTGAGAAATTAAAGAACCACATAAACTGAGAAGGAAGAAAGAAATATTGAAGATAAAGGAGAAACAAATGAATCAGAAAACCAAAACTCAAATATATTTGAATAAGAAAACTAAGCCTGGTTCTTTAAAAAGAGCAATAAAATTGACAAGCATATGGCAAATATGATTAAGAAAAAGAGATCACACAAACTAGAAATGAGAAGAGAGCATAAATGCATATATAAAGGCTGTTTCAAAATTAGATGAGAATACTATGGACAACATTCTGTGATAAATTTAGGTATAATCGCCCAAATTATTTTAACAAGGAATAGAAAATTTGAAGACTAATAAAAAAGATTTGACAGTGGAGGTAAGGATTTAAGACGCTCAGAATGTCATTTAGGCTAGTTCCAAAGACTTTTGCAAATAGATAATTCCAATACAGTATTAAACTGCTGCAGAGCACAGAAAATATGGAAAACTTCTGAAAACATTCTTATGAGGCAAACCTATCCCTGAAACCAAAATTAGTTCAAAAAAGAAAACTCATAAATAAAGATGCAAACATTTGAAATAAATATTAAGTTGTACGTAGCTGCTACCTATGATATAATGACTGAGAAGGGTTTATACAGGAATTCAATGATTATTCCATATTAAGAAACTTATTAAGGCACTTTTCCACAATAATAAATTAAAGGGAAAATATTATATATACAGCCATCATTTTAAAATAGTGGCAAGGAGCAGTTTTTCAATTCTGTAGTTCTTGCCTAGAGTTTCATCTTTGTACCTACTGGCTGTGGGACGGTGGGTAAGTTACTTATTTTAAATATCATTTCCTCATTAGTAAAATGAGAGTTGTCAATGGAGATTAAATGAGATAATCCTAGTAAAGTTTTGAATCCTAGAATCTGGCTTGTTCATTGGGGTTTTCACTGTTTCCTTAAGTATTGACAAGGTTTGGTTGTAGCTCCTTGCTCGCTGAGAGCTCTGAATATGCAATCATCTTTATCTTCTCTCTCCATGCCTCACTTACCCCACTCCCAGGGCTGATTTGATCCTAGTGAAGTATCTATTTCACACCTATCTGATGGTGAAAGGGAAACAGGAAGGCCAGTGATGATGATGTTCAGACCAGCGAGAAGGAGAGACAGGGAGAGCTGACAGCTTCTTTTGTCGAACTCCGATTCCTCGAGGGAGAGGAAAACCCATGGAAAGGCCACACAAGCCACTGTTTGGAATAACGGCAACCAGTGTTCTGGAAGGAGGCTTTGGACTTTTCCTACCTGTCACGTACAGTACCGCCACGTCACTGCGCTGGGCCCCCAGGCCGTTGTCGGCCTCGCAAGCATAGGTCCCAGAATGCCTTGCGGTCACAGATAGGTTGAAGGAAGCTCCTCCTCCAAAAGGCGCCGCGGTGTTCCCCAGGGGAACATTTTCATGGTAAAACCGGTACAAAATGGGGGGAGATGCTCTGTTGTCCTCACAGCGAAGCTCCACCACGTCCCCAGTCAAGGCCTGGGCCCCAGGAACACTGAAGGTGAGGACGGGACGTGACACTGGAACTGATAAAGGGCGGTTCATCAGAGAGGGAGGGTCTCTCGTGCGGGCCCAGACTTATAACCCACTCTCTCTATTCTCACGGTATCCACACAGTACCTCTCAATCCCTGGGGGTTCTTCCCACTAGCGCACCTTCTGATCTGACGCTGCAGAGACGGTTCCCTGTGGAGCTTTGACAATTTCCAGGGAGGAATTCTGGAGGTCATATGTCTGACCGAGCCTCATAGCCTGCTTCCTGTCTCCCCTTGTCATCGTCCTTTAGCTCTCCTGACCCTGTTGTCACTGCTACCGCTGCCACTACCGTTGCAATAACAATCCTAGCATGTTAATGGTTTCCTAACCTCTTCACAGCCCTGATTCTTATCCTTGGAACATCCTCACTGTCACAGAAGGAAACCAGTTGCAGTTGGGACTCTCCAGCTAATTAGGAGAATTAGCTACTTACTTCTCACAGTGACGATCACTGCCTGGCTCTGGATGAGGCCGTAACCGTTGTCAGCTGTGCAGTAGTAGCGTCCGGCATGGCTCTCCCGGATAGCCGGGATCTCCAGCTCTGCCCTCTGGGAGCGCTGACTTTTCTGCCCCAGACTCTCTCTTGTATCCTCTCTGTGCCAAAAGAACTTGGTTTTCCCGGTGCCTTTGGCCACAGAGCAGACAAGGACCAGCGTCTCCCCTTTAACCACCTGGTCCCTCTGGGGCTGTGTCTCCAGGAGCACTCCAGACACAGGGATTCCTGTGTGAACACAGGACGACAGGTGAGGGCATGATGGGAGGAGGATGGGGCTGGGATGTTGGACAGGGGCACTTTTTATGGGACTTGAAGATACACTCTTCTGCAGGTGCAGAAAGGTGAGGGCCTGGAGTGGAGGCTGGTATCACCTGCTGACATGGCAGGCGGAGCTGGTGGGATGTTTAGGCAGAGAAGTATTTTTTTTATCAGGGAGGGTACATGCTGAGGGCCCTCAGGTAGGCTCACCCTGTTCCTGAATGCTCTAAAAATGCCAACTTGCACTTCCTCCACACTCATTAGCCTTTGCTAATGACCACAGCCCTTTAGTGATCTTGCTCCTTCCTGATCTCCAGATAAACTCAGGACAGCAGGAGTGATGGGAAGGGGACTGACAGGGGAGTCCTCACCCACTTCCATCACTTATTCATTGCATGATCTTCATAGATTAGTTAATCTGATCCTCTGTTTTCTCAAAGGTAAAGTGTGGATAATCATATTAACTTCATAGCTTTCTCATGAAGATGAAACAGCATGCATGTACAAAGAACCTGTTACACTGAAGATGTCCAGCAAATGGTGGCTGTTACTGGTACTACTCTCCACTGGTGTGGCTGAGATAGGAAATGTAACTGATACCAGAGTGCCTGGGTTCAGATTCCAGCTGTGCCGCTTATTTGCTGGGTTCCCTTGGTGGAGGCCACCAAACAGCTCTGTGCTTTCAGTTCCTCATGTGTAAAGTGAGGATGACATAATATCCACTTTACAGATAATTTTCACCTACTTCACAGGGTTACTCTGAGGACTAAATATAAAACTGCTCTGATCAGTGCCTTCCTAGTACTTGATAAACTTTCTACAAGTCTTCCCCTCTGCAAATATTTAAGCATCAGAGGGGTTCTGAATTGAATATCACAGCTTGGTTTCAGGTTAACATTTAGTAAACTTTTAATAAATGGCGAGGATTCTTATTGATATTTCTCACATCATCATTATCACCATCATCACTTTGTTCCTTCATTGCTCTAGCTGGGTTAAATGTGCCTCCCAGTTGGGGGTCATTCTCTGCAGACAGAGACCGTGATTTATCTCTTGGTTCACCGAGCATTCCTCAGTGCTAAGCATACATAAATGCTCCAGAGAGATTATTATGTTTTTTAAAAATACTTCTTTACTTTTTTTAAAAAATTATTTTTTAAACTATTTTAAAATACATATGTAAATTATACATATGTATTTTAAATTTATTTATTTGGCTGCACTGGATCTTGTTGCAGCTTGTGAGATCTTTTGACTGTGGGGTGGCTCAGATGATAAAGCATCTACCTCCAATGCAGAAGACCTGAGTTTGATCCCTGAGTCAGGAAGATCCCCTGGAGAAGGGAATGGCAACCCCCTCCAGTATTCTTGCCTGGAGAATTCCATGGACAGAGGAGCCAAGTGGGATACAGTTTATGGGGTCGCAAAGAGTTGGACAGGACTGATCGACTAACAGTTCCACTTTCTATGGGATCTAGTTCTCTGACTAGGGATTGAACCTGGACCCTCTGCATTGGGATCATGGAGTCTTAACTGCTGGAACACCAGGGAAATCCTTTTTTTGTTTGTTTTTTCTGGTAGGGAGAGCAGAACTATTGGGAGATGATGCCATGGTAGCAGTTAATAAAGCAGAGCCTGGTTAAGTCGTTGTAGCCCCCCAACCACAGGCATAGAGGCAGCACAGTTGAAATGAAGAACACAGGTCTGAATGGGAACTACAGTTCTTCTCTGCCCGCCCAACCTAGCAGCCCAGTACCAATGCTCACTTTGCACTTGTATATAGGACTGGTGACTCTGCTTTGACACACTGTGAGATACTGTCCTTGCCTCACACCAGTAATATCCTGAGTCTTCTTTCCATATTTCTGAGATCCAAAACTCTGGTGAGTCCCAGTCTGACCTCAGGGTATAGCCACCCCTGTAGAAGGAGTAGCGAAGTTGGGTCTGTGATCTGTCTGCAGGGAGCTGGGTACCACAGAACAGGGTTACTGAGGCTCCCTCAGTGGGTTGCGAGGGTCTGGTTGTCAGTTGAGGTGCTGGAAACAGCTCTGGAGGGAAGAATTAAACAGAGGCCACCAGTCAGTGAGGTATTGAGTTCCTGTAGAGAAGTGCCTTTTCAGCCCCAGTGAGCAGGAAACAGGCCCAGACTCCAGGACACACAGCCGCCCACCATTTCTCCCTTCCTGGGTGGTCTTCTCTGCTCTGCACCCTGCTCCTTCCACACAGGCCCTACTCCTTCCCAGTCTCATCCACTTAAAAAGTGAGACCCTCACCTCGGACAGTGAGCCATACAGATCTTGTTTGTTCCGTGTCATCTATAAATAAGAACACTCTCCTTTTTGCCTTACAATAATAGGAGCCACTGTCACTGGGTCTTGCATTTGAAATGATATAGGTGTTATAATAAGCGGGTAGCCAAGCTCCATCTTTGTAGAACGTCAGTCTCTTTATTTTATTATTGTCTCTGCCAGAGCACCTCACCACCACCTGGTCTCCTTCATAGGCATAGTATGGCATATCGATACTCAGCCAGTCTGCAAAAGATGCAAAAATATCTATGATTCCAAGGCTCCCCACTCCCATCCCAGCCCTCTAGATTCTGTTCATAAGGCAGAGGGATAATGCAAACTCATATACAGGAAGCTGGGCAGCCATAGGTCCCTTGGGACCTACTGGCTCTCTTGGCTTCTTTGCTCAGCAAAGGTTAGCTCTGTTTCACTTAGTGACATATTTTGTCTTCCACACATCCTAATAGCTTTATGTCTATTTAAAATATTTAATCCCTTTTTTTTTCCTGGGTGCCAATACTTTTCTAGAAAATACGGATTTAAAACAGTTCCACTTAACATCCCCTAATATCCATTCAAGGTGACCTCATATCCCTGTGGCAGCCATAAATAACCTTTGCTTTTGTCATTCCTTAGAGGCTCAGCCCAGGAGTACAATTCAAAAAGCTGCCCTTTGTCATTCTTGGATGAAACAATCTGGGTCACTGAGATATCAGCCCTGGGATCTACAGCTTCAATATTCATAATTCCCCACTTGGATGCTTTTTTCAGAGGCATCTGGATGATCCCTAAGAAGAGAAGTGGGCTCCTCTTCTGTTCAGGTCATTGCCTCCTCATAAAAGAGAGTGGTCACTAGAGAGTGCACGAATAGCTCGGTGTTTTGGATCTGCCCCAGGAGGGAAAGAAAACAGTACAGTGGAGAGGAGCAAGAGACTATTGCCTGAAAGTTTGTGCAGAAAGAAGGGGGAGTCAACCACCACAGTGCTCTGTGACTCAACCCTGCAGCCTTGGGCCTCTTTGGGGGAAAATTTTTTGGTTGACAGTGGAACTAGAAATTCAGGTTTAAAAATCAATTTGGAATTGTAGTTCAGTTCAGTTGCTCAGTCGTGTCCAACTCTGTGAGCCCATGGATTGCAGCACTCCGGGCCTCCCTGTTCATCACCAACTCCTGGAGTTTATTCAAACTCATGTCCATTGAGTTGGTGATGCCATCCAACCATCTCATCCTCTGTCATCCCTTTCTCCTCCTGCCTTCAATCTTCCCCAGCATGAGGGTCTTTTCAAATGAGTCGGTTCTTCACATCAGGTGGCCAAAGTACTGGAATTTCAGCTTCAACATCAAGCCTTACAATGAATATTCAGGACTGATTTCCTTTAGGATGGACTGGTTGGATCTCCTTGCTGTCCAAGGGACTCTCAAGAGTCTTCTCCAGCACCACAGTTCAAAAGCATCAATTCTTTGGCATAGTACATCGGGATATTGTAGTACATTGGGATAAATTGCAGGGAAAATATTTGTTGTTCTGATGTAAAATCTAATCCCCGGTCTGAACTTTGGATCATTCCCCTTCAGTGTAAAGAGAGGCAGTGCCAGAGATGAAGGAACAAGTGGGAAAAGAGACTGCCCTTGAGAGGGGCTGTCTGCCCAGCTCACCCCTTCAGCCATGAGTTTATGGTGGAGGGAAGGAGTGCTAGGTCTCAGTGTCTTGTCTCGTGATGTTAAGATCGAGTCTTCAAAGTGGGATCAATGAAAACTCCAATTCAAAAAGACCCTTGCACCCCAATGTTCACAGTAGCACTGTTTGCAATGGAAGCAGCCTAGATGTTCATTGACAGATGAATGGATAAGGAACATGTATATGTATATTAATATGGATGTACACGCACAATGGAATACTGTAGCTGTTGTTGTTTAGTCGCTAAGCTGTGTCTGACTCTTTGCAACCCCATGGAATGTAGCACATCAGACTTCCCTGTCCTCCACTATAAGTGGAATACTACTCAGTCATACAAGAGTGAAATAATGCCATTTGCAGCAATGTGGATGGACCCAGAGATTATCATACCAAGTGAAATAAGTCAGAGAAAGGCAAATACTATATCCCACCTATATGTGGACTCTAAAATATGATACAAATGGACTTATTTATAAAACAGAAACAGACTCACAGACATAGAAAGCAAATTTATGGTTATCAAAGGCAAAAGGGGGAAAAGGATAAATTAGGAGTTTGGCATTAGTAGATACAAACTATTATATATAAAATAACAGGTGTTTACTGTATAGCACAGGGAAACATTCAATATTTTATAATAACATAATAAAAAAGAATGTATATGTATAACTGAATCACTCTGCTGGAAACCAGAATCTAACAAATATGTAAGCCAGCTATACTACAATTAAAAAAAATGCAAAGTGGGATTCATAAGGAGGTGGAGAGAAAGCTTTCATATTATGATAAACATTTTCTCATCTTTTAAATTTTCTGTTTTTGTTGTATGTTACAACATTCATGCTCAGTATAGGGATCTATACTTATATAATTGGAGAAGTAAAAGGTGACCCATCCCAGTATTCTTGCCTGGGAAATCCCATGGACAGAGGAGCCTGGTGGACTATAATCCATGGGGTTGCAAGAGTAGGACAAAACTTAGGGACTAAACCACCACCACCACCATATATATAATACATTAAAGGTACATGCTGAAAATTTTTTCCTGATAGAACAAAATGATCAAATAAGTTCAGAGATGACTACTCCATATTTTTTTAGCTACTTCAAAAGCCCCACCATTAGGCTAGGAAGTTGGAGTGGATGGTGGGAGTCATAAGAATTGATAAAGGAAAAGAAGTCTTAAGTCCTTCTGGAGACCAAAAGTTTTCTTTCTCAACATTGGGCAAGGTTTTGCTTCCCTGATAGCTCAGTTGGTAAAGAATCCACCTGCAATGCAGGAGACTTCGATTTGATTCCTGGATCTTCCTGGGTCGGGAAGATCCACTGGAGAAGGGATAGGCTACCCACTCCAGTATTCTTGGGCTTCCCCTGTGGCTCAGCTGGTAAAGAATCCATCTGCAATTCGAGAGACTTCAGTTTGATCCCTGGGTTGGAAAGATCCCCTGGAGGAGGGAAAGGCTACCCACTCCAGTATTCTGACCTGGAGAATTCTGTGGACTGTATAGTCAATGGGGTTGCAAAGAGTCGGACATGACTGAGTGACTTTTACTTTCACTTCACTTTCAGTGAAGATTACAGAAATTAAAACTTAATTAAAGAAATATTTGAAAAATAAGATTTATGTGACCAACTTGGTAATATTGACAAGGGCTGGAGTTAGATAAGAAATGTGACTACAGGTTACACAGAGTCTGGAACAAAGATTTGATCCTTTTCCCTGTTTACTTACAGACCCATTCCTTTGAGGGCTTCCCAGGTGGTGCTAGTGGTAAAGAACCAGCCTGCCAGTGCAGGAGACATAAGCAACTTGGGTTCAATCCCTGGGTCAGGAAGATCCCCTGGAGGAGGGCATGGCAACCCACTCCAATATTCTTGCCTGGAGAATCCCATGGACAAAGGAGCTTGGTGGGCTACAGTCCATAGGGTCACACAGAGTCAGACACAACTGAAGTGACTTAGCATGCATGCGTGCCATTCCCTTGAGGAAGGTACAATTGTACATATGTACACATTTTACTATAATTTCAGGGAGTTCCCTGGATCCTATGAAGCTGATTCAGAGACTCTCTAATGTGTTAAGAACACTTTTGCTTAAAATAACAAAATGTAATGTAATTTATATCACCAGATATAAAAGTACTAGATTTATAAGTATCACTTTCCATCCCTATAGCAGGATAAATACTCTCTCAAAGGAATCATTAAAGAGGAAAGTGTAACTTTCCAGGTTAATATAAAAGCAAACTTTCTTTTTCATTACATTAGAATTTTAATTAAAGGAAAGAAAAACAAGTTAGACATGGGTAGTTTGCAATCCAAATATAAGACTGAGGGAAGTTTTTGGTTTTTGCATAGCATCTCCCTAGCCCACTGGTTTTCTATTATAAATATTTTCCATCACTGTCTCTAGTGCTTCTGGTGGAGGCGACTGAGCTCCTGTGGATGAAACCAGGAGAACATTTTCCCGATACTACATTGCATGATTTGCTTTCTCTTCATAAGTTAAATTCTTTCCTGTCCCAGGGCTTAGTAGTAAAGGTGGAGGAATTCATTGCCTTGGAGTGTCAGGGTAGGGTCTTTTGCCCATCAAGCAGGCAGGTAGCAAAGATGAATGTGATGTCGGAGCATTCCTGCCCCGGCTATGACCAAGGTGAGACACTGGCCTCCTGCTCTCTTCACCCCAGTCCAAGCCCTGATCTCCAAAACCCTCACCTAAGAGGCTGGGGGAAGTGGTATCTTCCTTGCATAGCACAATAACCATGGTTCCTAGAGGTCTAAAAGAACACCACCACCACCAAAAGAGTAACTCACCTGACTGCACGCTGATAGGAGCTGTGGGGGAATAGAGTCAGAGACGTCACTACAAGGCCAGAATAAAGATCTTTTTAAAAAAGGTTATAACTCTCTCAAAATATTTCCAACAATTCTCTTTCCCCCTTTCCTCTACCCCTTCTTCCCTCTACCCCTACCCTTCCTTCCCTTCCATCCTCCTTCCCTCAGTTCCTCTATTTTCCCTCCTATTTCCCCTTCCTACCTTCACAACATTCCCGTAGAACTGAATGTTTGTTTTGTAAGACAAAACACTCTGTAAACATAAACCATCTCCTTTATCAGAAGTTGGTTATTTTGCAAGTAAATTCTCAGAAGTTTCATGACTTACTATCTCTTCTCCCACCTTCTCTTTTTAAGACTGATTTTTGTTTGTTTTGTTTTATTTTGAGATACATTGCCTGCCTGGTGGCAACACATAAACCAGGAAGGGTCGGGAAGGAAATGGAGGTGTCCTCTTGATACTGTTTCTCCTTTTCCCCCTATTTAGATCTAGTGCTGTATTTGCATCCATATACAAGAGCCATGGCTTGGCTCAGAGGTAAATGCCTGCAATGCAAGAGACAGGAAATGGTGGTTTAGTCCCTGAGTGGGGGGGGGGAAGATCCCCTGGAGGAGGGCATGGCAACCCACTCCCAGTATTCTTGCCTGGAGAATCCCATGGACAGAGGAGCCTGTGGGCTACAGTCCATGGGTTCTCAAAGAGTTGGACATGACTGAGTGACTGAGCATGCATGCATACACACGAGAGTCATATTAATCAGCAAAAACCAGAATCTCATCTCTGGGTAGCAAGTATTGAAGCCTCTCCAAAACCTAAGTCTAGGAAAGTTGGAGTTTAACCAAAAATCTGGTAATTTGAAGTGGAAGTGGGGTTGGCGGCAGAGGAGGATTTAAATGGGCTAGAAATAAAATTTATCCTAACAGAAAATTCATTTGATGTCCTTTTAAGAAGCTTTCCAATTTTGTTAGAGATCAAAGTAGAAATGGTTATTAAACAAAGGGAGAAGGCATTAGTATTTAGAAAAGAAACGCACAGTCCTTTGTTTTTCCTGGGAACCCTGCTCATCAGTACTCATTTGCATATTACCTATTATTGGTCCTGAGTTATTAGAAACTGAAGCCCATTGCTACTAATCCTAGAAGAAAAAGAAGAGATTCTGGGTGCCCAGGTATAGGTGATTCTGCCGTGTGTGTGTGTGTGTGTGTGTGTGTGTGTGTGTGTGTGTGTCTGTGTTAGTCACTCAGTGGGGTCCAGCTCTTTGCTACCCCATGAACTGTAGCCCATAAACTCCTCTGTCCATGGGATTCTTCAGGCAAGAATACTGGAGTGGGTAGCCATTCCCTTCTCCAGGGAATCTTCCTGACCCAGGGATCGAACCCAGGTCTCCTGCATTGGCAGGCAGATTCTTTACCCTCTGAGCCATGAGGGAAGCCCGGTTTTGCCCTGGCTGTCCCCAAATCCTGCTGCAGCATCCTACCCACCAAGGACCAGAAGCAAAGGCCACAGGAACATGAGGCTGGAGGTGAGAAGTTCTCCCAGTGACTGGTGCAGCTCAGGTCCCAAAGCAGAATCCACAGTCTATCTCCATGGACTGTGAAGCCAGGATTGGGCACTGTGTGGTTCAGGTTTTATTTTATAGAAAAAAAAAAAAAAAAAAAAGGAAGTAGGAAATCTCTCTGTTTGACAATCAGCATTGTCCTCACCCCCAGCCCCACATATGCTGAGAAAGTAAATGTTGTTCTTCTGGTTTTTTTTTTTTTTTTTGAGAGGAGTGGAGGCTGTGCTGGGTCTTGGTTGTGGTGTGTGGGCTCTACAACACTTGGGCTCAATAGTTTCTGTGTGCGGGCTGAATCGCCCTGAAATATGGGGGATCTTAGTTCCCTGACCAGGGATCAAACCCATGTCTCCTGCACTGAAAGGCAGATTCTTAACCACTGGACCACCAGGGAAGTCTCTAAATATTCTTCTTTACAGACTTGCTCAGATATGTGTGTTTTGATTAGAAATGCTCCTTAAAATGTAAGATGCCTTCTCCATGTAGCTAAGGTCCCTCTAGAGAAGCTGTCTAACTTGTTTTGAATCTGCAGTGACTGTTGATTTAATTCTGGGCCTGCTAAAATTCATATTACCTTCATGGTCTTTTTGAAAGAGAAATCCCTTTTACCGCTCAGAATGCATGGTCTGTTATAGAATTCCTAATATTGTGACACCATGCTAACACCACATGGATGCTGCTCTTTGGAGATCTGCTTTACCATATGAAGAAATAATAAGCATTTGTTAAAAATGATGGTGGATTAGAATGGTATTAGATGGTATTATGTAGTCCAGGAACTCAGGAGGATACAAATTCAGCCCAACCCAAGTCATCTCTGCCCATGAGATGTTCCAGACAGATACAAGCAGAATGGAAAAAGTAATACACTCCGTGGCATTAACCTTGAGGTATTAGCCCCAAATTACTTTACAGTGATCTGAAGGGCTTTAACACCCACAGGACAGGTCACATCTGTCTCCTCACATTCCAAAGGTCAAGAATCAATTTTGGAAGAGAGCTCTTGTATCAGGCTGGAAATAGACTCAAACTAGTCTTGAAAGAAGAGGCTTTAATGAAAGAACTGACTTATAGAGATGTGGACAGGGTTGAAATAACAAACTAAAGATGATGAGTCACCTCAAGGCCAATCACAGTGGGACACTGTTTCAGCCCCTGTACTGAAGAAGCAAGGGGAGGAAGGAGAGTTACAAAAGCCCAATGTGAACTGGAGTCACCAAGGAGGGGCCACCAGGCAGAGCTGTGACTGTGGAGGATGCAGCTACTGCTGGAGATGAGGCACTGAGGCTGAGAGGGAGAGGGGCTGCCCTGACCACTCCCTGCTGCCCTGTCTTCCTTAGCATTCTCTCTTCTACTGATGGAGTCCAACTGCAAGTTGGTGGGGCTGACTGATGTAGTGTGCAGGGGTCAGCAAGCCAGGGCGCAGAGCAGCCAAGAAGGGCAGAGAACGAATCAGGGTGGGATAAAAGTGGTTCAAGTGGAGAATAACTTGTCGACACCTAAATGGTGGGTGGGATTATACCAGCATTAGAAGCTCCCTCTCAGCAAAAAGCTTTCTTTTTCCATGTTCCCCACTTGATGCTATCAGTGTGTGCATTGTTGAGATGAGACCAAAAACACATTTAGGTGGGGGCAAAACCTAAATATTATTATCTTGTAAGCCATACCAGGAAGGAATACTGACAATGGAATAAACATGGCAAATGAACACTTCACTAGGAATTTGTTGATTCCTCCAAATGGCCCTCACACATAGAAGGCAAGGATAGATGAAGACCACTCCAGATTGGTATATGGCAGGTTTAATAAGCAAGGGAACTTATGAGGTTTGTCTTGAGTGGCCACAAGTAAGTGATTTTTGCACTCACCTATGACCTGCCTCTTGAGAAACCTGCAGCTCAGGAAGCAACAGTTAGAACTGGACATGGAACAACAGACTGGTTCCAAATAGGAAAAGGAGTATGTCAAGTCTGTATATTGCCACCCTGCTTATTTAACTTATATGCAGAGTACATCATGAGGAACGCTGGACTGGAAGAACACAAGCTGGAATCAAGATCGCTGGGAGAAATATCAATAACCTCAGATACGCAGATGACACCACCCTTATGGCAGAAAGAGAAGAGGAACTAAAAAGCCTCTTGATGAAAGTGAAAGAGGAGAGTGAAAAAGTTGGCTTAAAGCTCAACATTCAGAAAACGAAGATCATGGCATCTGGTCCCATCACTTCATGGAAAATAGATGGAGAGATAGTGGAAACAGTGTCAGACTTTATTTTTGGGGCTCCAAAATCACTGTAAATGGTGATTGCAGCCATGAAATTAAAGGATGCTTACTCCTTGGAAAGAAAATTATGACCAACCTAGAGAGCATATTGAAAAGCAGAGACATTACTTTACCAACAAAGGTCTGTCTAATCAAGGCTATGGTTTTTTCAGTGGTCATGTATGGATGTGAGAGTTGGACTGTGAAGAAAGCTGAGCACCGAAGAATTGATGCTTTTGAACTGTGGTGTTGGAGAGGACTCTTTGAGAGTCCCTTGAACTGCAAGGAGATCCAACCAGTCCATCCTAAAGGAGACCAGTCCTGGGTGTTCATTGGAAGGACTGATGCTGAAACTCCAATAATTTGGCCACCTTGTGTGAAGAGTTGACTCACTGGAAAAGACCCTGATGCTGGGAGGGATTGGGGGCAGGAGGAGAAGGGAACGACAGAGGATGAGATGGCTGGATGGCATCACTGACTCGATGTACATGAGTTTGAGTGAACTCCGGGAACTGGTGATGGACAGGGAGGCCTGCTGTGCTGGGATTCATGAGGTTGCAAAGAGTTGGACACGACTGAGTGACTGAACTGAACTGAACCACATTTTAAGAGTTTATTTAGAGGCTTTAGCTGGGTTCAGACATGTATCCTGTCCATATGATCTCAGTAATGCACTTCTATCTCAAGGCTGTGTCCTTGAAAGTGGCTCCCACTGTGGGAACACAGAGAAGAGTGATGAGCCTACAATTGTCTGAGTCCAGTTCTTGGGTCATTGACAGTCGTGTGCTCTGATTACTTCCATTAACACTTTACCTTTGGAGATTGACTCTTACAATCTCATACAGCCTTTCTTGCACAGTGTGCCCTGAGTAGTCAGCAAGGGGTCTCACCAGCTTGGAGGTGGTTTGTTTGGCCGTTATCTAGCTGCACCAGAGTCAGATCCATGGCAGTAATAGAGGTACCTGTAAGAGAAAACACAAATCAAGATAATGATTACTAACATAAGTAACAGTTTTTTCCACTAACAAGTCTATGATCCAAGTCATGGATTTACTAAGTCCCCCAGGGTAGGGTCAGATCACTCAGAGTGTTTACTTGTGTTTTTATATGGTTTAAAGATGATCACATTAGCATATCAGCTATGAACATACAACACTGTGGATCATGGCACAACTTTCGCCTTGCGAGGCAGTAATAATGTCCAAGACCATTTTATTTTGGAGAGCAGCTTTTCTCTTCTATTGAGAGCATTTCAGGGTTCTGTAAGGACAGGCTTTGCTGGCTGTCACTTAAGACTTGCTGGGTGAAGTTTGTAAGGAGTTATATATATGCTGTAATGTCCTCCAGACCAATGGAGGGAACAGACAGTGCCCACATGATTACAAAATGGGAAACAGAACCTGGCCACCCGACCTTGAGGAGAATGAAACTGGTATCTAGGAACTTGACTTGGTTGTGCGCTGGGGGAGGTGGTAGTCAGGCCTGAGGAGATGGTCTGAGGGAAAAATACACTGGAACAGAACTCTTGCCTTCTCTCCTTTCTCAATAGGGTGTATCCCATTCCAGGTATAGTGTGTTTCAACAAGTCCTGTTTGTAGCGGGGCCATAGGATCCCAGTGGAGACTGAGTAGGTCCCCCTCACCCAAGGCTGCAAAGTAACTCACTCATCCTGGTGGGACTGAGACAGAAAGACAGGAGTACAGCCATTTTGGAAAAAGACCAGGGAATGCCTTGACCCAAACAGGCCTTATAAACTAAAGAACAAAGGCCCTGGGAACCTGAGTCCTAGAGACAAAAAGCTAGGTTTGCAGGAATAAAAAAATTTAGCTTTATCTCTGTTGCACTAATTAGTATACTTAGCTGCCATAAAACAGGAAGTTCAACTATAGATTTTAACCTTATCTGTTCCTGTACTCTTACAGTAAAGTCTCATGTATTTCTTTCCCCTCATAGAAGTATTGCTCCCTATTCTTGAAAGCCACCCTGGTATCACCTACTTCAGATCAAAGAAATCCAATGATTTCTGAAAAGCGCCAGTGTTCATGAGACAGATTCTCCCTTTTGTTATAAAAGGAGCTTGCTGTTTCTACTGGGGGAGCTAGTTCTCTTATCTTTCTTCGGCCTTCTCTATTCTGCTTAAGTTATTTCTTTTAAGAAAAAGCTTTGCATGCCTAGGAATCTTGTGGAGACCATATTCATTTCTATGATATTGCTGTCCAAGATTCTGGAAAGGGCCCAGTAACAGATGTTCCATGGAAAATCCCAGAAGACAATTCCTTGCCCAGGTGTCATGGGCTTGGTGTTCTCACCAGCATAGCTCATTGATCCAGTGTCTGTTTCCCATGATTTCCATACCTTCAGAGTATTTGGTGCCTCATCAGGGCTCCTCAGTCTAGTGTATGGGGGCAGCAGGCCCTGCTGGTTGACCATTCAAACGAATTAAAGCCTGGGACATGACTTTAGTCTTCCTGGCCAAGGTGGTTTTACCTGTTAGTAATTTAATCTGCTGTTTTAATATCCTCTCTCTCTCTTTTAAAATTAACCTGCAACTTGCAGGTGATAGGGGAGATGGAACCTCCATTTAATGTCAAGTTCTTTTTCTCAATCTTCCATACCATGACTTTTGAAATGTACCCTAAATGTCTGTTTGACAAGTGTGCCTGTATATGGTGCTGTTTCTTCAGTCTTCTAATGGTAGCCTGGTTTGCTTGGCAATAGAAAAGAGCTTTAGTTAAGCTAGACACAGTTGCCAAACAAACAAGGCATATTAGAATCTTTGCTTAGAGGGAAGAGGGCAACGTGACCAATTTGTCAGTCCCTTACCAGTTGGGAACTCTGAGGGATGGCTCCAGACTGCTTTAGCAGTTGTCTTGGATATTTTTTAGAGCACACAAAAAATGCTGTTACTGTATTAGCCAAGTTGCTATATTTTAAAGGCAACCTGGCATCTTTGGCACTATGCCACCCTACCCAGACATTGTGGTGGGCACCCTTTTTTATGCACTAAATCTGCTGTATCTACTGAAGGGGCAGTTGCTAGGGCTTGTACCTAAGCTAGGGCATCAGCTTCCTAATCATCAGGGAGTGTCAGCCTCTTATGAGTTGGGATGTGGAAGACAGTGAAGATGGCCTAGGCTCTTGCGAACCCAAACGTCTTTCCCTTTCCACATCCCCTGACCAACAAGGGCATATTTATGATCATCCATCCCTGGGCTCTCTGTTGTTCAAACCAAGGGTTAATCTCTATAGAAAAGCCTAACTGTCAGTAATAGGGGTTAATGGCCTGGGTTCGTGAGTGATCATCAACCAAACTGCCCAAGGCTGGCCCATTGGCTCCTGTGGTTTGTATCTGTTTCCAGGCAGCTGAGTAACAGGCATGGCGGGAATTTTTTTCATTCTCTCTTTATAGGCTGCAGGGGCTACCACAGACATAGACAGTGTGGTATTTGGAGAATCTATAGTCACTAGTTTTCATTTCAGTCCCAAAGAAGGGCAATGCCAAAGAATGTTCAAACTACCACACAATTGTACTCATCTCACACGTACAAAGTAATGCTCAAAATTCTCCAAGCCAGACTTCAACAATATGTGAACTGTGAACTTCCAGATGTTCAAGCTCGATTTAGAAAAGCCAGAGGAACCAGAGATCAAATTGCCAACATCCACTGGATCCTAGAAAAAGCACGAGAATTCCAGAAAAGCATCTACTTCTGCTTCAATGACTATACCAAAGCCGTTGATTGTATGAATCACAAAACTGGAAAATTCTTCAAGAGGTGGGAATACCAGACCATCTCACCTGCCTCCTAAGAAATCTGTTTGCAGGTCAGGAAGCAACAGTTGGAACTGGACATGGAACAACAGACTGGTTCCTAATTGGGAAAGGAATACATCAAGGCTGTATATTGTCACCATGCTTATTTAACTTCTATGCAGAGTACATCATGAGAAACACCAGGATGGATGAAGCACAAGCTGGAATCAAGACCTCCAGGAGAAATATCAATAACCTCAGATATGCAGATGACACCACCCTTATGGCAAAAAGAAAAGAGGAACTAAAAATTCTCTTGATGAAGGTGAAAGAAGAGAGTGAAAAAGCTAACTTAAAACTCAACATTCAAAGAACAAAGATCATGGCATCTGGTCCCATCACTTCATGGCAAATAGATGGGGAAATAATGGAAACAGTGACAAACTTTATTTTCTTGGGGTCCAAAATCACTGCAGATGGTGACTGCACTCATAAAATTAAAAGATGCTAGCTTCTTGGAAGAAAAGTTATGACAAACCTAGAGAGCATATTAAAAAGCAGAGACATTACTTTACCAACAAAAGTCCATCTAGTCAAAGCTATGGTTTTTCTAGTAGTCATGTATAGATGTGAGAGTTGGACTGTGAAGAAAGCTGAGTGTCAAAGAATTGATGCTTTTGAACTGTGGTGTTGGAGAAGACTCTTGAGAGTCCCTTGGACTGCAAGGAGATCCAACCAGTCAATCCTAAAGGAGATCAGTCCTGAATATTCATTGGAAGGACTGATGTTGAAGGTGAAACTCTAATACTTTGGCCACCTGATATGAAGAACTGACTCATTTGAAAAGACCCTGATGCTGGGAGGGATTGAGGGCCAGAGGAGAAGGGGACGGCACAGGATGAGATGGTTGGATGGCATCACTAACTCGATGGACTTGAGTTTGAGTAAGCTCCTGAAGTTGGTGATGGACAGGGAGGCCTGGTGTGCTGCAGTCCATGGGGTTGCAAAGAGTCAGACACGAATGAGAGACTGAAATGAACTGAACTGAATATCCACCACAATGCCTGGTATCACCTGCGTTTTTAGAGACAGTGGACTGGCAGGTAGGGTGCTCCTTGGCTGAAAATAGGCTCTGTTTGTGTGTGTGCAAGCGCTTAGTTGTGTCCAACTCTGTGCTACCCTGCCAGAGCTCTGTAGCCAGCCAGGCTCCTCTGTCCATGGAATTATCCAAGCAAGAGTACTGAAGAGTGTTGCCATTTACTACTCCAGAGGTTCTTCCTGAACCAGGGTTGAACTCATGTCTCTTGCGTCTCCTGCATTGGCAGGCAGATTCTTCACCATTGCACCATCCAGAAAATAGGCTGCTGCTTAGTTGAAGTGCAGGTTTGAGTCATGGCAGAGGTGGGTTGATGAAACATGTTTTTAATCCACCCCTTGATAGGAAGGGAAGTTCTTACTGTGTTCCTTTGTGAGCTGCTGTACCTTGAAGATTGCTGTGTACACTGCTAGGAGCTGTTGCTCTGTGGGAGTCAGTCCAGCTCTTGTTCCCTTCCAGAGTCCTAGGGGCACTCTCTCCTGTTGTCTCTGCCGCAGCTTCCAGAGTCAGAGATACATCTGTTTCAGTAGCCTTGTCTGGGAGATGCCCAGAGCTTTAATTTGTTTCAATGAGTATTTTTGCCTTCTCAAAGATGGCTTGCTGTGACTTGCATGGTGGTCCAGTGGCTAGGACTCCAAGCTCCCAGTGCAGGGGGCCTGGGTTGGATCCCTGGTCAGAGAACTAGATCCCACATGCTGCAACTAAAGATCCCTTGTGCCACAACTAAGACCCAGTGCGGCCAAATAAATAACTGAAAATTTTTTTTAGAAAGGTAGCTTACTGTTCTGACCTCCAGTTCCCCATGTGTTTCTCTTTACTATGCAGTATAAGTGACAGAGACACTGGCCAGAGGGGAGTAAAAACTTTCCCCAAACCCCAAATCTCTGCAAAAATTTGCATTTCTTTTACATTCTTAGAGGTTTGATAGGCTTGCATCTTGTCAGTAGTAGCCCCTGGACAGTATGCATGTTAACAGAGCAAACAACTCCTCAGAACATCATGGTAGTGCCTGGGCAATGAATTTTTTGCAGCTTTACTGCTAGTCTCTGTTTTGCAGATGTTTCAGCAAAATTTTCAGGGTGTCCTGCAGCATATGTATGTCTTCACATATGTTAACATTACATCATTAATATAATGGGCCGATTTTATTGACATGAGGAAGAAAAGGAGGGACGGATCTAGGGTTATCAACCCATGACACGTTGTGGGGAAGTGCAGGTAACCTTGGGGAAGTACTTGAAAAGTCCGTTGTTGTCCCTTCCACGTGAAGGCAAATTGGTTGCACTGTACATGACATGTGGGGTCTTACCTCCCCTACCAGGAATCAAACCGGCACCCCCTGCCGGAGTGGAGTCACTGGAAGCGCAGAATCTTAACCACTGGACCACCAGGGAAGTCCTGTATAAAATAATTTTTGCATTATTCTTCAGAGATAGAAAAATATCACATATACATAACATATAGTCATAGATAAATGTAACCATACACAGAAATTTAAACATAGACCCCACATTTTTTATTCAGAAACTTTAGCCACGAATCAGGTACCCACTTATATGACAAATGCTTTTTATTAGTATTTTGGGGAAAGAGTTTTAAGATTGATGAATAGTCTTATGGAGTCTGTGAATTATATTTTGGGCAAGGGAGCTTCTATAGCAGTCTGTATTTCAAAAATTCTGTCCGCCTCTTTTTTTTCAGTCTTTGGATTGTGTTGGGCAGTGTTTTAGTTATCGCCTGAGATATTTATATTAATATTCAAAAGACAAGATAATGTTTACAACTTCAAGTGGACAGAAAAAGAATGCAAGTTTTCCTCCTACATATTTTGGACTATATTTGTTTATTATCAGAAGTCTAGGGTGCTTGTTATTTAAAATTTTCCTTTGTATGAGGGCTCAGATGGCAAGAGGAGCTCCATCCATTTTATTGTCAATCATCATAATGTCCTCCCCTTTGTTCTGATCACTTCCACAGAGATTTTTACCTCTTAGCGTCCTAATCAGGCTTTGTCATGAGCACTCGGACCTTAATCTGTGGCAACGTGTGCCCTTTCAGCTTTAAAGCAGCATGCTAAGGTCTCCAGCTGATTATGCTCTTCTTCTGCCCTGTCTGCCAGCCCCAGGTTAGCGGGGCAGTGAACAGCAGCACATCTTTTCCTAACTTCAGCTCGCATCCCAACTTCCTAACTCAGGCTTCCTAACTCTAGTTGGGCATTGGTGGGCACAGAACTGCCCAAGTAGAGCCCATTCTACTGCAGCAGCCATTCATTTCTCTTCTTTGCCACAGTGTACTCACCACGTGTAGTTTCTCAAACGTGTTAAAGCAGCGGCACTTTCTGGGGACCCCTCTACTCTGTCTGCAGTCCATACAACACCTCACACAGGAGCCACCCTTCCACACACAGAGGTCGTTGGCCAACTCAGGATTTCCCCCGTGGATGTCTATTTCCCAAGGCCACTTACTTTGATGTCCTGGCTGGCTCATCAACTGCTGGTACACAAACTGGCCCCCATACACAGAAGGCAAGAAGAGACAGAGGAGAGAGGCAGATCACTCCAGATTGGTAGGCAGCAGGTTTAACAAGCAAGAGAACTTCCTTATAAGGCTTGTCTTGGGTGGCTACAAGATGAGTAAATTTCTGTACCCTTCCCCCAAAACTTTTTTTTTTTTTTTTTAATAAACACACCATAACTGGGTTTAGTCTCTATACTGTCCAGATGCTCTCAACAACACATTGTTCTGTCAAGGCTATGTCCTTGAAAATAGCTCTCACTCTAAGGACAGTGGGGAGGAGGGACACTTCAAACACAGAGGAGGGCGTGAAGAGCTTCTGATTGCCCAGGGCCAGGTCCTCGGCTCAACTGCTGGTCACGTTCTTTTGATTACTTCCTTCAATACAATTTCAGATCCAGAAGAAATTCCGTCCCTATAGATACATATACATTCTACTTTATGTGTCTTTGACATTTCAGCCTCCAGGAGGCTGGCAAATAATTGTTCTGGGTAAGCTTTCATTCAGAAGTAGATATATGAAGGTGGGTTGAAGTGAAGTGAAGTGAAGTCACTCAGTCGTGTCCAACTCTTTGCGACCCTGTGGACTGTAGCCCTCCAGGCTCCTCTGTCCATGGGATTCTCCAGGCAAGAATACCGGAGTGGGTTGCCATTTCCTTCTCCAGGGGATCTTCCTGACCCAGGGATCGAACCCAGGTCTCCCACATTGTAGGCAGACGCTTTAACCTCTGAGTCACCAGGGAAGCCCTAAGGTAGGTTAAGTCAAAGCAATGTTTGAGAAAGAACAAGATTATGTGACAAAGATAGGAATAAATGACAGAATCAGAGTCAGAGAAGAAATGTGCCGCTGGAATATTCCAACCATGAATCAAGGATTTAATAGTAAGACATGACAGTTAAGCAGCAGATGAACTGCAAACTTGATGGATATTCATTATTACATATACTTCTTTGAGATCTTGCTATAATATACATGCAACTTATCCTCTCAAATGTACAAAGACACAAAGGTACAAGCTTTTTCAGACAATTTGGGAGCCTCAAAACTTTCATAAAAGATCCAGGAACATCAGATTAAGAGCCACTAGCCTACTGCTATGCAGCACAAAGGCTTGGCAAAAGAAAGATGGACTATTATACAAAGGATTAGTTCCTGAAAAATACAGTTTTCATAGTGGGTGGTAAAAGCTGCTCTTCTCTTTGTGAATTAGAATTTTGAGACATGAAAGGAAACCTGGTTTGCTTTTGCCAGGTTTGCTTTATCCAAATAAGAGAACATAGGACTTCTAAGGTTTCAGAGTTGCCATGGTTCCTGTTCTCCAGAGCATCCTTCATCCTTCCTGTTGAGGATGCCCAGATGGGAAAAAGAGATTTTTAAGCATATCTTAGCTGCATATCCTCCAGCTCCACATGCATCCTTTTCTCTATGGATGTCTTGATCCTCCCAGGTTGGATGAGGAAAGCCTCACTTAAAACCAGGAGAATAGGCAAAGGTCAGAGGCAGTGACTAGTATGACCTCACAACAGTCATAATTAGAGAACGGGAGAGCTCATGTCTGTAACCTTTGGCAAAAGGTACTGGACAGTCAATGGCCACGGAAAGAGGCATCTGACAGCTCTCTGTCTTATGGTACCACAGTACCCAGAGGTTTATAAGAACCAAGAGGAGGGGAAGTCATGAAACTGTATGAACACTGGGAGTTGAAGCTTGTGCAATTGGTATGAAAGTGTTAATATTTCAGTCATGTCTGACTCTGAGATGCCATGCACTGTAGCCCACCAGGCCCCTCTGTCTATGGGATTCTCAAGGCATGAAAACTGGAGTGGGCTGCCCTTTCCTTCTCCAGAAGATCTTCCCAATCCAGGGATTGAACCTAGGTCTCCTGCATTGTAGGCTGATTTGTTACTGCCTGAGCCACCATGGCAATTAGTACAGGCAGGACTTTTCAAAAGTTAAATCTTGCAACACTGAGAAATTTTGTAAATGTTTACTTGTCTTGCCTCTACGTCTCTAGTATGGAGGAGATTGCCAGGAATATGAAGAGTCATGAAGGCAGTGAGTCAATTCTCGTGACAGGGAACCTTGTTTGGCAGGTCTGTCATACCTACTATAGCAGAGAGACTATGGATCTTCAGGGAAAAGATCCAATTAAATGTGAAATAATCTGCTCTCATGTTCTAGGGAAATTTGAGCGGGAAGTAATCTTTCCCAGAATCTTTAGGAATACCATAGGCAACAAACTTTATGTCTGATATGTGTAGTCTCTAATGGTGCATTCCCTACAATGGTCTCCTGTCTTCCACC
Source organism: Capra hircus (assembly GCF_001704415.2). Taxonomy (NCBI): domain Eukaryota; kingdom Metazoa; phylum Chordata; class Mammalia; order Artiodactyla; family Bovidae; genus Capra; species Capra hircus. The sequence continues at coordinate 107,597,165 of NC_030810.1, read as the reverse complement.
TAACCCATATCCCTGATGCTAATATAGAAATATTTTCAAAGTCTTTCTTTCTCCTTTGGAGTGGTGTCTCAAGGTCTAGTCCAGCCTGTAAAGGGTCAGCTTGGACTCTGTAGTACATTTGACTGGTAGTTGACTGCCATGATGTATTCTAGGTTATATTCTAGATTTGACCATTAGCCTGAAATAAACATGGAGAGAGACGTGCACTCAGTGACTACGACAGGGTCATATTTATAGTAATATTCAATTTCTTCAACATTCTGATGTTCTTGCTCTAATAGAAATTCCTGTCTTTCTCCAGGACTGAGGATGATCAGAAAAGGGTGCAGGGACAAAGACAAATGCTCTGAGTCAGGTTCCAGAAGCAGGTGTCATATTCATGCTGTCCAAGAAGATGAGACCATGTTGAACTATGGGGTAGCAAAGCCCCAATTCTAAGCGTAGAGATACCAAAATCAAATTTAAACTAATGTTCAGGCCCCAACTAGAAATGAAAAAATTATGAAAGAAAAAAATCTCATTGGTTAAGGCAACATATAGTAAAAATAGTAAATTAATCACATATAAATCTAGTAGGAAGATGAAAAAAGTCATAAAATCATCTATATCCATAATAAGTGGTTAAGAGATACACAAAATAAAAAGATGTAGAATGTGATGTCAAAAACAATGTGTGTGTGTGGCAGGAAGTAAAAATGCAGGGTTGTTAAAATCCATTCGAACTTAAGAGAACAGCAACTTAAAATAATTATATTTGCTATATATAAACTTCATGGTAACCACAAACCAAAGATCTATAATGATACTCAAATAAACAAGAGGAAGGAAGCCAAATAGAACACTAAAGACAGTCCTTAAAACACAAACAAACAAACAAAAACCCACACAATCCCCAAACATTAACGGAGTAGCAATAGGTGCATAGCATGTGTTTGAAATTTTTATTTCTACCTGTTTGCTGTCAGTATATAGAAATGCAGTTGGCTTTTACACATTGACCTTGTATCCACTGACTGTACAGAACTCATTTATTAAATGTAGGAGGTTTTTTTGTTTGCTTGTTTTTGCTTTTTTTGTTTTGGTATATTCTTGGGGTTTTCCTTCCCAGATGGCTTCCCAGGCAGCTCAGTGGTAAAGAATCTGCCTGCCAAGTAGGATACCTGGGTTTGATCCCTGGTTTGGGAAGATCCCATGGAGAAGGGAAAGGCTACCCACTCCAGTATTCTGGCCTGGAGAATTCCATGGACTGCATAGCCCATGGGTCGCAAAGAGTTGGACACAATTGAGCGACTTTCACTTGGGGATTTTCTATGTAGACAATCATATCATTCATAAATAGAGACAGGTTTTTTTTTTTTTTCCTTTCCAATTTGCATGTTCTTCCACTTTGTCTTATTGCAGTGGTTAGAGCTTCCGGTATTCTTGAATGAGAGTGATGTTTTTGTTCCCAGTCTTGGGAGAGAAATACTGTCTTTTACTGTAGGGATTTGTAGATGCTCTTTATGAGGCCAAGTCAAGTATGTTGTTTAATTTCAATTTGTTTATGAAGATTGTGCTCTTTCTTTTCTGTTATTGACTTCTAGTTTTATTCTATTATGGTTGGAAAACCTATCATGTGTGATTTAGTCATTTCTGATTTGTTATGGTTTGTTTAATAACCCAGGAAATGGGCTATATGGTGAATGTTACATGAGTGTTTGAGAAATCTGTGCATTCTGTTGTTGGATGGAGAATTCTATAAATGCTACTGAGATCCTATTCGTTGGTGGTGTCAACCAGTTCTTCTTTATCTTTGTTTGTTTTCTGTCTAATAGTTCTATCAGTTGCTGAGAGTAGATTTTTCAGTTCTTCAAGTTATTGTGGATTAATTCTTATTAAAAAAAAATTTATTTACTTTTCACTGTGCCGGATCTGCGCTGCTGTGCACAGGCTTTCTCTAGTTGCAGTGAGAAGGTTTCTCATTGTGGTGACTCCTCATCACAGAGTACAGGCTCTAGGCTCAGTAATTGCTGTGCTTGGGCTTAGCTGCCCCACAACCTGTGGGATCTTCCCAGACCAGGGATCAAACCTGTGTCCCCTGCATTGGCAGATGGATTCTTAACCCCTGGACAACCAAGGAAGTCTCCCATGGTCTTAATATTTATTTATATGTATTTATTCACTTATTCATCTCAATAATTTCTATGCTTTTAAAATGCTCTTTCACGTGTCATAGGCTTATACCTTTTACTGCTCTTTTAAAATTTCTCTGACCATCGTTATAGGTTTATGTCTTCACATGAACTTTAGAATGAGATTGTCTAGTACAAAAGACAAAATAATTTTTTCATTTTTATTGGTATTATATTAAACTTACATATAAATTATAAATGAATAACTGCATAAATAATATATGAAAAGTATAAATAATTAAAATACATAAATAATTAAAATTACGATATTGAGGCCCTGAGAATAGGGTTTGCATTATTATTTACATCTTATGTTACCTTACTCATTAGATTTGAAGATTTCTTCACATGTGTTCTGCTATTTTTTTGCTTGGCTTATTCCTAGGTATATTATCATCACTTTTTCTATTTGTGAATGGGATCTTTCCTTCCATTTAAAGAAAGTCTGGCTTCCCCGTCTTCGTTGTGGCACATGGCTCCTCACTGTTGTGTGCAGTCTTTCTCTACTTGTGGCACAGGGACTTCTCTTGTTGCAGAACATGGGCCCTAGAGCACAGGCTCTCTAGCTGTGGCACGTGGGCTTAGTTGCCCTGTGACATCTTAGTTCCCCAAATAGGGATTGAACCCGCATCCCTTGCACTGAAAGGTGAATTTCTAACCAATGGACCACCAGGGAAGTCATTCTATTTTCTCACTAATGGTAGGCCCAAACTATTTTAAGGCTCTTGATTCATATTGTCAAATTACTTAATAGAACAAATATTTGTTTAATTACATGTTCACTATCAAACAACTGAACTTGGAGTGAGGATCATTACATTAGTTTTCTTTTAAAATACTCTCTGATTTTTCATCTCAAAGTAAAGAGTACAAAGGCTTTTGCAGCGTTCTTAGCCCCTACCAACATGATCTAGTGATCCAGATATACTTTTCTGACCTTATCTCCTAATGCTTTTCCCTCATGCTCTCAACTTTAGCCACAGAAGACTTCTTGTTATTCTGTGAAACTACTCAACACACTGTTGTCTCAGGGTCTTTGCATTGGCTATTCCCTCTTCTTAAAACATTGCCCCCTAGATAACCCATCCCTTCATTTTCTCACTTCTCTGCTTACAGGGCACCTTATCAGTGAGGCCTTGACTAACCAGCTCACAAAGAATTGCAACTCTCTCCTCCATCTGGGTCTTTTAAAAATAAAATTTATCAATACATGAAATACTATATGTTATATTTGTTTACTTTTTCTCTCCCGACTAGAATGTAAGCTCCATGAAGGCAAAGACTGTCTTTTGTTTCCTCTTATATCAGTCAGTTCAGTCCCTCAGTCATGTCTGACTCTTTGCGACCCCATGGACTGCAGTACACCAGGTTTCCTTGTCCATCACCAACTTCCGGAGCTTGCTCAAACTCATGTCCACTGAGTCGGTGATGCCTTCCAACCATCTTATTCTCTGTTGTCCCCTTCTCTTCCTGCCTTGTACCATACATGCCTAATAGTGCTTCCTAAGTGTAAATATTCAGCATCTGTGGAGAGAATGAATAATATTAATGTATGAAAGTGGCAGACTTTATTTTTTAGGGGCTCCAAAATCACTGCAGATGGTGATTGCAGCCATGAAATTAAAAGATGCTTACTCCTTGGAAGGAAAGCTATGACAGACCTAGACAGCATATTAAAAAGCAGAGACATGACTTTACTGACTAAGGTCCATCTAGTCAATGCTATGGTTTTTCCAGTAGTCATGTATGGATGTGAGAGTTGGACTATAAGGAAAGCTGAGGGCTGAAGAATTGATGCTTCTGAACTGTGGTGTTGGAGAAGACTCTTGAGAGTCCCTTGGACTGCAAAGAGATCCAATCAGTCAATCCTAATGGAAATCAGTGCTGAATATTCATTGGAAGGCCTGATGTTGAAGCTGAAACTCCAATACTTTGGCCACCTGATGTAAAGAACTGACTCATTGGAAAAGACCCTGATGCTGGGAAAGATTGAAGGCGGGAGGAGAAGGGGACAACAGAGAATAAGTGGCTGGATGGCATCACCAACTCAATGGACATGAGTTTGGGTGAACTCTGGAAGTTGGTGATGGACAGGGAGGCCTGGCGTGCTGTAGTTCATGGGGTCGCAAAGAGTCAGACTCGACTAAGCGACTGAACTGAATGAAAGTTTAGTTTTATTGCGCTCTCAGTTTACTGACTTGGAAAGGAATTACACTTCAGCTTATCTCAAACTCCATGTGTTACTTCAGATGGCCCTATACAGGGTGTCTGCTTTTTCTTTCTATCAGGGTGGTGTTCTCTGCCTAGAAAGGAGAAGAAAGTGCAGTGCATTTGAATTGCTAGCAGAGAACAGAGTAGCAAGGGCGGAGTAAATTGGACTGGAGCCACAGATGTCAGGAGGCACTGCTGAAATAACTTCCTTTTTTCTACCCCCCAGGAAGCAAATGTCTGGATACAGAACGAGTGCATGACTTCTGTGTTTCTGAATAAAGCTGCTATCGCTTCCCAGAAGGAAGAAGGGCATTTCTCATTTGGGAGAGGCCACGTGTGAAGGGGGAAGCTCAGGGACCCTGCAACCTCTCCACTTGTTCCCTCTGTGAACTGGAACAGAAAGTAGTCATGGTGATCTTGGAGCCAGGGTTGTTGTTGGGTCAGGAATGATAAATTACCAAAGCTGTCATCTAGAGACAGAAGCCACGGTTGTACCTTTTCCTAGAATATACTTTTCATCAGGCAATTATCATTGCTTTCCCTTCATGGAAAAATATGGATTAAAAATTTGATGCTGAATACAGTGTCTTTATGTTTGCAAATTCCTAACTTAAGACATCTAAACTACTGCACTCCATCCAAATTAAAATATCCAAAATATATCAAGCTTCAGTTCAGTTCAGTTCAGTCGCTCAGTCATGTCCAACTAGACAGACCTTTGTTGGCAAAGTAATGTCTGTCTCTGCTTTTGAATATGCTATCTAGGTTGGGCATAACTTTTCTTCCAAGGAGTAAGCGTCTTTTAATTTCATGGCTGCAGTCACCATCTGCAGTGATTTTGCAGCCCCAAAACATAAAGTCTGACACTTTTCCCACTGTTTCCCCACCTATTTCCCATGAAGTGATGGCACCAGATGCCATGATCTTCGTTTTCTGAATGTTGAGCTTTAAGCCAACTTTTTCACTTTCATCAAGAGGAAAGTGAAGTTCCTCTTCACTTTCTGCCATAAGGGTGGTGTCATCTGCATATCTGACGTTATTGGTATTTCTCCTGGCAATCTTGATTCCAGCTTGTGCTTCTTCCAGCCCAGCGTTTCTCATGATGTACTGTGAATATAAGTTAAATAGTCAGGGTGGCAATATACAGCCTTGACATACTCCTTTTCCTATTTGGAACCAGTCTGTTGTTCCATGTCCAGTTCTAACTGTTGCTTCCTGACCTGCATACAGGTTTCTCAAGAGGCAGGTCAGGTGGTCTGGTATTCCCATCTATTTCAGAATTTTCCACAGTTTGTTGTGATCCACACAGTCAAAGGATTTGGCATAGTCAATAAAACAGAAATAGATGTTTTTCTGGAACTCTCTTGCTTTTTCCATTATCCAGCAGATGTTGGCAATTTGATCTCTGGTTCCTCTGCCTTTTCTAAAACCAGCTTGAACGTCTGGAAGTTCATGGTTCACGTATTGCTGAAGCCTGGCTTGGAGAATTTTGAGCATTATTTTACTAGTGTGTGAGATGAGTGCAATTGTGTGGTAGTTTGAGCATTCTTTGGCATTGCCTTTCTTTGGGATTGGAATGAAAACTGACCTTTTCTAGTCCTGTGGCCACTGCTGAGTTTTCCAAATTTGCTGGCATATTGAGTGCAGCACTTTCACAGCATCATCTTTTAGGATTTGAAACAGCTCAACTGGAATTCTATCACTTCCACTAGCTTTGTTCGTAGTGATGCTTTCTAAGGCCCACTTGACTTCACATTCCAGGATGTCTGGCTCTAGGTGAGTGACCATACCATCGTGATTATCTTGGTCATGAAGATCTTTTTTGTACAGTTCCTCTGTGTGTTCTAGCCACCTCTTCTTAATATCTTCTGCTTCTGTAGGTCCATACCATTTCTGTCCTTTATTGAGCCCATCTTTGCATGAAATGTTCCCTTGGTATCTCTAATTTTCTTGAAGAGATCTCTAGTCTTTCCCATTCTGTTGTTTTCCTCTATTTCTTTGCATTGATCGCTGAAGAAGGCATTCTTATCTCTCCTTGCTATTCTCTGGAACTCTGCATTCAGATGCTTATATCTTTCCTTTTCTCCTTTGCTTTTCACCTCTCTTCTTTTCACAGCTATTTGTAAGGCCTCCCCAGACAGCCATTTTGCTTTTTTGCATTTCTTTTCCATGGGGATGGTATTGATCCCTGTCTCCTGTACAATGTCATGAACCTCCATCCATAGTTTATCAGGCACTCTATCTATCAGATCTAGGCCATTAAATCTATTTCTCACTTCCACTGTATAATCATAAGGGATTTGATTTAGGTCATACCTGAATGGTCTAATGGTTTTCCCTACTTTCTTCAGTTTAAGTCTGAATTTGGCAATCAGGATTTCATGATCTGAGCCACAGTCAGCTCCTGGTCTTGTTTTTGCTGACTGTATAGAGGTTCTCCATCTTTGGCTGCAAAGAATATAATCAATGTGATTTCTGTGTTGACCATCTGATGACGTCCATGTGTAGAGTCTTCTCTTGTGTTGTTGGAAGAGGGTGTTTGCTATGACCAGTGCATCCTCTTGGCAGAACTCTATTAGTCTTTGTCCTGCTTCATTCTGCATTCCAAGGCCAATTTGCCTGTTACTCCAGGTGTTTCTTGACTTCCTACTTTTGCATTCCAGTCCCCTATAATGAAAAGAACATCTTTTTTGGGTGATGGTTCTAACAGGTCTTGTAGGTCTTCATAGAACTGTTCAACTTCAGCTTCTTCAGCGTTACTGGTTGGGGCATAGGCTTGGATTACTGTAATATTGAATGGTTTGCCCTGGAAATGAACAGAGATCATTCTGTCGTTTTTGAGATTGCATCCAAGTACTGAATTTGGACTCTTTTGTTGACCATGATGGCTACTCCATTTCTTCTAAGGGGTTCCTGTCCACAGTAGTAGGTATAATGGTCATCTGAGTATACAAAAATATATGACCCTTATTCCTATGATGCTTAGAGTCTAATGCAGAAAGACATATATTAAAAATTGTGATAAAGTGATTAAAGAGACATTATAGGGTGTTAAGAACAAATCCGATCTTGTAAAAATTTTTGCTGGGCTTACAGTTTTCTGGGTTCTTGATTGCAAGTGACAAAAAATCCAACTCAAGTTGGCTAAGATAAAAAGAGAGAACACATAAAAAAGGGTGTAATGGCTGTTTTAGCTTGAGTTTTCTAGAAAATGGAACTGGAGGCAAGGATTAAATTGTTGACACTATTTGGGCGGTGAAAACCGAAGTGGACAAGGGCTTGGAAAAAGGGCATGAGAGCAGTGGAGATCTGAGATCTGGCAGTGGTCTAGTTCTAGTGAGATTCTGTCTCTGATTGGAGCAAATGATATCCACTAAAAGTATTAAGGTGGTTCATCCACCTCTATACAACTGACTCAGATTCATTCCTTTTTATGGCTGAGTGGTATTCCATTGTATATATGTACTACATCTTCTTTATCCATTCATCTGTCAATGGACATTTAGGCTGCTTCCATGTCCTGGCTATTGTAAATAGTGCTACAATGAACACTGGGTACATGTGTCTTTTTGAATTGTGTTTTTCTCAGGGTATATATACCCAATAGTGCAATTTCTGGGTCATATGGTAGTTTTGAGGCTTTAGAGAGAGGGGATCAGTTCAGATCAGTTCAGTTTTGTTCAGTTGCTCAGTTGTGTTCAACTCTCTGTGACCCCACGAATCACAGCACGCCAGGCCTCCCTGTCCATCACCATCTCCAGGAGTTCACTCAAACTCAGGTCCATGGAGTCAGTGATGTCATCCAGCCATCTCATCCTCTGTCATCCCCTTTTCTTCTTGTCCCCAATCCCTCCCAGCATCAGAGTCTTTTCCAATGAGTCAACTCTTCGCAGAGAGAGGGGATATATGTATGTAATTATGACTGATTTACATTGTTGTATGGCAGAAACCAGACTTCCCTGGTGGCTCAGACGGTAAAGCATCTGTCTACAATGTGGGAGACCTGGGTTCGATCCCTGGGTCAGGAAGATCCCCTGGAGAAGGAAACGGGAATCCACTCCAGTACTATTGTCTGGAAAATCCCATGGACAGAGGAGCCTGGTAAGCTACAGTCCATGGGGTCACAAAGAGTTGGACATGACTGAGCGACTTCACTTTCTCACTTTTCACTTTCTATGGCAGAAACCAACACAACATTGTAAAGCGAATATCCTCAAATTAAAAAAAAAATGGTTGAGAAGTGTTGCTAGTTGATCCTGATATTTGACTTAATATTGTGGTTTCCAGTATTATAGCTCACTGACAGCTACCTTGTTATTCTTTAGGCTGCTTTTTGGGAACTGGGAACTGCCAAGTCTTATCAAAACAAATCTACAAATGATTCTTTTGGACTCCTATTGAGAAGAACTAGGCCATGGCATATTCCTTCTATTATATGTTGAATCTTGTTTGCTTACATCTCACATCATGAGAGCACTTTATTTTTATTCAAATTCTGGGCCTGGATCCTTTATAGGCAGCTCCTATTATTATTTTGATTGTGAATCAGGTATAGTGTTTATGACACCCTCTGTTACCTCCCTTCACAGTGCACGGCTTCCAACATCTTTATACATTTTGACGTTTGCTTTCCTCTTGGGGGCATATTTCTGAAATGGAATTACTGAATCAGAAAGAATTTGAATGGATCTTTTCACATATTGTAAAATGACTTTCTGAAAAACTACCATTTTCCAATGCCACTCGTAATATACTCATTTCCAAACAATCTACTATCACTGCAATGTATCTTTATGTTGATTTTTGTTCATTTAACTGTATTGTGCCTGGAAAGATATTGAAATATAAATATCATGCCCTTCCTCTGGTTCCTCTTTCTATGCAGAATTCATTGCTTGCTTTGCTCAGTGTCCAGGCCTGATCAAGGTAACAGGAACTGGGAGAAGCTGAGAAGGGAGTGATTGATTTCCAGAGAAAGAAAACAGCAGAAAAAAAAAATTCTGAGCAAAAGAGAGCAGAAAGCTAAAGATAAGAGAAAAGGAGATGAAAGAGGAGAGCTAGGGAAAACAGAGTGTTGAAAGAGATTTTTGAAAAGTATTGGAAGGAATAGCTGTTACGCTGAGTGCAATTTTGAGGAAGAAAGATATAGAAAAAGGATATGGAAGAAAAGTTCGCTTTGTGTTGTGCAATGAGGTTTCTTTTTAAATGTAGTTGAAAAAGTGATAACCTTCACCATGACACCCCCACTCTTTGGCTTATGGCACAAATAAGTAGAAATATATTCCCATTGAATTATAATGGTCTCCAGAATATACCCTCAAATCTAAAAGGATACTGTAGAGAAAATTGTAGTACCTTGATAATACTTACTGAGGAATTAAAGCAGTCTAGATCTGGGTATATTAGATAGCTCACCAGAATTGCAGTGTTCAGTGAGTTCTTTCGTATGAAGTCTTTGTGACCCATGGACTATTGCCTGCTAGGCTCCTTAGTTCATGGAGTTCTCCAGGCAAGAACACTGGAGTGGTAACTATTACCTTCACCAGGGGATCTTCCTGACCCAGGGATCAAACTGGGCTCTCCTGCATAGAAGGCAGATCTGAGCTCAGGGAAGCCCTCATATGAAATCTAAGCAACTCACATTACAGGTCAGACTTTTTTTAAATCCAACTTTCTTCTAAATACAATTTTCTAATAAATTAGGGTCTTTCCTAGAAGGAGAAGTGTTTTAGTAGCCCTTTGCCCTTCTCCACCATGTAAGACAAAGCCTTCTGGGGACTGAATGGCTGTTGTGTGCACCATTAAACAAATATTAGAAACATGATTAAAGGATGTGTGCTACCATAAACAAGAGAAACTCATGGTAGAGGAATACATTAAGTAGTGGTAAAAGCAAGAGCCTGAAGTTTACATGTTGACCAGTCTGCAATCTGCAATACTGCACATTGAGTGAGATTTCTGCAAGGCCCAATAGATGCTTGCAATGCCTCCCATGAGTGGCACAAACTTGGCAACAAGTCCAGGATGGCCCAGGATTTGGGAAGCTAAAGGTACTTTGTTGTTGTTTGGTTGATAAGTTGTGTCCAACTCTTTGCGACCCATGGACTGCAGCGCCAGGCTTCCCTGCTCTTCACTATCTCCTGGAGTTTGCTCAGACTCATGTCTACTGAGTCGGTGATGCTATCCAAACATCTTATTCTCTGTTACCCACTTCTCTTGCCTTCTATCTTTCCCAGCATCAGGATCTTTCCAAAAGACACTGATGCTTTTCCATTTCCTACTTACTGTTCTTGGAGTCCTCAAGGCAAGCATACTGGAGCGGTTTGCCATTCCCTCCTCCCGTGGACCGCATTTTGTCAGAACTCTCCACTGTGACCTGTCTGTCTTGGGTGGCCCTGCACTACATGACTTAGAGCTTCATCGAGTTACTCTAAGCCCCTTCGCCGCTGTAGGCTGTGATCCATGAAGAAGAAGGGTACTTACCGTAGCACTGATCTAAGTTTTGGAGAACAGTGACACCTGGTGGCAGCCATGAAGAAAAACGAACACAACAGTTCCTCACTCACCAAGAGGCACAATACTGTCAGACATCCCCGGTAATGCATTTTCTTCAGGACTGTTGCAAATCTCCAAAATATAAAGTTTTCTAAGACGGATTTTGACAGACAAATCTGGGCTGAGCCAGGCAAAACCACCCCTAAAGATGGCTAGAGAAGGAGAAGAAGAAGCCACGAGAGCACAGTAAGAGCAGCATAATATTACAGACGAGGACGAACTGTGAAATCGAAGGGGCTGTAACAGACTCAGCGAGATTTTTAAAACCTCTTTTAAAAGATCACAGTAATTTTCCAGAGTAGAAAATTTGTGGGGACAAAAACTAGAATGTTGAGTTTTCAGCATTTCCCTCATCCTTGCCTTTTGTGAAAAATTCCTTGTTTGCACTGCTCTGTTGAGCTGGTCAATATAATCCAAGGAGGACTTACCTGCTAGTACAGTGGATTAGAATCTGCCTGCCAATGCAGGGAACAGAGGTTCGATCCCTGGTCCAGGAGGATTCCACAAGCCACAGAGCGACTAATCCTGTGTGCCACAACTACTGGAGCCCGAGAGCCACGACTGTGGAGCGCATGTGTTGCAACGGCTGAAGCCCATGCGCCCCAGAGGCCATGCTCTGCAGCAAGAGAAGCTGCCAAGTGAGAAGCCCACGCGCCACAATAAAAATTAGCCCCTGCATAGCAGCAAAGACTCGGCGCAGCCAAAAAACAAGTAGATAATTTAGAAGAATAATCCAAGGACAGTGTTAATATGAATTCTGGAATTTATTGAAAGTGGTTTGAGGACTCATAAAATACTTTGTATATATTTACAATTAGATATTTTTAACGCATTGAGTAATAGCAACAATAAAACCCCAAACAACAGAAGAAAAATCACAGAAAGAAAAAAGGTACTTCATAATGTAACTTTATATTACTGAAAATTTAGCAAGAATTTTAAAGGGAATTTTTATAGCTTAGTTAATTAAACTTCCTAGAAATTTTCAACTGCATTTATAAATTTAATGTACAATTTTCTATTTTCTTTCCTAGTAAGTTGTCAGTCTAACAAAGCTTCTCATATATGTAAGTAATCACAAATCAAATAAATGGCTCTTAAAAGTATGGTGATTATAATGTTCTCCTCCATGATGCTTACAAACAGTAAAATTCTCTTATAACTTTCAACTTAAAGCAACAATTCTATTAGACAAATTTTCCCTTAAACATCTAGTGGCTTGGCTTATTTAACTGGTCTTCCAGAAGGTCTGACTAAGGAACTAGATGGTTGTGCTGTGGTTTCTCTTAATCCAGAGCATTATCGAGCTGGGCTGGTCGGATCCCATGCTGCCACTTATCATGCTTGCCCTATGTTTACCTGAAGAGTCTTTCTATTAGAGGTTTGGTGCTCTGACGCACTTGGTTATGATACTTGTTTCTCTAACAGTTCCCTGGTTCCCCTGCATTGAGTCCATCTGGCAAGTTGGTTGCTGGTTGTATTCCACTAGGTACTGTTATAAATTCAGACATAAGGTTTATGCTCTTGATGAATTTGGCTGTTCTATGGATTCTGTTCTTTATGATATAAAACAGAAAAATGACAGCTTATATAGATTATTAAATGAAGAGAAAAATTAGAACAATGAGAAAACACTCATGAGTCATCACTTTCAGATTATCAGATTAAACCCATGGAATATTAGAAAAAAGGTGCTGTCTTCAAGAAAATATGCCAGTTATTTGTAATATTTGAAGCTGTTTCCTAAGATTGTAATGAAAACATTTTCTTAATTAGGAAATGTTTAGAGAATTAGGTGCTAAACACATATTAAAACTCAAATAAATACTGATTTTTTTCTCATTACTCCCAATTCAAAATCATTTACTTATTACGCATTTAAAAAATTGAAACCTCATAGCTAAGTTATTAGGCATTCAATATCCATATTATCTTTTTACATATTATAAATATTTTAAACACAAAATATTTAAAGATCATTTTTCAACATAGTAGAGAAATATTAATAATATATTTTTGAACTTTACCTTATCGATTCTTACTTCTTTTTTTACTGGAATAAAGCCCTTTAAAGAAACAATTTAACATTTTGATATAACTTGGAGTGACTAAATATTAGGAATTTGATTAATTGCCATCACAGAAACCTAAGTGAGATGGTTTAAAAATGTTAGAAATTTGTTTTTCTTTCATCTAAAAGCAAAAATTGAGTCTTTTCAAAGAGATTCACAAAATTTAATTGAATCATGCAGAGTCCCTACCACTTCAAGTTCTACCCTTCACTCATGATATTATCTTCCTCCTGTTGAATTTGACATTAAATTTTTTTTCAGTGTTTTGGGTTCCTTCTGGCTTTCTTTTCTGTCATGCTTAGCACATAGATTCCACCCTAACAGTTGTCTCAATGTTGTAGCAACCATGTTCCCATTTGAAGTAGGCAGAAAGAACAGAAAGCCTTCCCTGCTGAGTCAGCCTCATCCTCTCTGAGTTCTCCCAGAAGCACCACCACCCAACAACTTCTGCCTGCATACCATTGCCCAAAATGCAGTCACATGCCTACCTTTATCTAGGGATAAAGGGAGTGGCTGCAGAATCTGGGTGATCACGCGGTCACATTATTGCCTCCTGTTGTTACTCAAGGAGAGAGTGACTGGTGAGCATCCTGCAGTTTCTGGCACACCCGTCAATCACCTTGGCTTTATGGTGCAGATGAACTGATATTGCCTATGGAACAAAGATTTTGTTTGAGGTGTGGGGTCTTGAGCTGCAGACCTCTAGGTTAAGTTTTCTCAAAACCATGAAGAATAAGTCAAACCTTGTTTTGCACACTCCATTCCAATAAATATTTCAAATCTATGCCCTATAAATGGGATAGTCTTGTAGCTCACTGTCCTTGAATTTATCCCGACAAAATTTCAAGTCTAATTTGAGCTTATGCTCACCCCTCAGCCACTGGTTCCCCATCAGATCTCTTTGCCATTAGATTGGATTCAACTAATTTCATTCCAAGTTCTCTTCATATTTTTAACTGGCAGGAATACAATTTTAATTGATATTTGCAAAGCACAGGATTATAATCAGCATATCTTACATGTCAGCTTCTGGACCTAAAGCCATAGTTTCTAGGGTCTTTCTAAGGAAAAGAGGAGACTTGAAGACACACAAAGGTAAGATATAGAAAAAAGCTCAAGAAGGTAGGATGAGGGGCAAGAGAAGTAAGGAGATTGGAAAAGGCAGTTGGGAAAGAGATCAGGAAACTGGAGATCTAGGAAAAATAAAAAAATTGGGGGTAGGCAGATGCTGTGGTTAATGCAGTTTGTGGAGAGATATCTCTAAAGGGGAACTTCGGAAAGTTTTACTGTGTGCTGTGTGTTACAATATCCATCATGCCTTATCACTCCCCACTCTTGCCACCTCCTTAAGAGACTATCTATAAAGGTCTGTATTATTGTTTACTATTTTGGAGGGTTAAATTTCTGTATTTTTTGAAAGTGCCAAATTGCCAAAATGGATTTTGAGAGATATTAGAGACCCAGTTTATTGGGGTTCACTAGTGTCCTGACTTGTAGTATCCAACATCTCTTCTAGGAGTTTAGTGAGGACACAATTATGGGGTAGATTACATAAATCTCCAGATAAGTTGTGGGAAATCTAATACTCATGGCTGATTCATGGCCAGATATATAGACATTAGTAATATGATAGAAATTCTCTATTTTACCAAAACATGGGAGTGAGTTAAAGATGACTGGGTGGACGTCAAGAAATAAAAGTCCCTGTCAACAAACATTTATTGAACATGTATTTTATTTGAGATGTTATTCTATACACAGAACAAGAATGAACAAGATAGAGAGTGTTTCTTCTCCTAAAGAGCCTGAGGCAGAACCCCAAGTCTCCTGCCAGGGCTGTGCTTAAGATAAGGAAGTAAGGACATGGAATGTTGCTCTCAGACTTAGAGAAGTATGGAAGCCTTAAGAGATGCCAACAAGCAGACGGATGATCTTGCCTGTAGGCCAGATGCATGACCAGATGTCTGCACGGAAAGAAAGGAACTTCTGAGGACCAGATATCCAACATACGCCTTTCTGCAGTGTGTCCCCCACACAGCCGATCCTGAAATTACTCTCAGAGATAGGTGGAAAGGGGAAATATTGTATAGAGTGAGAAAATTCTGATACATCTGAAATTAATCTGAGTTGGCAAAATTAAGACTATTATTTGGCTGGTTAATAGGCAGAATGGAGATTAGGGATATAAATTAAATTATTAAAAAAATGAGAAAACTACCATTTCTGTACATTTTAGTTTGTGGCTTATTCTTATTTTATTCCATACATCCAGTTACAATCTAATTGATCAGATTAGAAATCACTTTGGTGTGGTGTCAGTATGTTTCAAGTATTGTCATCCTGCTTATTTGACTTATATGCACAGTATATCATGAGAAACGCTGGTCTGGAAGAAGCACAAGCTGGAATCAAGATTGCTGGGAGAAATATCAATAACCTCAGATATGCAGATGACACCATCCTTATGGCAGAAGTGAAGAGGAACTAAAAAGCCTCTTGATGAACGTGAAAGAGGAGAGTGGAAAAGTTGGCTTAAAGCTCAACATTCAGAAAACGAAGATCATGGCATCTGGTCCTGTCATTTCCTGGCAAATAGATAGGGAAACAATGTAAACAGTGTCAGACTTCATTTTTCTGGGCTCCAGAATCACTGCAGATGGTGATTGCAGCCATGAAATTAAAAGACGCTTACTCCTTGGAAGAAAAGTTATGACCAACCTAGATAGCATATTGAAAAGCAGAGACATTACTTTGCCAACAAAGGTCCCTCTAGTCAAGGCTATGGTTTTTCCAGTAGTCATGTATGGATGTCATGTTGGACTGAGAAAGCTGAGCGCTGAAGAATTGAGGCTTTTGAACCATGGTGTTGGAGGAGACTTCTTGAGAGTCCCTTGGACTGCAAGGAGATCCAACCAGTCCATTCTAAAGGAGATCAGTCCTGGGTGTTCTTTGGAAGGAATGATGCTAAAGCTGAAACTCCAGTACTTTAGCCACCTCATGCGAAGAGTTGACTCATTGGAAAAGACTCTGATGCTGGGAGGGATTGGGGGCAGGAGAAAGAAAAAGGGATGACAGAGGATGAGATGGCTGGATGGCATCACCGACTCGATGGACGTGAGTTTGAGTGAACTCTGGGAGTTGGTGATGGACTGGGAGGCCTGGCGTGCTGCAATTCATGGGATCACAAAGAGTCGGACATGACTGAGCGACTGAACTGAACTGAATTGAAGATTAGCATTTGGATTGGCATCAAAATATATTCTAAAAGATATTAATAACCAGGATCATTAGAAAGCTTTCCACATGATTTTGAATTAAGTACTTCTAGTATTAAACTCACTTTTATGTTGCTGACAATTTAAGGATTGCTGCAGATGTAAGAATGGAGTTTCAGTTATTCAGTGAGATTCACGTAAGCTCGGGTAATAGAGTGAGGATTGCATTTGTGGGAGTTTTAGAGTTATAACCAAGTGTAATGTAGGAAATGTCAATTATATCCTTGCTTTAGGACTGATATCTTGAGATGTGAGTATATATGAGATGGTTGGATGGCATCACTGACTCGATGGACGTGAGTTTGAGTAAGCTCTAGGAGTTGGTGGTGGACAGGGAAGCCTGGCGTGCTGCAGTCCATGGGGTTGCAAAGAGTCAGACACAACTGAGCAACTGAACTGAACTGAACTGAGTATATATGAAACTTGCCTCCAATTTAAGGGTAGGAATGATGAGTGAGTGCCAGGTTTGAGTTCCATCAGGGTTTGAATCAAGAGAAAAAGAGTCTAGGACTTTCCTGGTGGCACAGTGGATAAGAATTTGCCTGCCAATGCAGGTGATATGGGTTCAGTTCCTGGCCCAGGAAGATTCCACATGCCTTGGAGCAGCTAAATCCATGTGCCACAGCTACTCAGGCCAGCTACTAGGGCCTGTGAGCCACAACTAATGAGCCGCTACGCCGGAACTACTGAAGTCAACAGACCTAGAGCCTATGCTCCGCAATAAGAGAAGCCAGCACAATGCGAAGCCCATGCGCTGTAACTAGAGAGAGTAGCCCCCTGCTTGCTGCAACTAGAGAAAGACTGCATGCAGCAGCAAAGACCCGGCACAGCCAAAAATAAGAAAATAAAAAATAAAAAATAAACATAGCAGTGTGTATATAAAAAAAAGTAAAAAAGCACAGATGCATATGTTTACTTTATTGTCTTCTTGAGGATGTTAAAAGGCAGGATGCCACATAATTAAATACCCAATAAGTTGGAATCAAGTCGAGAGAGCAACTCAAGTTGCCTACTATGGGTTCAGGCTTAGAAGATCAGGAAATGGACTGATAAAAAATGGAAAAAGAAACAAGTCATGGGATAAAGGACCTCAACGAGAAATAGTTAGAGGAGAAGAAGGAGTTTCAGGAACTGGAAACTGTGTCAGAGGTTTGGGTGGTGGCATTTAATATTTTAGAGGAGAAACAGTTCTGAGGAGTGACAAGGCTCACGGCATAAGACTGGAAGAGAGAAAAGGGGGAAGTTTCAGAAGATGAGGAGTTTAGGGAACTGAGGTGAGGTTATCACTAAGAGGCTTATCCAGAAGGGGGAGATGGGATGAGATTCAGGGGGTGGGGAAGCCAAAGCTGGGCAGAGATAGACAGTTGTCTGGAGAATATTGATATCTGACATATATCAGAGGCTGCAAGGTACTCTTTGGAGGTACTCCAATGAGGGATGAGCTTCAGTTAATGTTTGGCATCAAAGTGGACCTTCCTGTCCTTGCCTCAGCCTGATTGAGTAGGTCCCAAAGTTCCAGTCTACAGGGGCTCACCCTGGCCCACACTTGCGATGAGATGATGTTATTTTTCCCTATTAATTTTTAACTTACATTATTTTATTGCTCTTCTGCCAGTAACCTAAAGGGATGGGAGTCTCACAGTCTCCATAGCACTCTTCCTTTCACCAGAATGGCTATGGACTGTTACTAAGCTGTGGACTTTATAAAAGGAGAGAACCATCTGGATTGCTCACCATTACATTCTCAGTGTTTGGTGTGCAACTGGTTGTTGTATCAGTAGTTAAATGAGTGAACGGACGATTGTATTGGCTGGCAAAACCCATCAGTGAGCCTTTAGACTCACCAAAAATTCCATCTTTTGACTCTACTCCTTGTTCACATTGCCTTGTATGGGCTGAAGGATAGTGGCTGTAGGATTTCCAAGAGGGGTAACTAGCAGAAAATATATGCTCTGTCAATCTGTGCTTTGCACAGTCAAAGGGAGATCTAAAGAGCTAAGAGGATAGCAGATCATGCAGGAGAATCATAGGCATAGTTATGGAATACAGGGATACCTAATTTCCTGGTGCTTCCCTTTTCTGCACTTTGTAGACGCAGCACTTATTACAAATTGCGGGTCTGTGGAAACCCTGAGTGGAGCAAGACTATCCATGCCATTTCTCCAACAGCATTTGCTCACTTCATGTCTTTGTGTCACATTTTGGTAATTCTCATAATATTTCAAGATTTTCAACTGTTAGTATATTTATTATGATATGTGATCAGTGATTTTTGATGTTACTATTAAAGTTGTTTTAGGGTTCCCATATAAGACTGTAACATTCAATGAATGTTGTGTGTGTTCCGACTGCTCCACTGATCAGTGTTCCCCCCTATCTCTTTTCCTCTTTTTGGGCTTCCCTATCCCTTGAGACACACAACATTGAAATTAGGTCAATTAATAACCTTACCATGCTGTCAATTGTTCAAGTGAAAGGAAGAGTCTTATATCTCTCAGTTTAATCTTAATCTTTAGTCTTATAGCTCTCAGAAATGAGGAAGGTATGTCTAAAGCCAAGGAAAGCATGTCTAAAGCCAAGGAAAGCATGTCTAAGATGAAGAAAGGCTGAAAACTAGGCCTTTTGTGCAGAAATTAGCAGGGTTGTGAATGCAGAAGAAAGCTTCTTAAAGAAAAAAGTGTTACTCCAGTGAACACACAAATGATAAGAAAGTGAAATGTATTCTCCATATTATTGCTGATATAGAGAGAGTTTCAGTGGTCTGGCAGAACACTGAGCCAGCTACAATTTTCCCTTAAGCCAAAGCCTAATCCAGAGCAAGGTCCTAACTGTATTCAATTCTATAAGGCTGAGAGAGGTGAGAAAGCTGCAGACACTGTCTGAAAGCTGGCAGAAGTTGGTTCACTAGGTTTAAGGAAAGAAACCATCTCAGTAACATAAAGTATACAGTAAAGTAGCAAATGTTATTGTAACAACTGCAGCCAGTTATCCAGAAGATCTAGCTAAAATAATTAATGAAGGTAGCTACATCAAACAACAGAATTTTTAAAATGTAAAAAAAATTACCATATTAAAAAATTGAAGTTTAGTTGATTTACAGTGTTGCTGGGATGTAGGTTTTTGTTGTATAGTAGTGTGTATCTGTTAATCCCCAAATCCTAATTTATCCCTTCTCCTGCCCCACTATTCCATTTGGTAACCATAGTTTGTTTTCTGTGAGCCTATGTCTGTTTTGTAAATAAGTTTATTTGTAGGTTCCAAACATCATAATATATGATATCAATCATATATTTGTCTTTTTCTGTCTGAATTACTTCACTTAGTATGCTAATCTCTCGATCCGTCCATGTTGCTGCAAATAGCATTATTTCATTATTTTTTTGGTTGAGAAATATTCCATTATATACATATATATATATATATATAGAGAGAGAGAGAGAGAGAGAGAGACAGAGAGAGAGACAGAGACAAAGAGATAGACAGAGATAGAGAGAGAAAAGACATATATACCGTATCTTCTTTATCTTTTCATCTGCTGATGGACATTTAGGTTGCTTCCACGTTTTAGCTATTGTAAATAGTGCTGCCATGAACTTTGGGGTGCAGATTTCTTTTCAAATTAGTTTTATCCAGGTACATGCCCTAAGTGGGACTGCTGGATCATATAGTCTTGAGTCTTGCGTCCAGCTCTGTGACTCCCTGGACTGTAGCCCAGCAGGCTTCTCTGCTCATGGGATTTCCCAGGTAAGAACAATGGGGTGAGTTGCTACTTCCTTCTCCAGGGGATGTTCCTGACTCAGGGATTGAACCCAAATCTCCTGCTTGGCAGGCAGGAGATTCTTTACCACTGAGCCACGAGGGAAGCTCCTTCTCCCTCGTTTTTAAGCACAGTTAGTGGATCATTTGGTAACTTTATTTTTAGTCGAACAACAGATTTTTGATGTAGATGAAACAGCCTTATATTAAAAGAAGATGCCATCAAGGAATTTCATAACTAGAGAGGAGAAGTCAATGGCTGGCTTCAGAATGTCAAAGAACAGGCTGACTCTTTTGTTAAAGGCTAATGTAACAGATGATTTTAAGTTGAAACCAATGCTCATTTACCATTCCAAAATCCTAGGGCCTTTAAGAATTGTGATGAATCTATTCTTCCTATGTTCTGTAAATAAAACAACAAAACCTGAATGACAGCATATCTGTTTACAGCATGGTTTACTGACTATTTTAAGTCCACTGCTGAGACTTATTGTTCAGAAAAAAAAGAGTCATTTCCAAACATTATTGCATATTGGCAATACACCTGGTCAATCAAGAGCTGTCATGGAAATGTACACTAAGATTAACATTGTTTTCATGCCTGCTAATACAACATCCATTCTGCATCCCATGGATTTAGAAGTAATTTTTACTTCCAAGTCTTATTCTTATAGAAATACATTTTTGAACGCTATAACTACCATAGATAGTTATTCCTTTTATAGATCTTGGCAAAGTAAATTGAAAACATTCTGGAAAGAATTCATCATTCTAGATACTATTGAAACATTCATGATTCAAAGGAGGAGGTCACAATATCAACACTAGTAGGAGTTTGGAAGAAGCTGATTCCACCTTTCATGGATGACTTAGAGGAATGCAAGACTTCTGCAGAGGAAGTAACTGTAGATATGATAGAAAGAGCAAGAGAACTAGAATTGAAAGTGGAGCCTGCAGATATGACTGAACTGCCACAATCTCATGATAAAAGTTGAGATGGCTGCCTATTGGTGAACAAAGAAAGTGGTATCTTGAGATGATATCTACTCCTGCTACAGATTCTGTGAAGATTGTTGGAATGACAACACAGGATTTAGAATATTATACAAACTTAACTGATAAAGCAGTAATAGTATCTCCAATTTTGAATGAAGTTCTATTGTGAGTAAAATGCTATCAAAGACATAATGCTACTGTACACTTAATAGATTAAATTGTAGTATAAATATAACTCTTATATACACTGCTGCTGCTGCTGCTAAGTCGCTTCAGTCATGTCCAACTCTGTGACCCCATATACAGCAGTCCACCAGACTCCTCTGTCCCTGGGATTCTCCAGGCAAGAACACTGGAGTGGGTTGCCATTTCCTTCTCCGGTGCATGAAAGTGAAAAGTGAAAGTGAAGTCACTCAGTCGTGTCCGACCCTCAGCGACCCCATGGACTGCAGCCTACCAGGCTCCTCCATCCATGGGATTTTCCAGGCAAGAGTACTGGAGTAGGGTGCCATCGCCTTCTCCTTATATACACTAGAAAGCTAAAAACTCCTGTGACTTGCTTTATCGCAATGTCTGTTTATAGCAGTGTCTGGAGCCAAACCAACAGTATCTCTGAGGTATGCCTGTAGATCATTTGGTCAGGAAGACTCATTCCAGTCACTTTTTGCTGAGGCAAGGATTTTCAATGTGCACCTATGTTATACAGGATTGCCTTTAGAGCTGGGAGGTACTGAAGCCACGAGATAAGTCACTGGGGTGTGCTTCCTGGATGAGAGAAGGTGAAGACTGACATTCTGAGATGATTGTCAGAATGACTGGGGCTCTCTCAGGCTGCCTTTCTATAGTAATTGATCTACACGTTAGGATCCTGGTGGGATTGGCTGTGTACATCTGTGCTGCTGTGCTATGCTTAGTCGCTCAGTTGTGTCCTATCCTTTGTGACCCCAGGCTCCTCTGTCCATGGGATTCTCCAGGCAAGAATACTGGAGTGAGTTGCCATGCCTTCCTCCAGGGTATCTTCTCAACCTAGGGTCGAACCCACGTCTCCTGCATTGCAGGCAGATTCTTTACCATTTGAGCCACCAAGGAAACCCAAGAATACTGGAGTGAGTAGTCTATCCCTTCTCCCTTCTTCCTGATCCAGGAATTGAACTGGAGTCTCCTGCATTGTAGGCAGACTGTTTACCAGCTGAGCTATCAGGGAAGCCCATGTTCATCTGTAAACACCTGTAAATATAATAACATGGTGTATTCTTTCTGTTGCTTTCATTTGTTTACCTGCCTCCCTTCCCCATAGTGACCAGGATGAAGAGGAGCTCAGAATAAGGAAGATCCAGGACTTGGGACTCAGGAAACGTTAGCATAGTCTTCAGGTATTAAAAAAAAAAAAACAAACCAACTATTTTGTGGTACTCCTGAGGGGATAACAAGACTTACATATGGACACTTCCTGAAAGCATTTATTTTCAACTCATCATGCGAAAAATCTGAAGACAAAGTAAGTTGTTTCAGAAGACCTATAATTGTAGGTGTTTTTTAATATGGTCTCTTAATAGATTCCATTATTTATGGTTAGATGATTATTATTAATTATTTTCTTGTCACCAAATCTCAAAATTGCAAAAAACATTCTAAAAACAGACAGGAAAAAGATCCTAAGGCTTTCTTAAAATATCAGTGTTGCCTCTGTCAGGCTGAGGACGGTTGTGCATGCTAAGGGACAGGGAGGAAACCTGGGCTGTGTCCTCCCTCAGGACATGACAAAGAAGTCTTTTTAAAAAAATATAAATTTATTTACTTTAATTGGAGGCTAATTACCTTACAATATTTGTCATACATCAACATGAATCTGCCATGGGTGTACACGTGTTCCCCATCCTGAACCCCCTCCCACCTCCCTCCCCATCCCATCCCTCTGGGTCATCCCAGCGCACCAGCCCTGAGCATCCTGTGTCCTGCATTGAACCTGGACTGGCGATTCATTTCATATATGATATTATACATGTTTCAGTGCCATTATCCCAAATCATCCCACCTTCTCCCTCTCCCACAGAGTCCAAAAGAGTGCTCTATACACTGTGTCTCTTTTGCTGTCTCGCATACAGGGTTATCATTACCATCTCTCTAAATTCCATATATATGCATTAGTATACTGTCTTAATGGCCTCTCACTCCCCAGGTACCTGAAGTGAGAAATCCAAGAGAGAGGAGAATGGCTGATGGCAGCCAAAAGAGTAGAGTGCACAGGGAGGAAACCCAGTAAACTTGACTCTCTTGTGTGCATCCTTCCTGGCTGTCCATGTCCTGCTGGTAGAAGACTGGCCCTGGCTGTCCTTATGGCCTTGATATGCTGTCTGCCCAGGGTACTTAAACCTCCTTTTCTGGACTTTCCTGGAATTGTCTTACAAAAGGGAATCACAGTGCAGAGGCCAAGAAGGTGTGCTCTGGAGGCAAGTAAACTTTGTTACAATTCCAACTCAGTCACTTACTTAAAAGCCATGTGATCTTGATCAAGATATTTTGGCCTTTGGGAAACAGTTGTTTTTCCTTCTTTCACTGAAGTATAGTTGCTGTACCATATAAGTTACAGGTGTACAATACAGTGCTTCACAATTTTTAAAGGTTATACTCCATTTATAGTTATTAGGAAATAGCTATATTCCCCTTGTTGTACAATATATTCTTGTAGCTTATTTTATACCTAAGGGTTTGTACCTCTTTATCCCCTACTTATATATTGTTCCTCTACCCTCCCCTGTCCCCAGTGGTAATCAATAATTTGTTCTCTGTAATTGAGTCTGCTTCTTTTTATGTTATATTCACCAGTTTGTTGTACTTTCAGATTCCACATACAAGTGATTATACAGTATTTGTCTTTCTCTTTCTGACTAGTTTCACTTAGCACAGTACCCTCCAAATCTATTCATGTTGCTGTAAATGGCCACATTCTGTTCATTTTCACGACTGAGTAATGTTCCATTGTATAGATATATCACATCTTTTTTCACCCATTCATTTGCTGATGGACACAGTTGTTTCCATGTCTTGGAAATTGTAAATAATGCTGCTATGAATGTTGGGGTGTGTGTATTTTTTCGAATTAGTGTTTTTGATTTTTTTTTTTTTTTGGTATATACCAAGGAGTGGAATTGCTGAATCATATGATAATTCTGAGAGAATCTATTCAAGAAAATTAGACATACCAAGGGAACATTTCATGCAAAGATGGGCTTGATAAGGGACAGAAATGGTATGGACATAACAGAAGCAGAAGATATTAAGAAGAGGTGGCAACAATACACAGAAGAACTATACAAAAAAGATCTTCATGACCAAGATAATCACGATGGTATGGTCACTCACCTAGAGCCAGACATCCTGGAATGTGAAGTCAAGTGGGCCTTAGAAAGCATCACTACGAACAAAGCTAGTGGAAGTGATAGAATTCTAGTTGAGCTATTTCAAATCCTGAAAGATGATGCTGTGAAAGTGCTACACTCAATATGCCAGCAAATTTGAAAAACTCATCAGTGGCCACAGGACTGGAAAAGGTCAGTTATCATTCCAATCCCAAAGAAAGGCAATGCCAAAGAATGCTCAAACTGCCACACAATTGCACTCATCTCACACGCTAGTAAAGTAATGCTCAAAATTCTCCAAGCCAGGCTTCAGCAATACGTGAACCGTGAACTTCCAGATGTTCAAGCTTGACTTAGAAAAGGCAGAGGAACCAGAGATCAAATTGCCAACATCTGCTGGATAATGGAAAGGCAAGAGAGTTCCAGAAAAACATCTATTTCTGCTTTATTGACTATGCCAAAGCCTTTGACTGTGTGGATCACAATAAACTGTGTAAAATTCTGAAAGAGATGGGAATACCATACCACCTGACCTGCCTGTTGAGAAATCTGTATGCAGGTCAGGAAGCAACAGTTAGAACTGGACATGGAACAACAGACTGGTTCCAAATAGGAAAAGGAGTACGTCAAGGCTGTGTATTGTCACCCTGCTTATTTAACTTCTGTGCAGAATACATCATGAGAAACGCTGGGCTGGAAGAAGCACAAGCTGGAATCAAGCTTGCTGGGAGAAATATCAATAACCTCAGATATGCAGATGACACCACCCTTATGGCAGAAAGTGAAGAGGAACTCAAAAGCCTCTTGATGAAAGTGAAAGAGGAGAGTAAAAAAGTTGGCTTAAAGCTCAACATTCAGAAAACAAAGATCATGGCACCCAGTCCCATCACTTCATGGGAAATAGATGGGGAAACAGTGGAAACAGGGTCAGACTTTATTTTTTTGGGCTCCAAAATCACTGCAGATGGTGATTGCAGCCATGAAATTAAAAGATGCTTACTCCTTGGAAGAAAAGTTATGACCAACCTAGATAGCATATTGAAAAGCAGAGACATTACTTTGCCAACAAAGATCTGTCTAGTCAAGGCTATGGTTTTTCCTGTGGTCATGTATGGATGTGACAGTTGGACTGTGAAGAAAGCTGAGCACCAAAGAATTGATGCTTTTGAACTGTGGTGCTGGAGAAGACTCTTGAGAGTCCCTTGGACTGCAAGGAAATCCAACCAGTCCATTCTGAAGGAGATCAGCCCTGGGTGTTCTTTGGAAGGAATGATGCTAAAGGTGAAACTCCAGTACTTTGGCCAGCTCATGTGAAGGGTTGACTCATTGGAAAAGACTCTGATGCTGGGAGGGACTGGGGGCAGGAGGAGAAGGGGACGACAGAGGATGAGATGGCTGGATGGCATCACTGACTCGATGGAAGTGAGTCTGAGTGAACTCTGGGAGGTGCTGATGGACAGGGAAGCCTGGCATGCTGCAGTTCATGGGGTGGCAAAGAGTTGGACACGACTGAGTGACTGAACTGAACTGAACTGATGATAATTCTAGTTTTAGTTTTTTTGATGAAACTCCATACTGTTTTCCACAGTGGTTGCACCATTTTGCATTCTTGCCAACAGTGTTTGAGGGCTCTCTTTTCTTCATATCCTTGCTAACATTTGTTATTTGTGTTCTTTTCGATGATAGTCATTCTGATAGGTTTGAGGTGATATTTCATTGTGTTTTTGATTTATATTGCCCTCATGATTAGTGATATTGATTGTCTTTTTATATACTTGTTTGTCTTTTGCATATATTTGGAGAAATGTCTATTTGAGTCTTTAGCCCATATTTTGATTGGGTTGTTAGGTTTTGTTTTTTACTTCTAAATTGTAGGGCATTCTTATATGTTTTGGAGATAACCTGTTATCAAATATACGGTTTGCAAATTTTCTCTGTCATTCCAGAGGTGGCTTTAAAATTGGTTGATTGTTTTCTTTGCTGTACTGAAGTTTTCCAGTTTGAGGTAGTTCCATTTATTTTATTTTGATTTTGTTGCTTGTGCTTTTGGTGTCATAGCCACGAAATCATTACCAAGACAAATGTCATGAAGATTTTCCCCTGTGTTTTCATTTAGGGGTTTTACAGTTTTGGGTGTTTAAATATTTTAACTCATTTTGAGTTTATAAGCATCCAATTCATCTCTCTCTTTTTCTTTCTTTCTTTCTCTTTAAACGTAGATATTCAATTTTCCCAACATCATTTATTGAAAGGACTCTCCTTTCCCCATTGTGTATTCTTGGCATCCTCATTGAAATCAGTTGACTGTATATGTGTGGAGTTACTTCTGGACTATCTATGCTGTTCCATTGATCTACATGTCTGTCTTCATAGAAGTACTATGCTGTTACACTTACTATCAGTTCAGTTCAGTTCAGTCACTCAGTCATGTCCGACTCTTTGCGACCCCATGAATCACATAGCTTTGTAATATATTTTTCAATTAGGATGTGTGATGCCTCCAGTTTTATTCTTCTTTCTCAAAATTGCTTTGGCTATTTGTGTTTTTTTGTGTTCCCACATGAAATTCAGAATTGTTTTTTCCTAATTCTATTTCTGAAAAATTGCCATTGGAATTTTGCTAGTGATTACATTGAATCTGTAGATCACCTTGAGTAGTAAGGACATTTTAACTCTATTGTCTTTCAGTTCATGAACATGATGAGATAGCTTTCCATCTGTTTATGTCTTAATTTATTTCACCAATACTTTGTAGCTTTCTGTAGACAAGTTTTTCACCTTTTAAAAGTTAAATTCCATGTGTTTTATTTCTTTTGTTGCTATTTTAAGTTGGATTGTTTTCCTAATTGCATTTTCAGATAGTTTATTCTTAGAGTACAGAAATGCAACTGATTTTTGTATGTTAACTTTGTATACTACAACTGTGTTGAATTGGTGTATTAGTTTTAACATGTATGTTGATAGCTGATATATCTTCAGTGTCCACAGTAGTACTTGTGGACATGTAGTAGATAATAAATAAACATTTGTGGAATTAATTTATTATTTCAGATATAAATTATAAGTCTATCTATAAAATGAATTTTCCTAAGAGAAATTGTTGGGGTAAATATATATCTTAAAATGAATATTAGCTCTTTCTGCCATCTTTCCATGTCACCAGAATGGTGTACATGAATGTCCTGGCTAATGCTCTCAAAAGTATCAGCAATGCCAAAAAGAGAGGCAAACACCAGGTTCTTATTAGACCATGCTCCAAAGTCATCGTCAGCTTTCTAACTGTAATGATGAAGCATGGTTACATTGGCAAATTTGAAATCATTGATGATCACAGGGCTGGGAAAACTGTTGTGAACCTCACAGGCAGGCTAAATAAGTGTGGAGTGATCAGTCCCAGATATGATGTGCAACTCAAAGATCTAGAAAAATGGCAGAATAACCTGCTTGCATCCTGTCAGTTTGGTTTCATTGTACTGACAACCTTAGTTGGCATCATGGACCGTGAAGAAGCAAGACAAAAACACACAGGAGGGAAAATCCTTGGATTCTTTTTCTAGGGATGTAATACATGCAAATAAAATGCCTCAAAGGACAAAATAAAATGAATACTAGAATATCATCCATGGAGCTGTACAATTTATGGGAATACTCTTTCTTCCCACAGCTTTAGCAAAAGATTGTTATCTTTGCAAATCTGATTTCAGTGTATTTTAATTCACCTTTTTCCTAATATGAGTAAAGCTGAGTGCCATCGATATTTTTATTTTTTAAACTGTCTCCTAATATTTGTTGCTCCCCCTACCCTGTTTAGACCCTATTTTATTCTTTCCAGGTCTCCATTAAATTTTCCAGTCTGACTAGTTGAGCAATCCTTCTTTCCCCCATTAATATTTATCTTATTACCATGTACTAAATTCTCATGTATTTGATTACTTACTTTGTAATTAGTGACATTTATACATCAACACAGTTCCGTTTTAGTGATGAGAAACTACAAAAACTCCTTTAGATTGAAGTCTTATTAGAAAAGAATAAGATGAGCAGATTTCGAATATTCAGTTTGATGTATTTTCACAACTGTATTTACTTAATTATTATCTCCCCTCCAACATAGAACATATACATCACCCCAAGAAATTCCCATAAATTTCTTTCTGATCAGTATGCAATACCCACCTTAAACCAATCTCTTTCTGATTTACCACTTCTAATTACTTTTGCCTGATACTGGATATCATACAAATAGAATCATACGTTATCTCCTCTTTCGTTCCTTTTTTTAAAAAACTTGACACAATACTTTTGAGAATAAATGAATAAATTTTGCTTATACACTACTTTGTGTTTTTTAATTGCTGAGTATTTTACCACTATATGAACATATTATAATTTATTTCTTCATCCTAAGTACATCATGAGAAATGCTGGGCTGGAAGAAGCACAAGCTGGAATCAAGATTGCTGGGAGAAATATCAATAACCTCAGATATGCAGATAACATCACCCTTATGGCAGAAAGTGAAGAGGAACTAAAAAGCCTCTTGATGAAAGTGAAAGAGGAGAGTGAGAAAGTTGGCTTAAAGCTTAACATTCAGAAAACTAAGATCATGGCATCTGGTCCCATCACTTCATGGGAAATAGATGGGGAAATAGTGGAAACAGGGTCAGACTTTATTTTTTTGGGCTCCAAAATCACTGCAGATGGTGATTGCAGCCATGAAATTAAAAGATGCTTACTCCTTGGAAGAAAAGTTATGACCAACCTAGATAGCATATTCAAAAGCAGAGACATTACTTTGCCGACTAAGGTCTGTCTAGTCAAGGCTATGGTTTTTCCAGTAGTCATGTATGGATGTGAGAGTTGGACTGTGAAGAAAGCTGAGTGCCAAAGAATTGATGCTTTCGAACTGTGTTGTTGGAGAACACTCTTGAGAGCCCCTTGGACTACAAGGAGATCCAACCAGTCCATCCTAAAGGAGATCAGTCCTGGGTGTTCATTGGAAGGACTGAGGCTAAAGCTGAAACTCCAATACTTTGGCCAGCTCATGTGAAGGGTTGACTCACTGGAAAAGACTCTGATGCTGGGAGCGACTCGGGGCAGGAGGAGAAGGGGACGACAGAGGATGAGATGCCTGGATGGCATCACCGACTCGATGGACATGAGTTTGAGTGAACTCTAGGAGTTGGTGATGGAAAGGGAGACCTGGGGTGCTGCAATTCATGGGGTTGCAAAGAGGAGGACATGACTGAGTGGCTGAACTGAACTGAACTGATTTACAAACATTTGGGTTGTTGCTAGTTTTTGGCTATTATGAATAGATCATTAAAAACATTCTTGTACAAGTCTTTTTGAGGACTTATTTTTATGGGTTATAGGATAAATATCTAGGAATGTAAATTCTGGATCACCAGGTAGATGTGTTTGTAAATTTAGAAACTCCTGAGGAGTCCTTTGAAGTGATTACACCAATTTATACTATCACTAGCAATGTATGCAAGTTCCAGTTGCTTCACATCCTTACCACCATTTAATATTACCAGTTTTTAAAAACTATGAGCATTCTGATAATCATCTCATTACGTGCTTTACTGTGGTCTTAGTTTACTAGATGATTAACGAATAGTCTTGAGCATATTTTCATGTCTATATTGGTCATTTGTATATTTTCTTTTGTCAAAGCATGCTCAAAGATTTTGCTCAGTTTTAATTGGATAGCTCATTTTAATTTTTTTGGTAAAAATTCTTCATGAGTCTAGGTACATTTTCCCCCTATTCTGTCCTCTCTAGTTTTTCTTAATTGTGTCTTTTTGCAAACAAAATATTAACTTTGACAAGGTCTAATTTATCAGATTTTTAAATAAGCAAAGCATTTTGTGTCCTGAGAAGTCTCTTAGCAGATATTAGATCATGAATATATTTTCCTGAGTTTTCATTCAGAAGTTGGACAGACTGTACTTTCTGTTTAGGCGTGTGACATATCTCAAGTTTTTATTTCTTTATGAAGAATAGGCGTCTTAACAGTGTTAAGCCTATACTTCCACTTTCTAATTCTATTTACTTAGTCTTTAATTTCTTTTAGCAATACTCTGTAGCTTTCAGTATACAGGTATTGTATGTATGATGTATGTATTTCATTAGATGAAATGTATGTATGTATGTACGAAATGATGTATGTATTTCACTAGGTACTTAATGTATTTTGATATTGTAAACGATGTTGTTAAAAATTTTTTTT
The DNA here is from genome assembly GCF_001704415.2 of Capra hircus. Lineage (NCBI taxonomy): Eukaryota > Metazoa > Chordata > Mammalia > Artiodactyla > Bovidae > Capra > Capra hircus. The sequence goes on along the minus strand of NC_030810.1, from coordinate 107,566,535 downwards.
TTCCTTTTTGTTGTGTTGAGCCACTTGCAGGATCTTAGTTCCATGACCAGGCTTTGTACCTGGACTGACAGTGGTGAAAGTGCTGATTTCTAACCACTGGACCTAACCACTCCATGAAATTTTATTTTCTGTTTTTTGGTTCCCAGTATATTGAAGAGCAACTGACTTTGTATTTTGACCTTGAATCCCCAGTATTGCTAAATTGTTAGTTCTAATAGTTTACATAGGGTTACTATGGACACAATCATGTTGTAAAAAATAACAAAAGTTTTACTGATTTCTTTTTTAAAATGTGCATACCTTTTATCATTTTTGTCATATTGCACAAAGGCTAGGACAATGGTACAATGTAGAATATAAGTGGTGAGGGTAGACTGTAAGAACAGCCTTCTGTACTTCTTACAAATTATTGTTTATCGGCTTAAGGAACTTTTCTTTCATTTCTAGTTTACTGAGAATTTTTTGTATATTTTGAATCAGGTATTCAGATTAAATGGAGCTATTGAGAGGCTTCCACTCTCTGGGTCTTAGTCTCTTAGAGTTAGTGGGAATAAAGTTTCTATAGTTTGTGGGAATAAAGAGTACTTGAATTATGTTCCCTGAACCCCATATGGGTCATTCATGTGAGAAATTTGACTGGAGGAGAGAAGTGAACAGACCTTGGCAGAGAGAAGCTTCAAGAACTTTTCTGTTTGTATTAGTTGTCATTTTTTTTTTTTTAATGAGAAAACTAAGGTCCAAAGAGATCCTCTAACTTGTTCAAGATCATACATGTTAACATAATAGCTGTTAATAGTTGATATGGCTTTAGAAGAAAGAGTGTAAAGGCAAGATTTTAATGCACAGAGAAAAGTCAAAAGTGGGCATTTGTGGTCGCTACCTGACAAATCTACATAAAAGTGCACCCTGACCCAGAACTTTCCCTCCATGTTAGGATCATTACTTTGGGCCAGTTCATGAAAATCTGGGGAAGACCCACCTCAGTTATGGGCTGTGACAGGGTGTGTGGAACAGGTACCACAGTGTGCTAGAAGAAATCAGGATCCAGTATTCTCCTGGCAACTCTGCCATTGCTGCTTTATGTGACCCCTGCCACTGTTATTACACATCTATGGCTTTCAGTTTCCATTTGAAGAGAAGGGGCTTGCATTAGACCAGGAAGGAGACCTTAATGGATGGTTTCTTTATAGGCTAAAAGCCACCATATGGTCCCCCTCAAAGAAGTAAAACAGAAATGTATAAGCCACGGGAAGAGCTCTCTGACTCAAAAATCTCTTCTATTCTTCCCTTCTTTCTTTGCCTACTTCCAATATATCAACAGTGCTTTCTTACCTACAAGACTAAACTTGGTCATTTTTTGTACAGTAGGATAAAACCCCTGGACCTCTTGGTTTCTAAGTTTCCTTCCAGCTCCAGTATTCAAATGATCTTCTCTTTGGTCTTAGGTTTGAAATTCTTTCATCTAATTAAGGTCTGTTAGTCACTACACCAAGTTTGCTTATCAATGGGTAATAAAATGACCCATATGAGTTAGTTCATATAGAACTCCTAGAAAAGTGTCTGGCATTTGTTAAGGGCTCTGCAACTGTGGCAGGAAGGGGGACCCCTTCCAATGGCCCAAGAGTGGGCTCTTGTCTAACACTCGGAAATGAGGTGTCCAATGAGACACATTAGCTGACAAAGCAAAAGACTTTGCTGGGAAAGGGTTTCCGATAGGATAATATGATTAACTGCTTAATAGAGGGTATAATAAACTTACAGTAAAATTTATGAACTTATGAAAATTATGAAAAGGTCAAAGAGGTACAACAGGGACAGGATGAAAATACTGCACTCTTCCAAAGAGATTAGTGGAGAATTTAGGAAGTATATAAGCATGGATCCCTCCTCCCTTGAGGGACAGGCCCTTTGGCTATGCATTTCTTAACCCAGTCTGCCCTAGACATCAGGTGAAACATTCAGAAAGCAACTGCTGGGCCTCAAAGTCCAGTGAATGATTTACTCCAATTGGTGTATTTGGTTTTCAGTAATAGGGATATGGCCCAAAAGGCTGAATACAGAGAAATATGCAAAAGACCCAAATGATTAAAATGCCTTTGTCCTTCAAAGACCACCAATTAGGAGGCTGCCCTCTGGGCCTGGCAGACAAGGCCCATGGGTACCCGTACAAGGCCAGTGTATCCTGTGTGGACAAAAGGGGGTGCTGGAGAAAGGATTGTGATTGATGTGTCCTTTGCAAACAGCCAAGGCGTTGGCAGAGGGAATGCCCCAGATGCCAGGGAGCAATGGGGGCCCCTCAGCCATTGATAGTTTTACAATCAAAAAAAGATTAATGGGGCCTGAGGCTTAAAGCGGCTCTGCCTACAAATATTATCTACATAACTAATGTCCAGCCTCAAGCCATCATTGATGTGGCTGGCCATTTGATAGAATTTCTTATAGACATGGGTGTAGCCTTCTCAGTCTTAACCAAAAGGATTGGAAACCATAGCAATCATAAGGAATATGTAATAGAGTCGTCAGAAAGAAACAGGGGCGCAGTTTTCTGGAGCCCATTTTGTGCAATGCTAATGGTCAGTTTTTACATTTGCTTCTGTTTGTGCCTGATTGTCCCATTCCTTTAATGGGAAGAAATTTATTAACTAAGTTAGACGCCACTGTTTCTCGAGGGGCAAAGGAACCATCCTCCTTTCCAAATCGTTCTTATAGAAAGGGACAGATTGCATTTGAAGTTGAGATATACCTTAGTATACCCTGGAATATGTAATATCAAGGTTCCAGGCCTGGTCAAAGGTATCCAGCCAATGGTTATGAAACAAGATTCTTAAAAAAAAAAAAAAAAAAAGCTGTAGTTCACCATAGGGGACATCAGTCTCAGATTCCCAGGTCTAAATTGAAAAAAAAAAAAAAAAAATTGCTGAGCTGACCAAAAAGCAAAGAAAGCAGCTCAAATACCAACAGATAAAATACAAGCAGTTTTAATAGTCCCAGACTTGATAGAGGAAATGCCACAACCTTGCTATACCAAGGAGACTGGGGTAAAAATAGGTTAATAAGTCAAGAGAGAAGCCATAGGATTATTTGGTATGCTATGTTAAACATAATCATTTGTAATTCTGATTATTGTAACCAATCTTTATTGATTACATTAGCCATGTCTTTTAAGGCTTTTGACATTTATAGATATTTTTTGTACCCTGGTGCTGGTTCAAAAAGTGCTTTATCATCAAGAAGATTCATAAGAAAGCTAAGAAACAGTTACAACAGTTTCACATCAAGATGATGGCTATGTGGGGATTCCAGCCCATATGGATTAAAACAAGGAGCTGCCCTACCCTTGGGGCCCCTGGATCAGGTATCAGAGATTTTTATTCCCTGACAGACAGGGTTGATGCCCCTACTCAGCCTTGAAGCAATTACAGAAAATGAACCATCTCCCTTCTGCTTCCCATAAGAATATGGGAGTAAAATCTCTGAGGTGGGGATTGAAACAAAGGTAAGGGGGCAGGGTACAACTTTTGAAAGAATGACATAGCCCAAGGATGCAACATAAACAGATTAGAATCAAATGGGTCCAAGATGGCAGATAAATCAATTTAGACTAGACCTTGATCCTCAATCAGCAAGCTAAATGACACACCCAGAGGTGCCATGACAGTTCCAAGGCACAATCAAACGACAAAAAGTGGGCAGAGGCCCAACTTCTGGAGATCTCCACCTATTCCTCAAAATAGTTGGAATAATTCTCCCACTCATTAGCCTATGAAATTACCCAGCCCATAAAAGCGAACCACAACACATTTTGGGGCTGCTGTAGTTGCTCTCTGAGATGGGCTAAACTCTGTCTTTGGAGTGCATTCTTGCTAAAAAATCCACGTCTTCAGTTCAGTTTAGTTGCTCAGTCGTGTCCGATTCTTGATGACCCCATGATTCACAGCACGCCAGGCCTCCCTGTCCATCACTGATTCCCGGAGTTCACTCAGACTCACGTCCATCGAGTCAGTGATGCCATCCAGCCATCCCATCCTCCGTCGTACCCCTTCCTCCTGCCCCCAATCCCTCCCAGCATCAGAATCTTTTCCAATGAGTCAACACTTCGCATGAGGGGGCCAAAGTACTGGAGCTTCAGTTTTAGCATCATTCCCTCCAAAAAATCCCAGGGCTGATCTCCTTCAGAATGGACTGGTTGGATCTCCTTGCAGTCCAAGGGACTCTCAAGAGTCTTCTCCAACACCACAGTTCAAAAGCATCAATTCTTTGGTGCTCAGGTTTCTTCATGGTCCAACTCTCACATCCACACATGACCACAGGAAAAACCAAAGCCTTGACTAGATGGACCTTTGTTGGCAAAGTAATGTCTCTGCTTTTCAATATGCTATCTAGATTGGTCATAACTTTTCTTCCAAGGAGTAAGCGTCTTTTAATTTCATGGCTGCAGTCACCACCTGCAGTGATTTTGAAGCCCCCTAAAATAAAGTCTGACACTGTTTCCACTATTTCCCCATCTATTTCCCATGAAGTGATGGGACCAGATGCCATGATCTTCGTTTTCTGAATGTTGAGCTTTAAGCCAACTTTTTCACTCTCCTCTTTCACTTTCATCAAGAGGCTTTTGAGTTCCTCTTCAATTTCTGCCATAAGGGTGGTGTTATCTGCATATCTGAGATTATTGATATTTCTCCTGGCAATCTTGATTCCAGCTTGTGTTTCTTCCAGTCCAGCATTTCTCATGATGTACTCTGCATATAAGTTAAATAAGCAGGGTGACAACAAACAGCCTTGACATACTCCTTTTCCTATTTGGAACCAGTCTGTTGTTCCATGTCCAGTTCTAACTGTTGCTTCCTGACCTGCATACAGATTTCTCAAGAGGCAGGTCAGGTGGTCTAGTATTCCCATCTCTTTCAGAATTTTCTACAGTTTCTTGTGATCCACACAGTCAAAGGCTTTAGCATAGTCAATAAAGCAGAAATAGATGTTTTTCTGGAACTCTCTTGCCTTTTCCATTATCCAGCAGATGCTGGCAATTTGATCTCTGGTTCCTCTGCCTTTTCTAAAACCAGCTTTAACATCAGGGAGTTCACAGTTCACGTATTGCTGAAGCCTGGCTTGGAGAATTTTGAGCATTACTTTACTAGCGTGTGAGATAAGTGCAATTGTGTGGCAGTTTGAGCATTCTTTGGCATTGCCTTTCTTTGGGATTGGAATGATAACTGACCTTTTCCAGGCCTGTGGCCACTGATGAGTTTTCCAAATTTGCTGGCATATTGAGTGTAGCAATTTCACAGCATCATCTTTCAAGATTTGAAATAGCTCAACTGGAATTCCATCACTTCCACTAGCTTTGTTCATAGTGATGGTTTCCATGGCCCACTTGACTTCACATTCCAGGATGTCTGGCTCTAGGTGAGAGATCACACCATCATGATTGTCTTGGTCATGAAGATCTTTTTTTTATAGTTTTTCTCTGTATTCTTGCCACCTCTTCTTAATATCTTCTGCTTCTGTTATGTCCATACCATTTCTGTCTTTTATCGAGCCCATCTTTGCATGAAATGTTCCCTTGGTATCTCTAATTTTCTTGAAGAGATCTCTAGTCTTTCCCATTCTGTTCTTTTCCTCTATTTCTTTGCACTGATCCCTGAAGGAGGCTTTCTTATTTCTTCTTGCTATTCTTTGGAACTCTGCATTCAGATGCTTATATCTTTCCTTTTCTCCTTTGCTTTTTGCCTCTCTTCTTTTCACAGCTATTTGTAAGGCCTCCCCAGACAGCCATTTTGCTCTTTTGCATTTCTTTTCCATGGGGATTGTCTTGATCCCTGTCTCCTGTACAATGTCACGAACCTCATTCCACGGTTCATCAGGCACTCTATCTATCAGATCTAGGCCATTAAATCTATTTCTCACTTCCACTGTGTAATCATAAGGGATTTGATTTAGGTTATACCTGAATGGTCTAGTGGTTTTCCCTACTTTCTTCAGTTTAAGTCTGAATTTGGCAATAAGGAGTTCACGATCTGAGCCATAGTCAGCTTCTGGTCTTGTTTTTGTTGACTATATAGAGGTTCTCCATCTTTGGCTGCAAAGAATATAATCAATCTGATTTCAGTGTTGACCATCTGGTGATGTCCGTGTGTAGAGTCTTCACTTGTGTTGTTGGAAGAAGGTGTTTGCTATGACCAGTGCATTTTCTTGGCAAAACTCTATTAGCCTTTGCCCTGCTTCATTCCCTATTCCAAGGCCAAATTTTCCTGTTACCCCAGGCGTTTCCTGACTTCCTACTTTTGCATTCCAGTCCCTTATAATGAAAAGGACATCTTTTTTGGGTGATGGTTCTAACAGGTCTTGTAGGTCTTCATAGAACCGTTCAATTTCAGCTTCTTCAGTGTTACTGGTTGGGGCATAGACTTGGATTACCATGATATTGAATGGTTTGCCTTGGAAACGAACAGAGATCACTCTGTCATTTTTGAGATTGTATCCAAGTACTGCTTACTCCTTGGAAGAAAAGTTATGACCAACCTAGATAGCATATTCAAAAGCAGAGACATTACTTTGCCGACTAATGTCCGTCTAGTCAAGGCTATCGTTTTTCCTGTGGTCATGTATGGATGTGAGAGTTGGACTGTGAAGAAGGCTGAGCACTGAAGAATTGATGCTTTTGAACTGTGGTGTTGGAGAAGACTCTTGAAAGTCCCTTGGACTACAAGGAGATCCATCCAGTCCATTCTGAAGATCAACCCTGGGATTTCTTTGGAAGGACTGAGGCTAAAGCTGAAACTCCAGTACTTTGGCCACCTCATACGAAAAGTTGACTCGTTGGAAAAGACTCTGATGTTGGAAGGGATTGGGGGCAGGAGGACAAGGGGATGACAGAGGATGAGATGGCTGGCTGGCATCAGTGACTTGATGGACGTTAGTCTGAGTGATCTCCGGGAGTTGGTGATGGACAGGGAGGCCTGGTGTGCTGTGATTCATGGCATCACAAAGAATCGGACACGACTGAGTTACTGAACTGAACTGAACTGCATTTTGGACTCTTTTGTTGACCATGATGGCTACTCCATTTCTTCTAAGGGATTCCTGCCCACAGAAGTAGATATAATGGTTATCTGAGTTAAATTCACCCATTCCAGTCCATTTTAGTTCACTGATTCCTAGAATGTTGACGTTCACTCTTGCCATCTCCTGTTTGACCACTTCCAATTTGCCTTGATTCATGGACCTGACATTCCAGGTTCCTATGCAATATTGGTCTTTACAGCATCGGACCTTGCTTCTATCACCAGTCACACCCACAGCTGGGTATTGTTTTTGCTTTGGCTCCATCCCCTCATTCTTTCTGGAGTTAGAAAACTCTGTCTTTGGAGTGTGTTTCTCTCTAAAAAATCCACTTCTTAGCTATCACTTTGTCTTTCACTGAATTCTTTCTGCAATGAGACATCAAGAACCTGAACTTTATTAGGTCCTCATACCAGGTACTATGGGTTTTGGCTGGGTTTGAGTCCCAACAATGTGGATTAGAGTCCCAAGCAGGGTTTTAGCTAGTTTTGAGTCCCAGATACATGGGTTAGTGTCCCAAACTGGCTTTTGGCTGGGTTCAAATTCCTGCCATGTGGGTTTGAACCTACTGGGCCTTGAGTCCCAGTTGAAGGTAAACAGTTTCACAGCTATAAGTTATTTCCACTAATATTTCTTTCACTGTGGCAGAAATTTATGGAGAGTTGTCCAAGTGTTGCACAAATTTGTAGAATTGTTCAAGTGTTGCACAACATCTGGGGAAAAGATCCAAAGGAGAGAAGTCTCATGGTGTGGGTGGGGACTTGGTGAGTTCTTAGAAACAGTCTTCTGGGGGTTCACAGTTGGATCCTGCCCTGGGTGTGGTTCTTATTAATACATCGGTATTTTTCACTTTGAGTGAGACTTGAGCCTTAAATGGACTTTGGCAGTTCCAGTTGTTAATATCAGAGCCTCCAAGATTGGATAGAAGTTTTCAAATTTGAACCCCCATTGTTTGCTGAATAACCCAAAGGCAGGCAGCAGGGAGGCTTTGTAGTTTTCCATACAAATGAGGTAAAAAACAATTACCCTTTGTTACCAGCTGAAAGCTGCAACAAAAATATCTCCATTATCTCCCGTGGATCTACAAGTCACATCAAGCCCTAATGGGGTGAAAATGTATTGAATTTCTTTCAGTAGAAATTTCTCCCAAGATTTCCCTAGTAGCCATTTGCTTTGCTTAATTGCAGAAACATGTAAATCTTTAGAAGACAGTGTTCACTGTAGGCTTATTCTCACCAAACCACACTGACTTTCAGATCAAACACAAATTTTTTCTTAAGAATCAGCAAGGGTCAGAACTCAAAATTAAGATGTGATTGGTTATGAAGATAAAAAAGAAAGTTTAAATTCTTTCACATCTGAGTTGTGGCATGAAGTTTAATCTATCCTTCACATATGTCTGATATTGAAATGTAAAGTACCCAATATCAGACCGTTTGTGTTTTCAAAACAAACATTCATTGGCATAAACCAGAGTTTTCATTTTGAATGGGAATCACATTATGATCAGCATGCCCTTTGTACCCTGTCCTTTTCTCCCCTGTGACCTGGATAGTGTTTTGGTCACCAGTATTTTGGTCTCCTAACGCAAACAGCCAACTCATCGGAAAAGTCCCTGATTCTGGGAAAGATTGAGGGCAGAAGGAGAAGAGGGCATCAGAGGATGAGATGGCTGGATGGCATCACCAATGCAATGGACATGAACTTGGGCAAGCTCCAGGAGATGGTGAGGGACAGCAAGGCCTGGCATGCTGCAGTCCATGGAGTTGCACATGACTGAGTGACTGAACAGCAACAACCTGGATAGTAGTCATCTCTGCTGGAAACTTTGTTCTCCCAATGCCCAATTTTACAGTACTCATCTCTTCTTATTTCCAAAGTGAACCTCTCTTCACAAAGCACTATTGAGTTGTTAAAGTTCAGTTTATTAGGTTTCTTCTTTTTCTGAAATTAATTTTATAATTTTTAGTAACTTACCCTTTATTGAATCTTTTTGCTTTTCACCATTAAAAGGAATCTGTAGGACGTCATCTAAAATTTCCAGTCACTTTTAGATAGCAATAAGTAGTCATCAACTCAAATAAAGAAAAAGAAAGGAGAGAAAATGATAGGGAATTCCCTGGAAGTCCAGGGAACACAGAGTCTTAGCCATTGTACCACCAGCAAAGTCCCTGTGTCATTTTGTTTCTGCATTGTATCACATTTATTGATTTGTGTAATGTTGTGCTATCTTGCACCCCAAGAATAACTTCCACTTGATTGTGGTTTATGATCTTCTAATATGCTGTTGAATTCTGTTTGCTAGTATATATTGTTGAGGATTTTTGCATCTATGTTTATCTGGGTTAAGCGTGTACTTGTGTACTCAGTCGTGTCTCGGATATCGGCTGGTAATTTACTTTTCTTTTAATTTCCTTGTCTGTCTTTAGTCCAAGGGTAAAGTGAAGTTACTCAGTTGTGTCACACTCTTTGTGACCCCATGGACTGTAGCCTACCAGGCTCCTCTGTCCATGGAATTTTTCAGCAAGAGTACTGGTATGAGTTGCCATTTCCTTCTCTAGGGGATCTTCCATGCTGGTATTATAAAATGAATTTGAAAGAGTTCCTGCCTCTTTGATCTTTTGGAAGATTTTGGGGAGGATTGGTATTAATTCATCCTTAAATGTTTGGAAGCATTTTCCTATAAATCCATCTGGTCCTCAACTTTTCTTCTTGGGGAGTTTTGATTACTGATTCAATCTTTTCCACTGTTGATTTTTTAGGGGTTTCTGTTTCTTCATGATTCAGTCTTTATAGCTTGTGTGTTTCAGGAATTTATCCATTTCTCCTGGGTTTCCTAATCCTTGCATGCATACTAAGTCTCTTCAGTCATGTCCGACTCTGTGCAGTCCTATGGACTGCAGCCTGCCAGGCTCCTCTGTCCATGGGATTCGCTGGGCAAGTATACTGGCGTGGGTTCCCATGCCTTACTCTGGGGGATCTTCCCAACCCAGGGATGGAACCCATGTCTCTCACATCTACCTGCACTGGCAGGCAGGTTCTCTACCACTAGCTCCAATCCATTGTCATGTTATTGTTCATAGTAGTTTCTTATGATCCTTAGTATTTCTGTGATATTAATTGTAATGTCTTCTCTTTCATTTGTGTTTTTATTTATTTGAACCCTCTCTTTTCCTAGTCTAACTAAAGTTTTGTCAGGTTTTGTTTATCTTTTTATAAAGCTAGCTCTTAGTTTCACTGATCTTCTCTATTACCTTGCTAATCTCTATTTCAATGATTTTTTTTTTTTTTTTTGCCGTGATCTTTGTTATTCACTTCCTTCTACTAACTTTGGGTTTAATTTGTTCTTTTTCTGGTTCTTTAAGTCCTAATATATGTTCTATTCTGGAGAACAATCTATATGCACTTGAGAAGAAAATTTTTTTTTTTTTCCTCTGTTAGGTTTGGTTTATTTGGTCTAATGTGTAGTTTCATCCAATATTTCCATACTGTTTTTCTTTATTGATGATTATCCACAGTTGAAAGTGGGATATTGAAGTTTATTATTATTATTAGTTATCATTGGCTGTGCTGTGCTGCATGGGGGATTTTAGCTCCCTGTCCACAGATCAGACCTGTGCCCCCTGCCATGGAAGTGCAGAATGCTAACCACTGGACTCCTGGGGAATTTCTATTATGGTTCTGCTGTCTAATGCTTCTTTCGTATCTGTTGATATTTACACTATGTATTTAGGTGCTCTGATGTTGGCTGCATAGATATTTACAATTTCTTTGAGTTGGACACGACTGAGCAACTTCACTTCACTTCACTTCATACACTTAAAAAATTTATTGTTTTATTGAAGCATTGTGATGAGGAAGCATAGTGCAGTGGCATCCAGTAACCCCTGGGAAACTTCCCAATCTGGGGTTGGTTCATCAGACAGCTCCTCTTGCTCTCTTCTCAGGGGTCACATCAGTTCAGTTCAGTTCAGTTGCTCAGTCATGTCCGACTCTTTGCAACCCTATGAATCACAGCACAGCAGGCCTCCCTGTCCATCACCAACTCCTGGAGTTCACTCAGACTCATGTCCATCGAGTTGGTGATGCCATCCAGCCATCTCATCCTCTGTCGTCCCCTTCTCCTCCTGCCCCCAATCCCTCCCAGCATCAATGTCTTTTCCAATAAGTCACATACTTTTATTTCTGCATTACCAGAATAGGGTCTTTTAATTTTATTTTATTTTATTTTTATTTATTTTTTATTTTTTAGTTTTTTATTTTTTAAATTTTAAAATCTTTAATTCTTACATGCATTCCCAAACATGAACCCCCCTCCCTCCTCCCTCCCCATAACATCTCTCTGGGTCATCCCCATGCACCAGCCCCAAGCATGCTGTATCCTACGTCAGACATAGACTGGCGATTCAATTCTTACATGATAGTATACATGTTAGAATGCCATTGTCCATCAGCAGATGAATGGATAAGAAAGCTGTGGTACATATACACAATAGGGTCTTTTTAAACATGGGAATGTCTGTCTTTCTGAAGGACTAGGTTTAGGATCAGGGATGTCCAGCCAACTTTGGAGCACAGAAAAACTAATGAAGGCATTGAGAAATGAGCTGGAATCACTCTATAAGCTACTTGCTTTGCTGTCATTTTTGATTTCCCATTTTAAAAAGGAACATGAAAGTGGATTAAGCAAGATTAAGCTAGTTAAATATTTATTCAATAAAAGGCAGAAATGAAAATTGATCATTCTAGCAAAAAGGTATAAATACTCTTTAACAGAACTACCCAAAGTAACTTGTTTAAGGTCATATGGCTATTAAGTGGCTGAATTGGAATTGTAACAAGGTTAGCTTCCCTCCAAAGCACAAGCACTTAGCCTTCACACTGTAATGCCTGTTTGTAAGTAGAGCTGTAGGAATGTCCAGAAAAGCAGGTTTAAGTACCCTGGGCAGACAGCATATCAAGGCCATAAGGACAGCCAGGGCCAGTCTTCTACCAGCAGGACATGGACAGCCAGGAAGGATGCACACAGGAGAGTCAAGTTTACTGGGTTTCCTCCCTGTGCACTCTACTCTTTTGGCTGCCATCAGCCATTCTCCTGTCTCTTGGATTTCTCACTTCAGGTACCTGGGGAGTGAGAGGCCATTAAGACTTTGTCATGTCCTGAGGGAGGCCACAGCCCAGGTGTCCTCCCTGTCCCTTAGCATGCACAAGGGCCCTCAGCCAGACAGAGGCAACGCTGATATTTTAAGAAAGCCTTAGGATCTTTTTCCTGACCGTTTTTAGAATGTTTTTGCAATTTTGAGACTTGGTGACAAGAAAATAATTAATAATAATTATCTAACCATAAGTACGGAGAAGGCAGTGGCACCCCACTCCAGTACTCTTGCCTGGAAAATCCCATGGATGGAGGAGCCTGGTAGGTTGCAGTCCATGGGGTCGCTATGAGTCGGACACGACTGAGCGACTTCAGTTTAACTTTTCACTTTCATGCATTGGAGAAGGAAATGGCAACCCACTCCATTGTTCTTGCCTGGAGAATTCCAGGGACGGGGTAGCCTGGTGGGCTGCTGTCTCTGGGGTCGCACAGAGTTGGAGGCGACTTAGCAGCAGCAGCAGCAACCATAAGTAATGGAATCTATTAAGATACCACATGAAAAAACACCTGCAATTATAGGTCTTCTGAAACAACCTACTTTGTCTTCAGATTTTTCTCATGGTGAGTTGAAAATAAATGCTTTTAGGAAGTGTCCATATGTAAGTCTTTTTATCTCCTCAGGAATACCATAAAATAATTATCTTCTAAATACCTGAAGACTGTGCTAACATTCCCTGAATCCAAAGTCCTGGATCTTCCTTATTCTAAGTTCCTCTTCATCCTGGTCACTATGGGGAAGGGAGGCAGGTAAACAAATGAGAGCAACAGAAGGAATCAATGGTGTTATTATATTTACAGGTGTTTACAGATGAACACAGGAAAGAGCAGCCAATCCCACCAGGATCCTGTTTTCTAGATTAAAAAAAAAAAAAATCATATGACCTGCCTTACTATAGAAAGGCAGCTTGAGAGAGCCCCAGTCATTCTGACAACAATCTCAGAATGTCAGTCTTCACCTTTTCTCACCCAGGTAGCAGACCACAGTGGCTCTTACTTGTGGGTTCAGTCCCACCCAGCTCTAAAGGCAATTCTGCGTAAGATACGTGCATGTTAAAAACCTTGTCCCAGCAAAAGTGACGGGAATGAGTCTTCCTGGAAAAATAGCCTATCCCGTTATTATGGTTGTGGATACCTGATTGACTTAGTATCCTATTAGCTGTTCAGATTGTCTTTTCATAATACAAACCCCAGATAGACAGAATACTTATTTCCTGCCAGGTTTTTCCTCTTAGAGACCCTAAAGCCCCTGTCTCCCAGCACATATAAGACAGCGTGGACATGATGGACAAGAGATGATGTTTCTTATGATTCTAAAGGCTCCCTGATCTTCTTTGGTTGCCAGTATAATCGTTTATTCATTCACAGAGTCAACAATAATTTATTGCATGTCAAACATTGGGAATTCCTGGGCAACAGCTCAGGTGATTTCCTGTTCTCATAGAGGCCACTAATAATTGACAGACTCAGTTATATTTCAGAGGGATTTCATCTTGATGCTAAACCAGCAGAACTTGTAGCTTATCCTTCACTAGAGTACTCAGAGGGAGTCTTCTGTATTCTTCTGTTGTTATATACTGATGTTCTCCAGACAATTATCTACTTCCACACAGGCTTACCACTCCCTGCATCCCACTCCATCTCCCTCACCTGGGTAGACCTCACATTGATTACCCCTTCTCAATTCCTTAAACTCCTCAGCTTCTGAAACTTCTACTTTCACTCTCTTTCAGTCTCCTGACTGGAAACTTGTCATTGCCCAGAACTGCTTCTCCTCTAAAACCATAAACACCACTCTCCAAATCTCTGAAAACTTTCCATGCCTTGAACTTTCTAACATTTTCCTTTCCCCAGCCCCCCTTAGTGAGATCCTCTCTCCTACCACTTATTTCTGTTCTCACTTTTCATCAGCCCATTTCCTGATATCTAAGTCTTGCAGGCCACTTGAGTTGCTTCCTCATTTCAAACTCCCTGACTGTGTCAGACTCCCAACACACTTTTCTTATACAGCTCCAGCTCTGAATCAGGCAGGCTGATAATCTCTCACCACCCCTCTGACTGCTGCTTGAAAGGACCTTACAGCAGGGCATATTGATGCCTCTTAACAAATGCAAGTTATCGGTCCAATGCTTGTATTTACCCAGGGCCTCCTTTCCTCACAGGTGATTATATTCAGAAGCTTACCAACCTTCAGAAGCTTCCTGTCCAATCCAACCTCTCTGGCTCCTGTTAAGCAACTCATCCTCCATTTCACCCCCAAAACACTAGCAGATGTAGTGTCTAGATTCTACCTACTATTGCTGATATTTATCTTTATTTTCACCTCTGTCACATTTCTTTTCCTTTCAGAAATCTGAAAATCATCTTAAATGATCATTTACTCCTCAAAGAGCAAAGTCTTCTTGTAGATTTTATAATGAACTCTCTCTCATATCCATCCCTTCCCCTGGACACCCCTTACCATCCTGTTGGCTTAGACTCTCTTCTGTAGTTTCTGGACTGGTGCAGTGGTTTCTTCATGAATCTTCCTGGCTCCAGACATTCCCCATCCCAATTCCTCCTCTACATTGCAGTCAGAATGAATGTTCTAAAATGCATGCTGCTGTGCTGTGCTAAGTCACTTCAGTAGTGTCCAACTCTTTGGGACTCAATGGACTGTAGCCTGCCAGGTTCCTTTGCTCATGGTAAGAATATGGGAGTGGGTTGCCACGCCCTCCTTCAAGGGATCTTCCCAACCCAAGGATTGAACCTACATCTCTTATGTCTCTTGCATTGGTGGGTGAGTTCTTTACCATTAGCACAACCTGGGAAGCCCTTTAAAATGCATATCGTCCTTCATTTTCTTTGTGTGTGTGTGTGTGTCCTTAGCATAGTGCTCTTTCTGGCCAAAAAAAGCTTCGTTTTTCTTTCTTCATGTTCTTGACTCTGTTAATAAAATACTATAGTCTGGAGAAAACTTTATCCTTATTTTTCTCTCCTTTTCTTTCACTTAATTTTCTGTATGAGTTGGGGAGAAATATATCTCTGTCTTGAAGCTTGAGCTCTCTGGTGGATTTGTCTGCCCACAGGATATATGAAGTCTTTTCTCCTTCATGTGTGATCAGTAGGGCAGGTGTGACCCCTGAAGTATAAAGATAAATGCATAGGGTCTTGGATCCCAGTTGCAACCTAATGTAGATTCCTCAACAGTAAAGCTAATATTCTGAGCCTTTTCTGAATTCTGTGTCTGTTACTGCATCATTTCAGAATCTGCAGAAGGTAGAATGTGAGTAATAAGCATTTACAAAGCTATTTATAACTTTTCATCATCCAGATCCTACTAATACTTTTATATCATCTAGTGTTTTTAAAATTCAACATCAGTGTCTCCTGACATCTGACCACCACACAGGCTGTGATTCAGTCATTCCATAGTACTTGTTATTGCTTAAACAGGTAATGCTCTTTCATTTGTCTGCATATATACAATAAAGTCTTTTCTCATTCTGATTCTCCATTCTATTTACTCTTTAATTCCTGTTCAACTGTCATCATCTCTCTGAAGTCTGTTATTAGCTCCAAGTAAAGGTGATCATTTCTTCAACTGTGTTCCCAAGGTTTCTTATACTTTCCTTTGTTATAGCTGTGTTTACATGCTATTACAATTAGTTCAGTTCAGTTCAGTCGCTCAGTCATGTCTGACCCTCTGCAACCTCATGGATTGCAGCACACCAGGTTTCCCTGTCCATCACCAACTCCCAGAGCTTGCTCAAACTCATGTCCATCAAGTCAGTGATGACATCCAACCATCTCATCCTCTGTCATCCTCTTATCCTCCTGCCTTCAATCTTTCCCAGCATCAGGGTCTTTTCCAATGAGTCAGTTCTTTGCATCAGGTGGCCAAAGTGTTAGAGTTTCAGCTTCAGCATCAGTCTTCCAATGAATATTCAGGACTGATTTCCTTTAGGATGCACCAGTTTGATCTTGAAGTCCAAGGGACTCTCAAGAGTCTTCCCTAGCACGACAGTTTTAAAGCATCAATTCTTTGGGGCTCAGCCTTCTTTATGGTCCAACTCTCACATGCCTACTGGAAAAACCATAGCTTTGACTATAAGAACCTTTCTTGGCAAAGTGATGTCTCTGCTCTTCAATATGCTGTCTAGGTTTGTCACAGCTTTTCTTCCAAGGAGCAGTTCAGTTCAGTTCAGTTCAATCACTCAGTCATGTCCGACTCTTTGCAACCCCATGAGCTGCAGCATGCCAGGCCTCCCTGTCCATCACCAACTCCCAGAGCCCACCCAAACTCATGTCCATTGAGTTGGTGATGCCATCCAACCATCTCATCCTCTGTCTTCCCCTTCTCCTCCTGCCTTCAATCTTTCCCAGCATCAGGGTCTTTCCAAATGAGCCAGTTCTTCACATCAGGTGGCCAAAATATTGGAGATTCAGCTTCAGCATCAGACCTTCCAATGAACACCCAGGACTGATCTCCTTTAGGATGGACTGGTTGGATTTCCTTGCAGTCCAAGGGACTCTCAAGAGTCTTCTCCAACACCACAGTTCAAAAGCATCAATTCTTCAGTGCTCAGCTTTCTTTATAGTCCGACTCTCATATCCATACATGACCACTGGAAAAATCATAGCCTTGACAAATGGACCTTTGTCGTCAAAGTAATGTCTCTGCTTTTTAATATGCTGTCTAGGTTGGTCATAACCTTCCTTCCAAGGAGCAAGTGTCTTTTAATTTCATGGCTTCAGTCACCACCCACAGTGATTTTGGAGTCCAAGAAAATAAAATCTGTCACTGTTTCCACTGTTTCCTCATCTATTTGTAATGAAATGATGAGGCCAGATGCTATGATATTAGTTTTTTTAAAGTTGAATTTCAAGCCAGCTTTTTCACTCTCCTTGTTGACCCTCATCAAGAGGCTGTTTAGTTGTTTCTTTCCACCATTATTATTTTTGAAGTATAGTTGATTTACAATGTTGTGTTAGTTTCAACTGTATAAAAAAGTTATTCAGTTATATACACACATATGTTTTCAGATTCTTTTCCCTTATAGGTTATTACAAATGTTGAATACAGCTCCCTGGCCTATAATAACTGTTCCTTCTTGACCTGCATACAAGATTCTCAGGAGACCGGTAAGGTGGTCTGGTACTTGCATTTCAGAATTTTCCAGTTTGTTGTGATCCACACAAAGGTTTTAGCATAGTCAATGAAGCAGAAGTAAATGTTTTTCTGGAACTCCCTGTCCATCATATCTTAGACTTAAGAACAACCTGATTTCATTATGACAAGAACATGCTTCCATTCAGTTTCCAAAGATGGGCATAAACCAGAACAAGCACAGAAGAGCAGATCCATGTTCTAGACCCTCTACTTAGCACTGGAGAAGCTGGTTTGAGAGAAATAAATCAAGCCATATTTGCAAAGATTGGCACCTTGACTCTGGATTGCCCTCCTGACTCTGAATTATGGTGACTTCAACTTTGGAATTGTTCTATGATCTTTGGTCTCTATATTTTCCAGTCACTGCCATCTGCAAGGAAAGAATTGAAATTGGCTAATTAACCCCCACAAACCATACATGAGGACCAAGTATTGCTTGACCTTCTAATGTGGAGTGGCCCTTATTCTTGGTGCTTGCCTTTCCTTGTGTGTGTTGTTTTCCTTGTTTGCATAGTGAGGGGACTAAAGCAGAGCTCGATGGGGCTGGGATTACAGCAGAACCAAAGCACAGCAGCTTGGGGTTTGTTTTGTTTGTTTGTTTTCTTTTGTTTTCATCATCTTTCTGCCAATTCCGGCCACCTCCCTTCCTCTGGGACATGCTGAATTCAGCAAGTCCAGCTCTATCAGTCCTGACCTCTGAGCCCATTGGTTTCTAGTCATCTGATAAAGCCTGTGCTGCAGACAGGACCTGCCTCTTTCCCTCCTCACAGCACACTTGCAACCAAAGCTGCATATTCCTGTTGTGGGGCCTCCTTCCAGCCTTACATTTCAGTTCACTATCTTCAGCCATCTGGGACATGGCCCTGTTTTTCTTCTTGATCTTTGGTGAGTATTTCTGCTCCTTTGGGTCCAGGCTTCAGAGTACTCTGGAACTTTGATTGGGGGAAGCCTTTCCTTGCCCATCTGGTACAGATCTAGGTATCTTTCAAGGAAAGTCTCTACTCTCCTTTCTCTATATCTGGTAATTATTCTAAATCCCCAAAGCCACTTAATCTATACTCAGTTTATAATCCACCTTGATTACCAGAAAACTTTCTATTTCCCTGTATTCACACTATCAATTCAGTAATAATTTATACTATTGCTTTTTCACACAAATTTTCCTAAATGCACTATTTATAATAAGACAAATAAATGGACCATGGGTAACAGCAAGAAAGGAAGTAGAACTGCAGGACAAACACCTTTCATTGATCATATTGATTCTTCTCAAATGTATTTCATGTGTTTCCCTAGATTTTCCCAGTTTCTTATTGCTCAAATTAATTTAGAGTGTTTTGGGATTTTGGAATCAAAGAGATCTGGATTTCAATTTTTGCTCTTTGATTTCTTAGCTGTCTGAATTTTAAAGTTATCATAGCCCTTGGAAATTTCATTTTCATCTATGAAGTAATGCTATGTTCCTCAGAGGTTTGTTAAGAGCCTTTCCACAAGATAAAAGAGCCTGCTAGGTCCCTTCCCTAATCAGTCACATCCATTTTAATTTTCCTGATGATCTAGTACACCACTGAAACCTACCGGTCTCTCAGTTGGGCATTTGTATGTTCTATGCACAGTGCTGGTCACATTCCTAAACACCCATACACCCCTTATGTTACCTAGCAGATAGTCCTCCACCTCCTGTTGTGAAGTTACTATTGAATCTCTTACGCTTATCTTTAGTTGCACCTCCTTCGTGAAGTCTTTCTGATCTGTGATACTCATGGTGATCAACCCCACTACAGAGTTCTCAAGTCACCTTTGGGCTATGTCACTTTCACACCTATCAGGCTCATCACATTCAGTTTCATTTACATATATATATGTTTTGTGTTCTTTATTAGACTTGTAAGGTGCTATTCATGATATAACCTTGAGTTTTAGGCAATTGTTGCTGCTGCTGCTAAGTTGCTTCAGTCATGTCCGACTCTATGCGACCCCATAGACGGCAGCCCACCAGGCTCCCCCATCCCTGGGATTCTCCAGGCAAGAACACTGGAGTGGGTTGCAGACAAAGTCTTTTTGAGTCATGTTGTTGCAAAGCAAATATTTGGAAGAAAATATTCCAGGACAAGTCAATGAAATACATGGATTTGCCTAAAAAGCTCTAGGCTGGAAGTCCAATCATATTAACTCCTTCAGAAAGATCCTATAAGATGGGGTGGTGTTGGAGGATGATGAGTTTTGCAGTTCAAAATACTGGGTTTCAGAGGCCACTGATAGTCACAGGACTCTCTCTATAGCATTTGCTGTTGTTCAGTAGCTAAGTCGTGTCTGTCTCTTTGCGACACCCTGGACTGCAGCATGTCAGACTTCCCTGTCCTTCACCATCTCTCAAAGTTTGCATTAAGATGGAGCCTAATGAGTAGATGAGTCTGATTACACAGAGATCTTGTAGAAAGAAACTCTGATCATTCAAAGATGTGCTGATACTTAAACCTGGAAGGTTGGCAATTAGCCTAGAACTGCTTTCTGAACTCTTAACCAGGTTCAGCAAACCACAGCCTGGAAACTAAGAATGGATATTACATTTTTAAACTGTGGGAAAAGTGAAAGGAATAACATTTTGTGACACATGAGAATGACATGAAATCTAAATTGAATTGTTCATAAATAAAGGTTTATTGGAACACAGCCAGGCTTATTCATTTACATGTATATGGTTGCATTGACAGAGCTGATTGGTTATAACAGAGACTGTATAGCCCATGAAGCCTACAATATTTGCTATTTGGCATTTCACACAAAAGTTTGTTGACCATTGTCTAAATGCAGTGTCAGTGAACACAGAAAAATATTGCCATTTTCCTCTACATGAAAGGCTGCTGCTATGAACCGTGAATGATGCTGGGATTCTTGGCCTCTGGAAGAGAGGCATTCAACCTGCGGCCAGTGATGAGGCTGGGTTGCCAGAGCTTTTTGTGTAATCAAGTTTCGTTAAAATATAAAAGAGATAGAGAAAGCTTCCGAAATAGACATCAGAAGGGGAACACTTCCATGAGTAAAACATACTGATGTGTTGAGCCATTATGCGTTCTGAGTCTTTGGTGAACAGACTTGAAGAAAGGTAAATAAGGTAAATACATTAGCATAGCTTAAGAAAAACATTTCCATAAGAAAAATGCATTGGTGAGCTCAAGGTCTGAGAAAAATTAAGTTCAGGTGGAATCAGGTGTTGTCATGGCAACACAGAATTTTAAAAGAACCCTCCTTTTAATTTTGTATAGGGAAGGAAAAAGAAAAATTGACACTTGTAGTTTGTTTCCTCCACCTGGGGACCCCTAGGCTTCCTGTCTGTTACCCTCTCATATGCCTTTCAAGATATCTTTATCCTCCCCAACCGTGCATCTGTTATGGAATCCGGAGTCGCAAAACATACCTCGGAGGACTCTCAAGACAGTAGAGTACAGTTTATTACGCCAGCGGGTCCAAGGGGAATAGTTCCCAACAAGGACCCTGATGTTTCTGAGAGGCCCAGTTTTATATCCCCCTGGGCCCCCACCCCCACCCCCCCTCCCCGCCCCCACCCCCTTCCCCGCCCCCACCCCCCCTCCCCTCCCCCGCTATGTGACTGGTTACATGTTAGCAACCTCTTTGTTGTATATGACTGAGTTTTACAACAAATAGGTGCTAGGAGAACAAACAATTAATGGTTAAGGGTGCAGATGTGGGGGGAGGGAATGATTATACATCAAGGGGGATGTCTCCATGGTTAATCTAACAGGGGCAGCCTGACCTCAACTACAATCTCCATTTGTCATCTGTAGGGAGGGAAGTCTCCAGCAGAACTGGTTTTCACTAGCAATGGTTTTCTCACTCTTGGGCAGGACTCAGTCCCAGTTCACATCCAGTCTTTAAGATGGATGATAGGCTTCAAGATGAAGTCTCTCTTGCTTCTCTCACACTGGCCCCAACACATCTTCCCAGAAACCTCCAACATGTTTTCCTGTTGGACTCAGATACTACATCACCACACTTCTAGTTTAGGTGGTCATCACCAATCAGTCTAATAGATTAAAATAAAAAATCAAATCTATCCATGCCTGGGGTAGAGCCAACATCAGATGGAAAGGGAACATGATAGGTCTAATTAGGCATGGTAGAATGGGCCTTTTTGGCTCTTAGTTTCCATGTGGTTTTTTTTTTAGGCTGGTCATTCTAGGAGGAGGAGGAGGAGAAGGAGAAGGTCTCAACAAGGTCTAACCTTGGAGGCTGTGTAATTACCTCTCTGTCCCACAAAGTTCAACAAAACTTTCTAGAGAGTTGTGATTTTGAACAAAGCCTTGGCATTTGACTACTTGATCTCATTCACGTCTTTCTCTCTTTCTTTCTTTTTTATTTGCTCAGGCTTTTGCACTGGACCTGGACTTCTAGGTAAGATCTTTTGGGATCCTAAGAGGGTGGACTTTCAGCTCTGGAGAGTGGAAATTTTGATTTCCTGGGGCCAGGGAGAGAGGCTGTGGTTCAAAAGAGCCCCAGTAGATTTTCTTTCTGGTTCCACAACCCACCAGTCTTATATGGGTAGATTTCCACTTCCAAAACTTAGAGAAAATTTGAGTGGTTTATACTGCAAAGGGATTCCTCTCCATTTGGCCTGTGTGACCCAAGACTCTAACCCACCTCTAGCTCCATCATCTAACAAAGCAGATGGCTTTCTTTCAGGCTCAGAAGACACCTCACCTCCTGGGAAATAAACTTTCTTTTGCCCTTCTATATTGTACTACTTCCTGGTCCCTCTGCCAATTTTAATGTTATCGTTGAACTAGAAATGCACCAGCCTCTGTGCACTTCATGGTTTCATCAGCAGAGTGTAGGCTGGATTTCAGTGGCCACCGGCCAC
Organism: Capra hircus; assembly: GCF_001704415.2. Lineage (NCBI taxonomy): Eukaryota > Metazoa > Chordata > Mammalia > Artiodactyla > Bovidae > Capra > Capra hircus. The sequence goes on along the minus strand of NC_030810.1, from coordinate 107,544,290 downwards.
CCCGTAAAGGAGTCTTTCAGCAGAGCACAAACAGTTCAACTGAGGAGAGAATGAGGAGGCACAAAGAAAATTAGTCTGTGGAAGAGGAAGCATCTGATGGTCCAGAAATCAAGGGGACTGGATGAGGATCATGAGTTTCTTTGACACTGTCTCTTCAGCCTATTTTTCTCTTGATAGTAGAGGCTTTATGAGAGAGGGGCAGCTGCAAACTTTGTTATGAATGTGGAGGATCTTACACCCTGCTGGATCAATTTGCTTTCTTAAAGAAATGCTGCTTCTGGGTCCCAGTCCAATACTCCAGATGACCTGGGTTTTCTTCTCTGGCCTCCAGAGTTATGTCTTGCTGCAAGTGCCAGGAGACAGCTGATCTCTTTATACCCAGAGAGGGAGGACTCACCCCGGGTCCTTGTCTCTCAAGCCCTCGCTAATGAAGTAGGCTAAAATACTGTCTAGGACATAACAGCCCTGATGAGCTCCTTTGTTCTTTTCTCTAGCTTTTAAATCTTCTCAGCTCTTCCTTTCCCTTTAGCTGCACTTCGTTGATATGTATTCTCTTTCTCTCTCTTAAACATATTTCTTCTCTCTTATAATGTGATCTAGTCCTTTCAGGTCAGTTCAGATCAGTCGCTCAGTTGTGCCCGACTCTTTGTGACCCCGTGAATCGCAGCACGCCAGGCCTCCCTGTCCATCATCAACTCCCGGAGTTCACCCAGACTTACGTCCATCGAGTCAGTGATGCCATCCAGCCATCTCTTCCTCTGTCGTCCCCTTCTTCTCCTGCCCCCAATCCCTCCCAGCATCAGAGTCTTTTCCAATGAGTCAACTCTTCACATGAGGTGGCCAAAGTACTGGAGTTTCAGCTTTAGCATCATTCCTTCCAAAGAAATCCCAGGGCTGATCTCCTTCAACTGGATGGATCTCCTTGCAGTCCAAGGGACTCTCAAGAGTCTTCTCCAGCACCACAGTTCAAAAGCATCAATTCTTTGGCGCTCAGCCTTCTTCACAGTCCAACTCTCACATCCATACATTGACTACTGGAAAAACCATAGCCTTAACTAGACGGTCCTTAGTCGGCAAAGTAATATCTCTGCTTTTGAATATGCTATCTAGGTTGGTCATAACTTTTCTTCCAAGATGTAAGCGTCGTTTAATTTCCTGGCTGCAATCACCATCTGCAATGATTTTGGAGCCCCCAGAAATAAAGTCTGACACTGTTTCTACTGTTTCCCCATCTATTTCCCATGAAGTGATGGGACCGTTACTCCATGGAAAAGGAAAACTTTTTTAAAACCAGAATTTGAGGGCTTCCCTGGTGGTCCAGCAGTTAAGACGCCATGCTTCCAATGCAGGGTGGGGATTTAATCCCTGGTTGAGGAAGTAAGATCCCATATGCCATGTGGCATGGCCAAATAAAAAATAATCCAGAATTTTATAACTCAAATAAAATAAAATAGCCTGTGCATGATCCTGATATCGAATATTTTCTAGAGCAACAGTAATGCATATACAAACTCTAATCTCAGTTACAACGATCCAGAGTTATTTCTAGGTGACTTTTCTTGAATTATATATACATGCCTTAAAGTTCAGAGTGCAACAATGGGAACTTTTCTTAGTTTTTTATTTGTCTCTAACCTCCATTCCTCATGTCATTTTCCTGAAGAAATTATAGAAGAAGACGAGAGAAACAAGAACAAATCAATAAATCAAATAGAAACTTCTCAATGCAGCTTAAAATCAACCAGGTCAGACGTCTTTCACCCAACTACTTCTTCTGGGGTTGATGCCAAGTTCTAGGGAGTTTGTGCAGAGTTGAGACAAAGTAGTCAGTAGAAATTTGGGTCTAAGTAATTGTATTTCATTCACAGAGGTGTCTGAGTTGTTCCCTGTAGCCCATACTGTCATATACTGTTCATAGTCTGATAGACCACAGGCCACAAACACAGATCCAAAGGTAGGGATATTAAGCTTGTTTTTTCAAGTTTCACCAAGGGCCAAATAAAAATACAGCTTAAATAATAATAATAATAACAATAAAAGAGTGTAGCAGAACCAGAACTCAGAGATGGAGTCCTGGAGCTCCTCTTCCTTGTCTTCCCTTTTGACCCCCACTTTCTCACCCTTCAATTCTCCACATCTTGAAAATGGTAGTAGAATTCCAAGAAGACTGCATACATGCCTGAGTACTCTCTAGGCCACTCCTAATCTGCAGCCAATATCTCATTTCTTTGCAGAGTCTTCACCCAAAGTGCGACTGGTGAGAGGTCCCCATCGCTGTGAAGGGCGGGTGGAAGTGGAACGGAATGGCGAGTGGGGCACTGTGTGTGACGACGGCTGGAACATGGAAGATGTGGAAGTGGTGTGCCGGGAGCTGGGCTGTGGAGCAGCCAAGGGGACACCCAGTGGTAATTTATATAAGCCCCTGGCGGATGAAAAACAAAAGATCTTCATCCAAGATGTCAACTGCAATGGGACGGAAGATAAATTGATTGACTGTGACCAGGTGGAAGACGTTTATCAATGCTCCCACAGCGAGGATTCAGGGGCAATATGTGAGAGTGAGTATGGCAGGACTCAAGGACTATATGCCAACTGCCCATAGCCCGCATGACCACTCTTTGTCCTCTTTATCTTTATTCTCCACCATGAACTAATGGTTAACTGATTCCCTTTCCTTCACTTCTCACCCTTTCTCAACTGTGGACCCTGGAGACAAATATATCCTCATCTAGAACTGTTACTCCTCCTTGGTTGAACAGTGGCACTAGTGGTAAAGAACCTCTCTTCCAATACAGAGAATTAAGAGATGTGGGTTCAGTCCCTGGGTGGGGAAGATCCCCTGCAGGAGGGCACAGCAACCCACTCCGGTATTTGCCTGGAGAATCCAATGGACAGAGGAGTCTGGCAGGCTACACTCCATAGAGTCACACAGAGTCAGACATGACTGAAGCGACTTAGCACACACACTTGGTTGAACTAATGATTTTCTCTTAGTTTCAATCTTAGTTTTTCTTTGTTTCAATCTATCCAAGAACCTGATTCTCTTCTTCACACACACAAGCATGCACAGATCTAATAACCACTAAACATTTGTATCTAAGGCTAAGTTGACATTATGGGGAAGAAATGAGCTCCCAAAATATAATGTAAGTTCATCAGTTCTCAAGGAGTCTATCATCTAGTTAGGTAGACAGGAGGTGCTCATAGGAAACCAACACATAACAACTGTGTATATATATGTATGCATGAGTACATGCTCAGTCTCTTCAGTCGTGTCTACTCTTTGTGACCCTGTAGTCTGCCAATCTCCTCTGTCCATGGGATGCTCCATGCAAGAATACTGGAGTGGATTGCCATGCCCTCCTTGAGGGCATCTTTTCCACCCAGGGGTTGAATCCAGCCAGGTCTCCTGAGTCTCCTGCATTGCAGGTGGATTCTGTACCCACTGAGCCACCTGAGAAGACAATATATATAGACACAGACAGACACACACACACACAACAATTGTATATATATAATTGTTGTATTTCTTTATTCCATTCATATATTTGTTGTCTATGCATTAATTATTTTCTGTGTATCTATCTACTATCTATCTACTTTTCCATTAGACTGTGATTTGGCTAAGGGATTAGTCTATGTTTCTCTTTGTCATTTGGTGACAAACAGTCACCAAATATTTGTGCCCAATGCTGAGTTCTCATTCTTATTTCTGAGAAAGATTCAGAGTTAGGAGCCCCCTTATGTGGGAAGGCTGTGTTCTTGAAGGGAGCAGAAACTTAATCTTTCTTTTCCCACAGTTCCAGAGACCGTGAGGCTGGTTGGTGGCCCTGGTAGCTGCAAGGGGCGCTTGGAAGTGAAGCACCAAGATCAATGGGGCACTGTGTGCAAAGCAGGCTGGAATCTCTCAGCTGCGAAGGTGGTGTGCCGACAACTGGGGTGTGGGAAGGCTACACTGACCAAAAAATGCTGTAACAAGGATACCCAGGGCCAAGGACTCATCTGGCTGAGCAATGTAACATGCTCAGGACGGGAAGGAAACCTTCAGTATTGCCTTTCTGGGCTTGAGGGGAATAATAACTGCACCCATGATGAGGATACATGGGTAGAATGTGAAGGTAATGCCTATAAGTCCAGTGACTAGGTTTATTCATGAATTTGACTAAATAGAGTTCTATTCAATCAGTGTTTATAAAGAACTACTCTGGTAGCTGAGCTGGTAAAGAATCTGACTACAATGCAGGAGACTCTGGTTTGATTCCTGGGTCTGGAAGATCCCCTGGAGAAGGGTTAGGCTACCTACTCTAGTATTCTTGGGCTTCTCTGGTGTGTCAGATGGTAAAGAATCTGCCCACAATGTGGAAGACCCAGGTTCAGTCCCTGGGTTGGGAAGATCCTCTGGAGGAGAGCAGGACAACCCACTCCAGTATTCGTGCCTGGAGAATCCTCATGGACAGAGGAGCAGAGTCAAACAGGACTGAGTGACTAAGCACAGCACTCATGTATCAAATAACCATAGCAAAGATATTTAATTGTGCTGCTCATCAATTCTCTTGTTACAAAAATGGAGCTAATGATACTTGCCTTTGTATATGAAAATGCTTTAAGCAGTATTAAGTGTTAGATTAATATAAACTATTATTATATTGAATTCTATATAATAGGGATAGGACACAAAATTCTATGCACTGTTGAAGTCTTCAATTAAAAAAAAAAACTACTAGAAAGTCATTCATAAGTATTAGACTTTTATAAACTAGATGGGAAAGTAAAAGGTCTTAGTGAAGGAAACAGACCTGGGACACATGGATTGGAAACTAGAGCAAGGGCTATGATCACAGAAACACAGGCAGGAAGAGAGCTTCAGAAGTGTTGATGGGATTTGAATGAGGATGTAGATGATGTTTATTTTTTTTCTTCTTTCCATGCGCCACTCCATCCCCTGACTCTGCAGATCCCTTTAAATTGAGGCTGGTAAACGGAGACACCAGGTGCTCTGGGCGACTGGAAGTGCTGCACAAGGGCATATGGGGCTCTGTCTGTGATGACGGCTGGGGGACAAAGGAGGAGCAGGTGGTGTGCCAGCAACTGGGCTGTGGAAAGCCAGCCTTTGTACCTGCCAAAGCAAGGAGAAAGTTTGTCCCTGGAGATGGGCGCATCTGGCTAGATGATGTCCATTGCCAAGGGCAAGAGCAGTCCCTGGAGCAGTGTCAGCATAGGTCCTGGGGGTATCATGACTGCAACCACAAAGAAGATGTGGTCGTATTCTGCTTGGGTAAGCCCTGTAGATTGGGTAGTCCCCATGGGGACAGGCATGGAGGGAGGTGAAGAAGCGGGTGGTGGGGTGTGAACTCTGAGGGTAAGGGTTATTCTACTAGTGCTGCACAGCTGCCCATAATAGTCACCTACTTTGTGTTACTTCAAGGAATTATTGAGAATCCTAGTCATGGATAGAATGATAATAATAGTTTAGAAATCCCATGCCATACAGTTATTGAGTGTGAGAATGAGAGATGTTATGAAAATTATTGAACTGACACCTTATTTTAAATGTAAAGTGAGTAAGAGTCAGAGAAAATGAGCAACTTTCCAAAATCATAAAAATGGTTTTCAAATGATGGAGCAGAAGTAAAATGACCAGTCTTGGCTCAGCTCAGGATTAGTTGACTTAGAGGACCCCAGGCCTCAAACTGTAAGTTAAAACTGTAAGAAATGGTCCCACTCCCTTCTACCTATTGTCACTAGCCAGATTTTAAATTAATCTGTGGGAATAGGGCTAGGGGAGGGGGCTTTTTGTGAATATCCATGAGAGTGTCTTTTCAGAGAAGCCAGGATTCCAGCTATAAGTTGTAGACCTCCCACTATTGTTGGGCTTCCCTTGTGGCTCAGCTGGTAAAGAATCTGCCTGCAATGTGGGAGACCTGGGTTTGATCCCTGGGATGGGAAGCTCCCCTGGAGAAGGGAAAGGCCACCTACTCCAGTATTCAGGCCTGGAGAATTGCATGGACAGTATAGTCCATGGGTTCGCAAAGAGCTGAACATGACTGAGCGACTTTCACTTTCACTTCACAGGAGGGTAAAGGAAGAAATCTTGTCCCCATATGAGTCAGGAAATGCAAAGCATAGCCCTTGAGTGGCTGACTCAAGAGAGTCACAGCTCTGAAGCCCAGCTTTGCGGCATGCAGTGTGGGATGTGGCATGCAGGGCTGCCTGGTTACCTATTCAGGGAATTGTGTAAGAGCTGAGAGATGATCAAAAACATGAAGAGCAGCTAGTGCCCAGAAAAGGGGGGCTTTATTGATAGAAGACTAGTGTTTGAGTCAAGTCTGCCATTCTGAGGCTAGTTTTTCTCAGCTAGTCAAAAGGAGATACTTGCTCCATTTCTCTCAAAGAGTTTTGTGATTGTGGAGGGTGAGTAGTGCTAATATAAGTGAATATGGTTTGTGACTCACATGGGAGCTGGTTGAATAAGTCTAGGGCACTGAACTAGACTCTGACATGGTTCATATCAGTGTGAGATACATATGTAATTAGGATCTGGGAGGGTCTCCCTTTCCTATTCTGGGAACCAGTCTTCTTTCTTGACTGTACAGGAACGGCGGAGAGGAGCTACCCCGCGTCCGAGGTCAGTGGTGGCCGGGAGGAACTACCCAGCATCCGAGGTCAGGGGCGGCGGCTGGGAGGAGACACCCCGCATCCGAGAGGAGACACCCCGCATCTGAGGTCAGGGGCAGCGGCCGAGAGGAGTTAGCCCACATCCGAGGTCAGTGGCGGCCGGTAGGAGACACCCCGGGTCCAAGGTCAGAGGTGGCCGAGAGGAGCTACCCCGCGTCCGAGGTCAGGGGCGGCCGGGAGAAGCCACCTTGAGCCCGAGGCCAGGGGCGGTGACCCTGAGGAGCCACCCTGAGCCCGAGGCCAGGGGTGGCAGCTGGGAGGAGCCACCCACGCCCGAGGCCTGGGCCACTGGAGAAGGGAATGGCAAGCCACTTCAGTATTCTTGCCTTGAGAACCCCATGAACAGTATGAAAAGGCAAAATGATAGGATACTGAAAGAGAAACTCCCCAGGTCAGTAGGTGCCCAATATGCTACTGGAGATCAGTGGAGAAATACCTTCAGAAAGAATGAAGGGATGGAGCCAAAGCAAAAACAATACCCAGTTGTGGATGTGACTGCTGATAGAAGCAAGGTCCAATGCTGTAAAGAGCAATATTGCATAGGAACCTGGAATGTCAGTTCCATGAATCAAGGCAAATTGGAAGTGGTCACACAAGAGATGGCAAGGGTGAACGTCAACATTCTAGGAATCAGTGAACTAAAATGGACTGGAATGGGTGAATTTAACTCAGATGACCATTATATCTACTAGTGCAGGCAGGAATCCCTCAGAAGAAATGGAGTAGCCATCATGGTCAACGAAAGAGTCCGAAATGCAATACTTGGATGCAATCTCAAAAACGACAGATCTCTGTTCTTCTCCAAGGCAAACCATTCAATATCACAGTTATCCAAGTCTATGCCCCAATCAGTAATGCTGAAGAAGCTGAAGCTGAATGGTTTTATGAAGACCTACAAGACCTTTAGAACTAACACCCAAAAAAGATGTCCTTTTCATTATAGGGGAATGGAATGCAAAAGTAGGAAGTCAAGAAACACCTGGAGTTTCAGGCAAATTTGGCCTTGGAATGCAGAATGAAGTAGGGCAAAACTAATAGAGTTTTGCCAAGAGAATGCACTGGTCATAGCAAACACTCTCTTCCAACAAACAGGAGAAGACTCAACACATGGACATCACCAGATGGTCAACACCGAAATCACATTGATTATATGCTATGCAGCCAAAGATGGAGAAGCTCTATAAAGTCAACAAAAACAAGACCAGGAGCTGACTGTGGCTCAGATCATGAACTCCTTATACCAAATTCAGACTTAAATTGAAGACAGTAGGAAAAACCACTAGACCATTCAGGTATGATCTAAATCAAATCCCTTATGATTATACAGTGAAAGTGAGAAATAGATTTAATGGCCTAGATCTGATAGATAGAGTGCCTGATGAACTATGGACTGAGGTTCGTGACATTGTACAGGAGACAGGGATCAAGACCAAGAAATGCAAAAAAGCAAAATGGCTGTCTAGGGAGGCCTTACAAATAGCTGTGAAAAGAAGAGAGGCGAAAAACAAAGGAGAAAAGGAATGATACAAGCATCTGAATGCAGAGTTCCAGAGAATAGCAAGAAGAGATAAGAAAGTCTTCTTCAGCGATCAATGCAAAGAAATAGAGGAAAATGACAGAATGGGAAAGACTAGAGATCTCTTCAAGAAGACTAGAGATACCAAGGGAACTTTTGATGCAAAGATGGGCTTGATAAAGGACAGAAATGGTATGGACCTAACAGAAGCAGAAGATATTAAGAAGACGTGGCAAGAATACATGGAAGAACTGTACAAAAAAGGTCTTCACGACCCAGATAATCATGATAATGTGATCACTAATCTAGAGCCAGACATCTTGGAATTTGAAGTCAAGTGGGCCTTAGAAAGCATCACTATGAACAAAGCTAGTAGAGGTGATGGAATTCCAGTTGAACTGTTTCAAATCCTGAAAGATGATGCTGTGAAAGTGCTGCACTCAATATGCCAGCAAATTTGGAAAACTCATCAGTGGCCACAGGACTGGAAAATGTCAGTTTTCATTCCAATTCCAAAGAAGGGAAATGCAAAAGAATGCTCAAACTACCGCACAATTGCACTCATCTCACATGCTAGTAAAGTAATGCTCAGAATTCTCCAAGCCAGGCTTCAGCAATACCTTAACCATGAACTCCCTGATGTTCAAGCTGGTTTTAGAAAAGGCAGAGGAACCAGAGATCAAATTGCCAACATCCACTGGATCGTGGAAAAAGCAAGAGAGTTCCAGAATCACATCTATTTCTGCTTTATTGACTATGCCAAAGCCTTTGACTGTGTGGATTACAATAAACTGTGGAAAATTCTGAGAGAGATGGGAATACCAGACCACCTGACCTGCCTCTTGAGAAATCTGTATGCAGGTCAGGAAGCAACAGTTAGAACTGGACATGGAACAACAGACTGGTTCCAAATTGGAAAAGGAGTACGTCAAGGCTGTATGTTGTCATCCTGCTTATTTAACTTCTATGCAGAGTACATCATGAGAAACGCTGAACTGGAAGAAACACAAGGTGGAATCAAGATTGCCAAGAGAAATAACAATAAGCTCAGATATGCAGATGACACTACCCTTATGGCAGAGATTGAAGAGGAGCTAAAAAGCCTCTTGATGAAAGTGAAAGAGGAGAGTGAAAATGTTGGCTTAAACCTCAACATTCAGGAAATGAAGATCATGGCATCTGGTGCCATCACTTCATGGGAAATAGATGGGGAAACAGTAGAAACAATGTCAGACTTTATTTTTGGGGGCTCCAAAATCACTGCAGATGGTGATTGCAGCCATGAAATTAAAAGATGCTTACTCCTTGGAAGAAAAGTTATGACTAATCTAGATAGTATATTCAAGAGCAGAGACATTACTTTGCCGACTAAGGTCCGTCTAGTCAAGACTATGGTTTTTCCTGTGGTCATGTATGGATGTAAGAGTTGGACTGTGAAGAAGGATGAGCACCAATGAATTGATGCTTTTGAACTGTGGTGTTGGAGAAGACTCTTGAGAGTCCCTTGGACTGCAAGGATATCCAATCAGTCCATTCTGAAGGAGATCAGCCCTGGGATTTCTTTGGAAGAAATGATGCTAAAGCTGAAGCTCCAGTACTTTGCCACCTCATGCAAAGAGTTGATTCATTGGAAAAGACTCTGATGCTGGGAGGGATTGGGGGCAGGAGGAGAAGTGGACGACCGAGGATGAGATGTCTGGATGGCATCACGGACTCAAAGGACGTGAGTCTGAGTGAACTCCGGGAGTTGGTGATGAACAGGGAGGCCTGGTGTGCTGCGATTCATGGGGTTGCAAAGAGTCGTACATGACTGAGCGACTGAACTGAACTTGAGCTTGAATGAAATAATCCCTTCTTGACATGTCCCCATCCTTACTGTACATTCTTCTTCTCTTTACAGAAGAGCCGCCTGACATTTAATGTTTGGCCTGACTCCGGCAGGCCCTGAGTGTCCTTTGCTTTCTCCTGGTCTCCAATGGCTTAGTGCAAGCACTGGGCCTGCAGGCTCAGCTACCACTCCCTCAGCCCCTCAGCAAGAATCTGAACACTCTTTGCTCTGAGTCAAGCACCCCCATCGTCTCCCGGAGATATGAGTTGTTGAATTTTCTCTTGCCAAGGAAGATGACCTCCCAGTCACCTGCTCCTCACTGTCGACCCTCTGGCATTGATTCTGGCCCCTCCTGCTTCTTTTCAACCAGCCTGGGATCCCCAGGTCTGTTCCTTTGACCACTATAGGACATTTCTAAGACCAAACCTACATGTCTGTAAAGAACAGGAAAGGAAGGAGACAAAAAAGGAAAATTTGAAGGGGAATATGGGTAAATAATGAGCTGAAACTTGAGGGAAAGCTCTTTGAATGTTTTTTCTCAAGCCTTCAACACTTTTTCTTAACTTTCAACAATTAACATCTCACTATTCTCCTGTTTTCTGATAAAAGAAGACACATTCTTTCAAGAGCAGAGCAGTATCCTATAATCCTACACCCTTTCATGACACTTGGAAAAGAAATATTACACCCTCTGAATGCCCATAATAAAATACCTTTGTTGACTATCCATATACAACTTGCCAACATGGTGTGCATTTAACATTAATCCCACAAATGTATTGTAATTTTCCCAAGGAAAAATGTATGGACCTGCGACTAGAAGGGAAAGGAAGAGATGCAGAAAGAATTTGGGGGAATCCATCGTTGTGCTTCATGCCAATCGGATGATATCATTTTAATTTTGTCAGCTCAGATTTCAGGGTGTGTAAGTCAGATGCAAGACAGGATGATACTAAGGAGAGAATCATGGCTTGGTTCTAAAAACTGACAACCTCAGGCTCTGAGACTGAGTTGAGTACCTGTTATGTGTCTGCATTTATGGTGGCTCAGACGGTAAAGTGCCTGTCTACAATGCGGGAGACCTGGGTTCGAGCCCTGGGTTGGGAAGATCCCCTGGAGAGGGAAATGGCAATCCACTCCAGTACTGTTGCCTAGAAAATCCCATGGACAGAGGGCCTGGTACACTACAGTCTATGGGACTGCAAAGAGTCAGTCACGACTGAGTGATTTCACTTCACTTCTTTCACTTCAAAGTCTCAAGAGTTGCCTCTCTGTGTGATATGCTCTTTCTACCCAAGGGGAAAGCAGGTGTGTCAGTTTTACAGGGGTGGCCTTTCAGGTAGGATTAGGTAGAAGAGAACCTGCTGGCAGATGCAGTGATGTGTTACAGCTCTCTCCTCTGGATGGAGAACTTTGTCTCTATTTCCTATCATGGGAAAAATAGGGAAAATTAGCTTCATAAAAGAGAAGAAGATGACCTAACAGACACTTTGGTATCTATCATGTCTACTCAAAGAGATTTTGCCTCTGTTTGATCAGTTATCTCAGGTCTTCCTGATTTTCCCCACAGATTAGTATGTTCCCTAAACCATGTAATATCAATTGAGTTGGCCAAAAGTTCATTTGGATTTTCCTATAACATCTTATGGACAAATCTGAATGAACTTTTTGACCAACCCAGCAGAATCTAGAAACCTGCTGAACTGCTTTGATTGAGTCATTGAAAAGCTCTTTTATCCTAAGTAGAGTAGAACAAGGTTGGAATTTCACAAAAGAAACTTTGATTTCCTTTAAATTTTACATTAAAATTTCTTTTGTAAAATTCTAACCAATAAGACACCCGAGAACCAATCAGATAAAAGCAACAGCTGTTGGAGGAAGCCAACTGATCCAAAAAAGCAATAAGGCAAAACATGACAAAAGCCTAAAAGGTAGTCTTAGAGGTCTAATTAGAATGTGTCATTAAAGAGGATATTGAGAAGCTGAAGGACAAGGTTGACACTGGCCTGCTAGCACAGTGCAGGAGAAAAGTGTCCCCTGGCCCAAGAATATGGCTGTTACCTTGATTTCTAAAGTGGACATGTGTAAAAACAGTGTATCAGAGTCTGAAGAAATTAGCATAGTGACAACAACCTTGTGCTCACGAACAGTCATGTGTTTCTTATTCCTGGACATGCCGCGAGTCTATCCCAGGTTTGTCTTACTAGAAGGTGCCCCTGCCCTGGCAAGGCAGTGGAGTAAAGTGGAGCTCTGCATTCAATGAAAATGTTACCCCTTGAGTATTTTAGGAGTTGCCAGTTGGCATATGCGTTATGCCCAAAGAACCTGTCCTGTAACTGGCATCTCCTGACCCTTGCCCCATTCCAGATTCTAGCAACTCCCAAACTGCTCAGCACGCACATGCTCACTACACATTCCTACAGGAGTCCTGGGCAGCTGTAGGCCTCCAGGCCTGTGGAGCTGGAGCCAAACACCAAGGCACCTACATCATCTCCAGTAGGGAGGGAGACACTTTTCTCCTGGACTGGAAATTTACCCTGAGGCTGCAGCTGCAAATTGGCCCCACTCAGTCCCCAGTTGGACTTATTTCCTTGTGGTCCCAGGCTTCTCCAGCCACCAGGGCTGCCAGGTGTCCTTTTGTCTAGGTGGGGCCATTCTTACAGTGGAAATGATTTATGCCACCTTCACATCAAGGCATTTAACAACAATATGCCTTCTCCATGCTGTTTCTCTTCCTAACTGACTTGTTAGAGAAGACCCCAAGGTTCTCAGTTCAGTTCAGTGGCTCATACTTGTGGGTTCAGTCCCACCCAGCTCTAAAGGAATTCTATATAAGATAGGTGCACATTAAAATCCTTGTCCCAGCAAAGCCCTGGGAATGAGTCTTCCTGGAAAAATAGTCTATCTCATTATTCTGGTTATGGGTGCCTGATTGACTTAGTATCCTATTAGCTGTTCAGATCATCTTTTCATAGTGCAAACCCCAAATAGACAGAATACTTACTTCCTGCCAGGTTTTTCTCTCAGAGACCCTAAAGCCCCTCTCTGAGTACTATAGCGAAGACTCAGAGAGGGTCCCTCCTTCAAGGGATCTTTGCAACCCAGGGATTGAACCTATATCTCTTATGTCTCCGGTATTGGCAGGTGAGTTGTTTGCAACTAGCACCACCTGGAAACCCCTCTAAAATGCATATGCTCCTTCATTTTGTGTGTATGTGTGTGTGTCCTTAGCACAATGCTCTTTCTGGCCAAAACAGCTTTCTTTTTCTTTCTTCATGTTCTTGACTCTGTTAATAAAATACTATAGTCTGGAGAAAACTTTCATCTTTAGTTTTCTCTCCTTTTCTTTCACTTAATTTTCTGTATGAGTTGGGGAGAAATATATCTCAGTCTTGAAGCTTGAGCTCTCTGGTACCCACAGGATATATGAAGTCTTTCTTCTTCATATATGATCAGTAGGGCAGGTGTGACCCCTGAAGGATAAAGATAAATGCATAGGGTCTTGGATCCCAGTTGCAACCTAATGTAAATTCCTCAACAGTAAAGCTAATATTCTGAGGCTTTTCTGAATTCTGTGTCTGTTACTGCATCATTTCAGAATCTGCAGAAGATAGAATGTGAGTAATAAGCATTTACAGAGCTAATTATAACTTTTCATCATCCAGATCCTACTCATACTTTTATATCAGCTAGTGTTTTTAAAATTCAACATCAGTGTCTCCTGACATCTGACCACCACATAGGCTGTGATTCAGTCATTCCGTAGTAGTTCTTACTGCTTAACAGGTAATGCTCTTTCATTTGTCTGCATATGTACATACAACAAAGTCTTTTCTCATTCTGATTCTCCATTCTATTTATTCTTTAATTCCTGTTCAACTGTCATCATCTCTCTGAAGTCTATTATTAGCTCCAAGTAAAGGTGATCATTTCTTCAACTGTGTTCCCAAGGTTTCTTATACTTCTCTTTCTTACAGCTGTGTTTACATGCTATTACAATTAGTTCAGTTCAGTTCAGTCACTCCATCGTGTCTGACCCACTGCAACCTCATGGATTGCAGCACAACAGGTTTTCCTATCCATCACCAACTCCTGGAGCTTGCTCAAATTCATGTCCATCGAGTCAGTGATGCCATCCAACCATCTCATCCTCTTCTCCTCCTGCCTTCAATCTTTCCCAGCATCAGGGTCTTTTGCAATGAGTCAGTTCTTCAGCATCAGTCCTTCCAATGAATATTCAGGACTAATTTCCTTTGGGATGGAACAGTTTGAACTTCTTGCAGTCCAAGCGACTCTCAAGAGTTTTCTCTAGCACTACAGTTTTAAAGCATGAATTCTCTGGGACTCGGCCTTCCTTATGGTCCGAGTGACACATCTGTACATGACTGTTGGAAAAACCATAGCTTTAACTATACGAACTTGGAAAAACCATAGCTTTAACTATACGAACCTTTGTTGGCAAAGTGATGTCTCTGCTCTTCAATATGCTGTATAGGTTTGGCACAGCTTTTCTTCGAAGGAGCAAGTGTCTTTTAATTTCATGGCTTCAGTCACCACCCACAGTGGTTTTGGAGCCCAAGGAAATAAATTCTGTCACTATTTCCACTGTTTCCCCATCTATTTGTCATGAAGTGATGGGGTCAGAAGCTATGATGTTAGTTTTTTTAAAGCTGTATTTCAAGCCAGCTTTTTCACTCTCCTTGTTTACCCTCATCAAGAGGCCGTTTAGTTTTTTCTTTCCACCATTATTATTATTGAAGTATAGTTGATTTACAATGTTGTGTTAGTTTTCACTGTATAGCAAAGTGATTCAGTTACACACACGCTATTTTCAGATCCTTTTCCCTTATAGGTTATTACAAATGTTGAATATGTTATGCACCGAGCCCGTATCTCCGAACCGACCGAGAGAGCGAACAAGTCCACCGTGGTAATGCAAAGGCAAGAAGGGAATTTCATATTTCTAGTGCGCTAGGGCTCAAGCCTCATCCGACGCAGTGGAATCAGATGAGAGCCCCGAACAAAGCAGTATGGCGGTTTATATACAGTCAGCTCTTTGTCTCAGTTACAGGGTACTTGGTGATACCTGATTGGACAGGCAGAATGAGCTCATACAACGCCTTCCTTATGCTATCGCATATAGACATCTTTCCTTATTTGGTTAAGGAATGTTCTTCAAGAAAACAGGAAACATGACTCAGGTCCCCGGCGCTGTTATGCACCTCATTGAGCCGACCACCCTGCCTAACATTCCCCCCTGTTCTTAGATCATACAGAGGAATCCTCCTCTGGGTCCTGAGATACTGTTTGATATTGCTGCCGAAGCACGAACAGCTGTACTGTATTAATGCGCTCTTTTATAAAGGCTACAAGTCTATTGATAATACAAGGGCCAAACGTAAGCATTATTAGGATTATCAGGGGTCCTAGCAGGGTAGAGATTAAAGTAATCAGCCAGGGGGATTGTTGAAACCAGGACTCAAACCATCCCTGTTGAACCTCACGCTCTTGTTTATGCTGGGCTAGCCCCTCTCTCACTTTGGCCATGGATTCCCTAACTATTCCAGTATGGTCTGCATAAAAACAACATTCTTCTCCTAGGGCGGCACAAAGTTCCCCCTGTTGCAGAAATAGCAGATCTAGCCCTCTTCTATTTTGCAAAACTACTTCAGACAGGGAAGTTAAAGATGACTCTAAATGACTAATAGACTGTTCTATACGAGTGATCATATACTGATCTATACGAGTCTTCATCTATGGCTGCTCTTAAAGAGTTAAATCCTTGACTTTGCATGGACAAAGCTGTTATTCCAGTTCCGGCCCCGGCTATTCCCAGACCGAACATAGTTGCTATGGTTATGGCAGTAATGGGCTCTCTCTTAACTTTATAAGCTCTTTCTTGTTGATTAAGAGTCAATTTGTGGGCCCAATAATCATATACAGCTTCTTCTGGTCGATACAGTATCTTTGGTATCACAGCCACCATAACACAAAATTCTTTTTTAGGATCAAAAATGGAGCTATGTACACAGGGAGTCAACCCAGTGTGAGAGCACACCCACCATCCTCCCATCTGTGGAACTGACCACCTGGCTACAGGCAGACTCATGAGTTCAACAGTAAGGGCACACAATGAGGATCTGTCTGGTGGCACTTTGCCCATACATAGTCCCTTTCCCCACACTTCTCTCATTGTAAGGCTTACTTTTCATTCTCCCCATCGACATTGGGGAGGATCGGTGCCATTGGCCAGGTCGTAAGAGGCATTGAGGCCTACTGCCTCGTAATAAGGGGGAATTAAGTTGTAACATAACCAACAGGATTTAGTTGCCTCAGGATGGGTTTGATTTAAGGTAGCATAAGCTGCCTTTACTAATTTCCATAGTGGATCTGTTTGTCCAAGTTTAGCAAGGGGGCCCACCTCTGGGTCTTTTGTTGGTCCCTGGGATGTAGGTAGGGAGGTTGTCAGGTAGAGAGTTGCATGGACCTATTCAACGGGGTTTGGACCGATACTATACATTTGTACCGGTTCTAAAACTTGACTCACAACAATGATCCCGTTATAAGTAGTCAGGTCATTTCTGGTCTGAAGTACCCATGATATCCCGTTGACCCAGGTCTTCTCTTTTTTTTTTTTTTTTTGCTTTGTCAATGTTAAACCTTATTTTTACCTGGGCAAAGTTATGATCCTTTTCCCAATTGGAGTACGGAGGTACGGGTCCTACAAATGAGAAGTTAAGCAAGTCCCGATTTCCTACACCCCATTGTCTATACCCTGGAGTCTCTGACCCATTATTAGAAGTTACACAGTCCCAAGATTTACAATAAGAGTCCTGTATCCCCCCACAGATCTTCCAGTTGTGCCTGGGTGCACCTGGACATGCCCAAAATGCATGATTCTGGAGGTAGCCCCTTTTCCAAGGTACATTTACCACCGGCTTAAGGTCAAAGTATAAGTCTGGCCACCAAGTATTTGGTGGATGTATTGCGGTGGTGGAGTTAACCATCTCACGTGTTAGTCCATTTTGCAGTTTCCAGGAGATTTTGACAGGTTGGTGCAGGTTCACGCTGGCAGCTTCGGAGCAGAGTAACATGGGCATCCATAAGATGGTCCAGACGAGTTGCCTTGGTCCTGTCGACGACGCCGGAGCTTCAGCCTCAGGGGGTTGGACGGGTGCAGAGACGCTTCCCATTCTTTTTTAGCGTCTTCCTGCTCTGCTGAAGTAGCTGGGCGTACGTGGTTGCAATGCACCCAAGGCCCGATACCGTCGATCTTTAGGGCAGTTGGGTTGGTAAGAAGAACAACATAAGGACCCTTCCATTTAGGTTCTAGTGCCTTGGTGTGGTGCCTTTTGACCCACACCCAATCTCCGGGGCTGATGTTATGTGAGGGGATAGTCCCCTTGTTTTGACCCTCATGTATTTCCTGGAGCAGTTTCCAGACGTGAGAATGCACTTTGCCCAAAGCCATCAAAGCCTCCTGGAATTGCCCCAGAGTAGGAGGTGGAAGTTTCTTTCCTTCAAATATTGGACATACAGGGGGAGGTCGCCCATACAGAATTTCAAATGGGGTCAGATTAAGCTAATAAGGAGTATTACGTGCGCGAAAGAGGGCGAAGGGAAGGAGAGTCACCCAGTCCCCGCCAGTCTCTATAGCCAATTTAGTTAAAGTTTCTTTTAGGGTCTGATTCATTCTTTCAACTTGCCCCGAGCTCTGTGGGCTGTATTCACAATGTAATTTCCATTTGGTCCCTAGAGCCCGGGCAAGGTTCTGAACTATTTGGCTCACAAAAGCAGGTCCATTATCAGAGCCAATAGTCACCTGCAGGCCAAACCTGGGAACTATTTCTTCCAAAATCTTTTTAGCCACTACCATTGCAGTTTCTCCCTTAGTAGGAAAAGCTTCTACCCACCCTGAGAAGGTATCTACCAACACTAACAAGTACCGGTAACCATACTTGCCTGGCCTTACCTCGGTGAAATCTATTTCCCAGTGCTGCCCTGGCCCTTTTTCCTGATACC
Source organism: Capra hircus (assembly GCF_001704415.2). Lineage (NCBI taxonomy): Eukaryota > Metazoa > Chordata > Mammalia > Artiodactyla > Bovidae > Capra > Capra hircus. The sequence continues at coordinate 107,526,249 of NC_030810.1, read as the reverse complement.
TCAGTCCTGCATGTTGCCTCTTTCCTGGCCTCATCTGTTGACATGACTTACAAGCATGTACTATATTCTTCACAGTTGTTTGGTGCCGGGGGAATCTCAGGCACTCAGTTTGAAAAAGCATCTGAGTCTTTTTCTCTCCCAGATGAGTAGACGAGTGTAGATGCTCACACGGTTGCCGTCCCAACTGAGCAGGGAGTATCAAGTAACCATCGGAGTCTCGGTACCATCCATCCTCTCCTTGTTGGAGGTAGGGACGTTCCTGGATCCAGGCAAGGTCTGTGGATGAATACTCAGGGGTTGGGGGCAAAGTTCCCATACCTGGGGGTGGAAGTCTGATCGCCAACACCGGAGCGATGAAATCTTCATTAGACGCTTTTCGAGCTGCCAGATCTGCGGCACGATTTCCTCATGCCTTGGGGCTGTCCCCTTTTTGATGTCCAGGTACATGTACTATTGACACAGCCCGAGGCAACTGCACAGCCTCCAGAAGTCGACGGATTTCTGGCAAGTTTTTAATCTCTTTTCCTTCAGCTGTCAAAAACCCCCGTTCCCGATATATCGGGCCCTGGATGTGTACCGTGACAAAAGCATAGCGACTGTCAGTAAAAATAGTTATTCTTTTTCCTTTAGCTCTCTCTAATGCTTGAATCAGGGCAATTAACTCTGCTCTTTGTGCTGAGGTGTCTGGGGAAAGAGTCTCCGCCCATATCGTCCATCCAGAATCATCTACCACTGCGGCCCCCGCCCGTCTCTGTCCATCTTTTACATAACTGCTTCCATCTGTAAACCACATCAGCTCACTGTTATCCAGTGGTGTATCTGTTAAGTCCTTCCGTATTTCCGTTACCCCAGCCAGTATCTCATTGCAATCGTGGAGGGGGCTATCCCCCTCCGGATTGGGCAAAAGAGTAGCCGGGTTTAGAGTGCAGGGCGTTTGAAAATGAATCCGTGAGGTGTCAAGTAGCAGGGCCTGGTAGTGTGTCAAGCGGGCATTGGAAATCCGTTTACCCGGGGGTTGTTTCAGAACTCTCTCTATAGCATGAGGAGTGTAGACCAAGAGTCTCTGTCAATAAGTCAGTTTATCAGCATCATGGACTAGGAGTGCGGTGGCCGCGATGATTCAGAGGCAAGGTGGCCATCCGACTGCCACTGGGTCCAATTTCTTGGAAAGGTAAGCTATGGGACGCTTCCAAGGTCCCCACTTCTGTGCTAGTACCCCTTTTCCTATCCCTCACCTTTCATCTATAAATAATTGGAAAGGCTTAGATGGGTCAGGAAGGGCAAGGGCAGGAGCTTCCAGCAAGGCACGCCTGAGCTCCTGAAAGGCCATTTTCATTGACTCAGTCCATTTCCAGTCTTTGTTTTCTTTGGTCCCTTCAAACAGGGGCCTGGCCTTTTCTGCAAACCCCAAGATCCATAATCGGCAATATCCCACAGTTCCCAGAAATTCTCTCACTTGTCTAGGGTTGGCCAGCTCAGGGATCTGGAGGATGGTTTCTTTCATAGCCTGTGTTAGCCACCTCTGGCCCTGTTTCATCTTATAACTGAGGTATGCAACCTCTTGCTTGGCAATCTGGGCCTTTTTGGCACCGGCCCTGTAACCTAAAGTCCCCAAGGTTTGGAGAAGGTCACCTGTTGCCTCTTGGCACTCTTTTTCCGTAGTCGCTGTCAGCATAAGGTCATCAACATATTGTAACAAAACAATGGTAGGGTGTTCAACCTGATACTCACGGAGGTCTTCATCCAAGGCCTCGTTAAACAATGTGGGTGAGTTTTTGAAACCCTGTGGTAAGCGAGTCCACGTCAGCTGCACAGGAGTCTGACCACCGTCTTCCTGCCATTCGAAGGCGAAGATCTCTTGGCTTGCAAGGGCAAGAGGCAGACTGAAAAAGGCATCTTTTAAATCTAAAACAGGGGAGGAGGGAAAGATGGCGGAGGAATAGGACGGGAAGACCACTTTCTCCCTCACAAATTCCTCAAAAGAACATTTCAACGCTGAGCAAACTTCACAAAACAACTTCTGTAGGCTGGCAGAGGACATCAGGCAGCCAGAAAAGCAGATCATTGTCTTCAAAAACAGGTAGGAAAAAATATAAAAGACGAAAAACGAGACAAAGGAGGTGGGGAGGGAGCTCCGTCCCAGGAAGGGAAGCCCGTCCCGGGAAGGGAATTTTAAGAAGAGAGGTTTCCAAACACCAGGAAACACTCTCCCTGCTGAGTCTGTGGCGAGCCTTGGAAACACAGAGGGCAACATAACAGGAAGGAAAAATAGATAAATAATTAAAACCAACAGATTACAAGCCCAACAGTAACTCCCCCAGCGGAAAAGCAGCACAGACGCCTGCATCCCCCATTGGGAAGTGGGGGCAGGGCAGGGACACGCGGGAGGCGCGGGCTGCAGAGCTTTGTAAGAATCGGGCAGGAACGCCCCACGTGCAACCAGAACGATCTAACTTGGGCTAGCAAACCAGACTGTGGGATAGCTACCACGCGAAAAGCTCGAACATAAGACACCGCCAGGACCGAGCACAGAACAAAGGACGGAACGGGAAAAGCCAGCTGCAGACCATCCCCCGCCGGGGACAGGCAGCCAGAGTCGTAAGGACTGGAAAGGGGCAATTGCAGACCCGGAGAGACTGTACTTACCTAACTGCAAGCAGGCTCCTTTGCTAAGACTTCTGGGGGTGCTGGACAGTCACAATCTACCGCACGGGGTGCGCCAGCGGTCCACCCAGAAAGCTGAGCAGCAGCAGCAGAAAAGGTGACAAGCCGCGGCGATCGCGCTCGCCAAACTCCTGAGCTACTCGGACCTGGGAAGGGCACAAAGCGCAGTTCCAGCCGAATCTGTGCCTCTGAGGGCTGCCTGAGCGCCGAACCTGAGCGGCTTGGACCGGGGAAGTGCACGCAGCCTAGGGCCGGCCCCAGACGGTTCCCGGCTGAGCATCCTAGAGCCGGAGCAGTTTGTGCGCCGCGAGAAAGGACAGGTCAAGCGGGGCAGAGATACTGTGTGCACACGACAGTGCTATTTGTTAGCAGCAGCCCCCCTCCCCACAGCGCGACTGAACTAGTGAGCCTAAAAAACCAGCAAACAGAAGAAGTTAAACAGAGGGAACCACCTTGGAAGTGATCCCACACTGCCCATTACACCAGAAAGGGCCAGATATTTTTAATATTTTTAAAATCATTCCTTTTTTTTTTTTTTGCTTTTTTTTCTAACTTTTTTTTTGATTGTTAAGTCTTCTATTTCTCCTCTAATTTTTATTTCTATAACCTATTATTACTATATTTTTTTTGTTTGTTTTTTAAAAAGACTTTTTTTTTTTTTTAAGGCAAACACCATATACAGTCTTTGGATGGTTGTTGATGGCTTTTTTTTTTTGATTGTTTGTTTGTTTGTTTGTTTTTTAATAATTCTTTTTCTTTCCTTTTTTTTTTCTTTCTTTCTTCCTTTTTCCTTCTGCTTCTCTCTAATATTGTATCTTTGAAAATCCAACCTCTACTCTAGATTTTTAATCTTTGCTCTTAGGTTTTTGTGGTCAATTTTGTACATTTAAAAACCCAAACTTCACTATCCCAGTTTACCTGAGAGCGAGATTACTGGCTTAACCACTCTCTCCTCCTCTGGACTCTCCTTTTTCTCCACCAGGTGGCCTCTGTCTCCTTTCTCCCCCATCTCTCCTCTATCCAACTCTGTGAATCTCTGTGTGTTCCAGACGGTGGAGAACACCTAAGGAACAGGTTACTGGCAGGATTTGCCTCTCTCCTACTCATTCCTCTCTCTGATCCTCCTGGTCACCTCTGTCTACTTCCTCCCTCTCCTCTTCCCCGTATAACTCTGTAAATACCTCTGAGCGGTCCAGACTATAGAGTGCACATAAGGAAGTGACTACTGGCTAGCTTGCTCTCTTCTCTTTTGATCTCACCACATCTCATTCCAGTTACCTCTAACTACCCCCTCCATCTTCTCTTCTCCTTATAACTCAGTGAACCTCTCTGAGTGTCCCTGAATGTGGAGAAACTTTTCATCTTTAACCTAGATGTTTTATCATCAGTGCTATATAGATGGAGAAGTCTAGAGGCTACTGTAAAAATAAAACTGAAAACCAGAAGCTGGAGGCTTAAATCCAAAGCCTGAAAACATTAAAGAACTCTTGAATTCAGGGAACATTAAGCAATAGGAGCCCATCTAATGCCTTCATACCTACACCGAAACCAAGCTCCACCCAAGGGCCAACAAATTCCAAAACAAGACATACCACGCAAATTCTCCAGCAACACAGGAACACTCCCCTGAGCTTCAATATACAGGCAGCTCAAAATTATCCCAAAACCTTTGATGTCTCGTAACCCATTACGGGTCACTCCATTGCACTCCAGAGAGAAGAAACCCAGCTCCACCCACCAAAACTCCAACACAAGCCTCCCTAACCAGGAAACCTTGACAAGCCACTGATAGAGCCCCACCCAAAGTGAGGAAGCTCCATAATAAAGAGAACTCCACAAATTACCAGAGTATAAAAAGGCCACCCCAAACGCAGCAATATAACCAAGATGAAGAGACAGAGGAATACACAGCAGGTAAAGGAACAGGAGAGTTGCCCACCAAACCAAACAAAAGTGGAAGAAGTAGGGAATCTACCGGAGAAGGAATTCCGAATATTGATAGTGAAAATGATCCAAAATCTTGAAATCAAAATGGAATCACAGATAAATAGGCTAGAGACAAGGATTGAGAAGATGCAAGAAAGGTTTAACAAGGACCTAGAAGAAATAAAAAAGAGTCAAAATATAATGAATAATGCAATAAATGAGATCAGAAACACTCTGGAGGCAACAATTAGTAGAATAACGGAGGCAGAAGATAGGATTAGTGAAATAGAAGATAGAATGGTAGAAATAAATGAATCAGAGAGGAAACAAGAAAAACGAATTAAAAGAAATGAGGACAATCTCAGAGACCTCCAGGACAATATGAAACGCTCCAACATTCGAATTATAGGAGTCCCAGAAGAAGAAGACAGAAAGAAAGATCATGAGAAAATCCTTGAGGAGATAATAGTTGAAAACTTCCCTAAAATGGGGAAGGAAATAATCACCCAAGTCCAAGAAACACAGAGAGTTCCAAATAGGATAAACCCAAGGCGAAACACCCCAAGACACATATTAATCAAATTAACAAAGATCAAACACAAAGAACAAATATTAAAAGCAGCAAGGGAAAAACAACAAATAACACACAAGGGGATTCCCATTAGGATAACAGCTGATCTTTCAATAGAAACTCTTCAGGCCAGGAGGGAATGGCAAGACATACTTAAAGTGATGAAAGACAATAACCTACAACCCAGATTACTGTACCCAGCAAGGATCTCATTCAAATACGAAGGAGAAACCAAAAGCTTTACAGACAAGCAAAAGCTGAGAGAATTCAGCACCACCAAACCAGCTCTCCAACAAATTCTAAAGGATATTCTCTAGACAGGAAACACGAAAAGGGTGTATATACCCGAACCCAAAACAATAAAGTAAATGGTAACGGGATCATACTTATCAATAATTACCTTAAACGTAAATGGGTTGAACGCCCCAACCAAAAGACAAAGACTGGCCGAATAGATACAAAAACAAGACCCCTCTATATGCTGCTTACAAGAGACCCACCTCAAAACAAGGGACACATACAGACTGAAAGTGAAGGGCTGGAAAAAGATATACCACGCAAATAGAGACCAAAAGAAAGCAGGAGTGGCAATACTCATATCCGATAAAATAGACTTTAAAACAAAGGCTGTGAAAAGAGACAAAGAAGGCCACTACATAATGATCAAAGGAACAATCCAAGAAGAAGATATAACAATTATAAATATATATGCCCCCAATATAGGAGCACCGCAATATGTAAGACAAATGCTAACAAGAATGAAAGGGGAAATCAACAATAACACAATAATAGTGGGAGACTTTAATACCCCACTCACACCTATGGACAGATCAACTAAACAGAAAATTAACAAAGAAACGCAAACTTTAAATGATACAGTAGATCAGTTAGACCTAATTGATATCTATAGGACATTTCACCCCAAAACAATGAATTTCACTTTTTTTTCAAGTGCTCATGGAACCTTCTCCAGGATAGATCACATCCTGGGCCATAAATCTAAACTTGATAAATTCAAAAAAATCGAAATCATTCCAAGCATCTTTTCTGACCATAATGCATTAAGATTAGATCTCAATTACAGGAGAAAAACTATTAAAAATTCCAACATATGGAGGTTGAACAACACACTTCTGAATAACCAACAAATCACAGAAGAAATCAAAAAAGAAATCAAAATATGCATAGAAACTAATGAAAATGAAAACACAACAACCCAAAACCTGTGGGACACTATAAAAGCAGTGCTAAGAGGAAAGTTCATAGCAATACAGGCATACCTCAAGAAACAAGAAAAAAGTCAAATAAATAACCTAACTCTGCAACTAAAGCAACTAGAAAAGGAAGAGTTGGAGCACCCCAGAGTTAGTAGAAGGAAAGAAATCTTAAAAATTAGGGCAGAAATAAATGCAAAAGAAACAAAAGAGACCATAGCAAAAATCAACAAAGCCAAAAGCTGGTTCTTTGAAAGGATAAATAAAATTGACAAACCATTAGCCAGACTCATCAAGAAGCAAAGAGAGAAAAATCAAATCAATAAAATTAGAAATGAAAATGGAGAGATCACAACAGACAACACAGAAATACAAAGGATCATAAGAGACTACTATCAGCAGTTGTATGCCAATAAAATGGACAACGTGGAAGAAATGGAGAAATTCTTAGAAAAGTACAATTTTCCAAAACTGAACCAGGAAGAAATAGAAAATCTTAACAGACCCATCACAAGCACAGAAATTGAAACGGTAATCAGAAATCTTCCAGCAAACAAAAACCCAGGTCCAGACGGCTTCACAGCTGAATTCTACCAAAAATTTCGAGAAGAGCTAACACCTATCCTCCTCAAACTCTTCCAGAAAATTGCAGAGGAAGGTAAACTTCCAAACTCATTCTATGAGGCCACCATCACCCTAATACCAAAACCTGACAAAGATGTCACAAAAAAGGAAAACTACAGGCCAATATCACTGATGAACATAGATGCAAAAATCCTCAACAAAATTCTAGCAATCAGAATCCAACAACACATTAAAAAGATCATACACCATGACCAAGTGGGCTTTATCCCAGGGATGCAAGGATTCTTCAATATCCGCAAATCAATCAATGTAATTCACCACATTAACAAATTGAAAAATAAAAGCCATATGATTATCTCAGTAGATGCAGAGAAGGCCTTTGACAAAATTCAACACCCATTTATGATAAAAACTCTCCAGAAAGCAGGAATAGAAGGAACATACCTCAACATAATAAAAGCTATCTATGACAAACCCATAGCAAACATTATCCTCAATGGTGAAAAATTGAAAGCATTTCCCCTAAAGTCAGGAACAAGACAAGGGTGTCCACTTTCACCGCTACTATTCAACATAGTTCTGGAAGTTTTGGCCACAGCAATCAGAGCAGAAAAAGAAATAAAAGGAATCCAAATTGGAAAAGAAGAAATAAAACTCTCACTGTTGGTAGATGACATGATCCTCTACATGGAAAACCCTAAAGACTCCACCAGAAAACTACTAGAGCTAATCAATGAATATAGTAAAGTTGCAGGATATAAAATCAACACACAGAAATCCCTTGCATTCCTATACACGAATAATGAGAAAGTAGAAAAAGAAATTAAGGAAACAATTCCATTCACCATTGCAACGAAAAGAATAAAATACTTAGGAATATATCTACCTAAAGAAACTAAAGACCTATATATAGAAAACTATAAAACACTGATGAAAGAAATCAAAGAGGACACTAATAGATGGAGAAATATACCATGTTCATGGATCGGAAGAATCAATATAGTGAAAATGAGTATACTACCCAAAGCAATTTACAAATTCAATGCAATCCCTGTCAAGCTACCAGCCACATTTTTCACAGAACTAGAACAAATAATTTCAAGATTTGTATGGAAATACAAAAAACCTCGAATAGCCAAAGCAATCTTGAGAAAGAAGAATGGAACTGGAGGAATCAACTTGCCTGACTTCAGGCTCTACTACAAAGCCACAGTCATCAAGACAGTATGGTACTGGCACAAAGACAGACATATAGATCAATGGAACAAAATAGAAAGCCCAGAGATAAATCCACACACATATGGACACCTTATCTTTGACAAAGGAGGCAAGAATATACAATGGAGTAAAGACAATCTCTTTAACAAGTGGTGCTGGGAAAACTGGTCAACCACTTGTAAAAGAATGAAACTAGATCACTTTCTAACACCGTACACAAAAATAAACTCAAAATGAATTAAAGATCTAAATGTAAGATTAGAAACTATAAAACTCCTAGAGGAGAACATAGGCAAAACACTCTCAGACATAAATCACAGCAGGATCCTCTATGATCCACCTCCCAGAATTCTGGAAATAAAAGCAAAAATAAACAAATGGGATCTAATTAAAATTAAAAGCTTCTGCACAACAAAGGAAAATATAAGCAAGGTGAAAAGACACCCTTCTGAATGGGAGAAAATAATAGCAAATGAAGCAACTGACAAACAACTAATCTCAAAAATATACAAGCAACTTCTGCAGCTCAATTCCAGAAAAATAAACGACCCAATCAAAAAATGGGCCAAAGAACTAAATAGACATTTCTCCAAAGAAGACATACAGATGGCTAACAAACACATGAAAAGATGCTCAACATCACTCATTATTAGAGAAATGCAAATCAAAACCACAATGAGGTACCACTTCACACCAGTCAGAATGGCTGCGATCCAAAAATCTGCAAGCAATAAATGCTGGAGAGGGTGTGGAGAAAAGGGAACCCTCCTACACTGTTGGTGGGAATGCAAACTAGTACAGCCACTATGGAGAACAGTGTGGAGATTCCTTAAAAAATTGCAAATAGAACTACCTTATGACCCAGCAATCCCATTGCCGGTCATACACACTGAGGAAACCAGAATTGAAAGAGACACATGTACCCCAATGTTCATCGCAGCACTGTTTATAATAGCCAGGACATGGAAACAACCTAGATGTCCATCAGCAGATGAATGGATAAGAAAGCTGTGGTACATATACACAATGGAGTATTACTCAGCCGTTAAAAAGAATTCATTTGAATCAGTTCTGATGAGATGGATGAAACTGGAGCCAATTATACAGAGTGAAGTAAGCCAGAAAGAAAAACACCAATACAGTATACTAACACATATATATGGAATTTAGGAAGATGGCAATGACGACCCTGTAGGCAAGACAGGAAAAAAAAGACACAGATGTGTATAACGGACTTTTGGACTCAGAGGGAGAGGGAGAGGGTGGGATGATTTGGGCGAATGGGAATTCTAACATGTATACTGTCATGTAAGAATTGAACTGCCAGTCCATGTCTGACGTAGGGTGCAGCATGCTTGGGGCTGGTACATGGGGATGACCCAGAGAGATGTTGTGGGGAGGGAAGTGGGAGGGGGGTTCATGTTTGGGAACGCATGTAAGAATTAAAGATTTTAAAATTAAAAAAAAAAATCTAAAACAGTGTACCAAATGTAGCTTGGTGGCAAGCTGCTTAGCAATGTATAAAGGTTAGGAACCATAGGATGAATGTCACTCACCCATTTGTTGACTTCTCGCAGGTCTTGAACCAGTCTAAAATCAGTTCCCCCAGGCTTCTATATGGGAAGCAGGGGAGTGTTCCATGGGGACTGGCACTTTCTCAAGACCCCAGCGTCTATGAGGCATTGTATGTGAGGAGTAATTCCTTGCTGAGCCTCTTGACTCATGGGATACTGCCGCACTCTCACCGGTGTGGCACTGGCTTTCAGTTCCACAATAATAGGGGGCCTCTATTTTGCCAGTCCCATTCCTGCTGTTTCAGCCCAGGCCTGAGGGTATCTCCGAACCCATGGCTGTACTTTGGGACTTATTGTCGCTGGGGCCTCTGGCAAGTACCGTCTGTATTCATCCTTTAATGCCAGAGACAAGACCTGAAGAGGATGCCCGGTTCCATCTAAAACTGACACTTGCCCGTGGTCGAAATGAATTTGGACATTTACTTTAGACAGTAAATCTCTTCCCAGCAAGGGCGCTGGACACTCAGGTATCACCAGAAAGGAATGGGTCACTTGGTGGGTCCCCAAGTTCACATGCCGTTTTGTAGTCCATCCATATCGCTTAGTCCCGGTTGCTCCCTGCACCCAGCTACTTTTCTTAGACATGGGTCCATCTCTTTGGTTTAAGACTGAGTATTGAGCTCCTGTATCCACCATGAAGCCAACCGGTTTCCCCTCCACATTTATAGTTACCCAGGACTCGGGGAGGGGCGTCGAGCCCTGACCCCCCTAGTCGCTATCCTCACCCGCGTAGAGGATATGACTGTCAGGAGAGGGAGTCTCGTTCTTGGGATTTTTGGGCCCCTCTTTTAGGTTTTCCTTGGGGCATTTATCTTTCCAATGTCCAATCTCCTTACAAAACGCACATTGTTTTTTTCCAAGCTTGCGCCTTGCAGGTTTTTCCTCAGTCTTTGAGTCTAGCTTTTTCCCTTTTTGGAACCTATTTTTGTTTTCAATTCTGGCGAAAAATATCTGAGCCAGCTCTTGTTGGTTCTTACGGTTTTATTCAGCTCTAAATTCTCATTCTTCCCTTCTAATGCGGTCCTCTCTCTCCTCTGGGGTCTCTCTATGATTGAAAACTCTCTCTGCTGCCCTCACTAGATCTTGCAGGGACTGGTCACCCAGCCTCTCTATCTTTTGTAAATTTCTCCTAATATTGGGGGCTGCCTGAGTCACAAATGCTAGCATAACTGCTGCTCGAGACTCATCTGCCTGTGGGTCCATAGGAGTATACGGTCTAAAAGCTTCCATTATCCTTTCAAGGAAGGCTGCCGGGCTCTCATTTGGCTCTTGCCTCACTGAATTTACCTTGGCCAAATTAGTTGGCTTTCTGGCGGCCGCTCTAAGGCCAGCCATGAAAGTCTGACGGTACACTCGGAGACGCTCCCTACCTTCAGCACGTTCGAAGTCCCAATTGGGTCGCACCAAGGGGAACCCCTCTTCAATGAGGTGAGGCTGTATTGTGGGCCTCCTGTCCACCCCTGGCACATTTTTCCGGGCTTCTGACAGGATCCGTTCACGCTCTTCTGTAGTAAAAAGTACCTGTAACAGTTGCTGACAATCATCCCAAGTGGGATTGTGAGTAAAGAGGATAGATTCTAAAAGATCAATAAGACCCTGCAGTTTCTCAGAGAAAGAGGGAGCTTGAGTCTTCCGATTGTACAAATCACTAGTGGCAAAGGGCCAATACTGATATGTCCGTTCCCCACCCTCTCTGGCTGGCCCCACCCGGACCGGAAACTCGTGAACAGTGGAGGAGGGAATTTCCGGGCCTTCTTCTTCCGCTGTGCTGGTCATTTCCCTTGCTCTTCCCCGAGTTCCCTGGGCGGGGACCCCTTCTCTAGGAGGAGCTGAGGGCTCGGCCCTCCTCCGGGCTTCTCCCGATGAAACTTGTGGAACCTGTGGAAGCAAGGGTGTACGGGGGTGGGAACAACTCGGTTTCCAGGTCAATCAGATTAGGATATGGAGAAGAAGATTCCTGGAACACCGGCTTAGGTCATTTTCATCCTGTTTTTCTTCTTTTTCTTCAGAAGCTTTCATGACTAGCACCTGTGGGTTTAGTGAGGTTGGAGTCGGGGAAGAGGGACAGGGAGGTTTAGGAGGTTTAGAAGGAGTGAGAACAAAGGGTTTAAGCCATTCCGGCGGGTTTCTCACTAGATCCTGCCAGACCAGAATTTAGGGAGTCTGGTCTGGGTGCCTGGCAGGACTAGGGGTAAGCACCCTCTCTTTAACTGCCTGGATAATTTGGGGATTGAAGGTTCCCTCTTGTGGCCATCCAACGTCAAAGGTGGGCCACTAGGCAGAACAGAAAGTCACCAATTTGCTCTTCTTCACCAGTAACGAAAGATTCTGAGCTCTAGACTTAAAATCAGAAAAATGGTCAGTCATCAGAGACAGCGGAGTAGAAGTAGATTGCCCCATGGGTACAGAGAACATGGACAATGACAACAAGACTCACACAGACAGTGCCGGCACACAGAATCACAAAAACGACACAACAAACAGATTCCAACTCTCAATATTACTTTCAGTCTCCTTTATAGCACTAGAGACCCCTTCTCTACTTGCAAGCGTCTTACCGTCAGGACGTCCTTAGTGTCAGCTGCCCTCCCGGTTCGCTACTGGGGACCCAGCCTTATGCTGGACTTGCCTCTGCACTTTACACCTAGATGCCTCCCCAGTACGATACTGGGCCCCGGACTTAATCTAGGCCTCTGCACTGCTAGCACCGGTGCTCAGAGCTCTCAATTCCTAATGAGGTTATTCCCTTCTACCAGGAGAGCTGTCCTCCCTGGTAGGCCGGAGATCCCGGACGAGCCCCCAAATGTTATGCACCGAGCCCGTATCTCCGAACCGACCGAGAGAGCGAACAAGTCCACCGTGGTAATGCAAAGGCAAGAAGGGAATCTTTTGTTTCTAGTGCGCTGGGGCTCAAGCCTCATGCGACACAGCGGAATCAGACGAGAGCCCCGAACAAAGCAGTATGGCGGTTTATATACAGTCAGCTCTTTGTCTCAGTTACACGGTACTTGGCGATACCTGATTGGACAGGCAGAATGAGCTCATGCAACGCCTTCCTTATGCTATCGCATATAGAAATCTTTCCTTATTTGGTTAAGGAATGTTCTTCAAGAAAACAGGAAACATGACTCAGGTCCCCGGTGCTGTTATGCACCTCATTGAGCCGACCACCCTGCCTAACAGAATACAGCTCCCTGTCCTATAATAACTGTTCCTTCTTGACCTGCATACAAGATTCTCAGGAGACCGGTAAGGTGGTCTGGTACTTGCATTTCAGAATTTTCCAGTTTGTTGTGATCCAGACAAAGGTTTTAGCATAGTCAATGAAGCAGAAGTAAATGTTTTTCTGGAACTCCCTGTCCATCATATCTTAGACTTAAGAACAACCTGATTTCGTTATGACAAGAACCTGCTTCCATTCAGTTTCCAAAGATGGGCATAATCCAGGACAAGCACAGAAGAGCAGATCCATATATTAGGCCCTCTACTTAGCACTGGAGAAGCTGGTTTGAGAGAAATAAATCAAGCCATATTTGCAAAGATTGGCACCTTGACTCTGGATTGCCATCCTGACTCTGAATTATGGCAACTTCAAGGGCAACTTTGGAATTGTTCTATGATCTTTGGCCTCTATATTTTCCAGTCACTGCCATCTGCAAGGAAAGAATTGAAATTGGCTAATTAACCCCCACAAACCATACATGAGGACCAAGTATTGCTTGACCTTCTAATGTGAAGTGGCCCTTATTCTTGGTGCTTGCCTTTCCTTGTGTGTGTTGTTTTCCTTGTTTGCATAGTGAGGGGACTAAAGCAGAGCTCGATGGGGCTGGGATTACAGCAGAACCAAAGCACAGCAGCTTGGGGTTTTTTGTTTTGTTTGTTTGTTTTCTTTTGTTTTCATCATCTTTCTGCCAATTCCGGCCACCTCCCTTCCTCTGGGACATGCTGAATTCAGCAAGTCCAGCTCTATCAGTCCTGACCTTTGAGCCCATTGATTTTTGGTTGTCTGATAAATCCTCTACTACAGACAGGACCTGCCTCCTTCCCTCCTCACAGCACACTTGCAACCAAAGCTGCATATTCCTGTTGTGGGGCCTCCTTCCAGCCTTACATTTCAGTTCACTGTCTTCAGCCATCTGGGACATGGCCCTGTTTTTCTTCTTGATCTTTGGTGAGTATTTCTGCTCCTTTGGGTCCAGGCTTCAGAGTACTCTGGAACTTTGATTGGGGGAAGCCTTTCCTTGCCCATCTGGTACAGATCTAGGTATCTTTCAAGGAAAGTCTCTACTCTCCTTTCTCTATATCTGGTAATTATTCTAAATCCCCAAAGCCACTTAATCTATACTCAGTTTATAATCCACCTTGATTACCAGAAAACTTTCTATTTCCCTATATTCACGCTATCAATTCAGTAATAATTTATACTATTGCTTTTTCACACAAATTTTCCTAAACGCACTATTTATAATAAGACAAATAAATGGACCATGGGTAACAGCAAGAAAGGAAGTAGAACTGCAGGACAAACACCTTTCATTGATCATATTGATTCTTCTCAAATGTATTTCATGTGTTTCCCTAGATTTTCCCAGTTTCTTATTGCTCAGATTAATTTAGAGTAAATTGAAATTTTGGAATCAAAGAGATCTGGATTTCAATTTTTGCTCTTTGATTTCTTAGCTATCTGAATTTTAAAGTTATCATAGCCCTCCAAAATCTCATTCTCATATCTATGAAGTAATGTTATGTTCCTCAGAGGTTTGTTAAGAGCCTTTCCACAAGATAAAAGAGCCTGCTAGGTCCCTTCCCTAATCAGTCACATCCATTTTAACTTTCTTGATGATCCGGTATACCACTGAAACCTATCGGTCTCTCAGTTGGGCATTTGTGTGTTCTATGCACAGTGCTGGTCACATTTCTAAACACCCATACACCCCTTATGTTACCTAGCAGATAGTACCCCACCTCCTCTTGTGAAGTTACTATTGAATCTCAGGCTTATCTTCAGTTGCATCTCCTTCATGAAGTCTTTCTGACCTGTGATACACATGGTGATCAACCCCACTACAGAGTTCTCAAGTCACCTTTGGGCTATGTCACTTTCACACCTATCAGGCTCATCACATTCAGTTTCCTTTGCATATATACATGGTTTGTGTTCTTTATTAGACTTGTAAGGTGCTATTCATGATATAACCTTGAGTTTTAGGCAATTGCAGACAAAGTCTTTTTGAGTCATGTTGCAAAGCAAATATTTGGAAGAAAATATTCCAGGACAAGTCAATGAAATACATGGATTTGCCTAAAAAGCTCTAGGCTGGAAGTCCAATCATATTAACTCCTTCAGAAAGATCCTATAAGATGGGGGTGGTATTGGGGGATGAGTTTTGCAGTTCAAAATACTGGGTTTCAGAGACCACTGATAGTCACAGGACTCTCTCGATAGCATTTGCTGTTGTTTAGTAGCTAAGTCGTGTCTGTCTCTTTGTGACACCCTGGACTGCAGCATGTCAGACTTCCCTGTCCTTCACCATCTCTCAAAGTTTGCATTAGGCTGGAGCCTAATGAGTAGATGAGTCTGATTACACAGAGATCTTGTAGGAAGAAACTCTGATCATTCAAAGATGTGCTGATACTTAAGCCTGGAAGTTTGGAAATTAGCCTAGAACTGCTTTCTGAACTCTTAACCAGGTTCAGCAAACCACAGCCTGGAAACTAAGAATGGATATTACATTTTTAAACTGTGGGAAAAGTGAAAGGAATAATATTTTGTGACACATGAGAATGACATGAAATCTAAATTGAATTGTTCATAAACAAAGGTTTATTGGAACACAGCCAGGCTTATTCATTTACATGTATATGGTTGCATTGACAGAGCTGATTGGTTATAACAGAGACTGTATAGCCCATGAAGCCTAAAATGTTTGCTATTTGGCCTTTCACACAAAAGTTTGTTGACCATTGTCTGAATGCAGTGTCAGTGAACACAAAAAATGCTGCCATTTTCTTCTATGTGAAAGGTTGCTGCTATGAACAGCACCCTGTGAATGATGCTGGGATTCTTGGCCTATGGAGGAGAGACATTCAACCTGTGGCCAGTGATGAGGCTGGGTTGCCAGAGCTTTTTGTGTAATCAAGTTTTATTAAAGTATAAAAGAGATAGAGAAAGCTTCTGACATAGACATCAGAGGGGGCAGAAAGAATATCCCCTTGATAGTTTTGAGCAAGGAGTTATATAACTATTATCAAGCTGCTTATTAAAGAGAGAGAGAGAGAAAAAAAAGTCTCAAAGCTGAGAGTGACACCAGGCCCTTCTCCGAGAACATGCATTTTGAGATAGCCTTGACACAAGGTGAGTCATCCCAGGCCATAGAACAACTGACATGAATCTTGAAGAAAGGCAGATTTCCAAGCAAATGCATAGTTTCATTAACATAGCTCAAGAGAACACTTCCATGAGTAAAACACACTGATGTGTTGAGCTATTACGTGTTCTGAGACAGGCAAATCGACTTGAAGAAAGGTAAATACGGTAAATACATTAACATAGCGTAAGGAAAACATTTCCATAAGAAAAATGCTTTGGTTAGCTCAAGATTTGAAAAGAGTTAAGTACAGGTGGAACCAGGTGTTGTCACGGCAACACAGAATTTTAAAAGAACTCTCCTTTTAATTTTGTATCAATTCAGTTCAGTCACTCAGTTGTGTCTGACACTTTGCGACCCCATGACTGCAACACGCCAGGCCTCCCTGTCCGTCACCAACTCCTGGAGTTCACTCAAACTCACGTCCATCGAGTCAGTGATGTCATCCAGGCATCTCATCCTCTGTCATCCCCTTTTCCTCCTGCCAACAACCATCCCAGCATCAGGGTCTTTTCCAATGAGTCAACTCTTCGCATGAGGTGGCCAAAGTACTGGAGTTTCAGCTTTAGCATCATTCCTTCCAAAGAAATCCCAGGGCTGATCTCCTTCAGAATGGGCTGGTTGGATCTCCTTGCAGTCGAAGGGACTCTCAAAAGTCTTCTCCAGCACCACAGTTCAAAAGCATCAATTCTTCGGCTCTCAGCTTTCTTCACAGTCCAACTCTCACATCCATACATGACCACTGGTAAAACCATAGCCTTGACTAGATGGACCTTAGTCGGCAAAGTAATGTCTCTGCTTTTGAATATGCTATCTAGTTTGGTCATAACTTATCTTCCAAGGAGTAAGCGTCTTTTAATTTCATGGCTGCAGTCACCATCTGCAGTGATTTTTGGAGCCCCAGAAATAAAGTCTGACACTGTTTGAACTGTTTCCCCATCTATTTCCCATGAAGTGATGGGACCAAATGCCATGATCTTCGTTTTCTGAATGTAGAGCTTTAAGCCAACTTTTCCACTCTCCTCTTTCAGTTTCATCAAGAGGCTTTTTAGTTCCTCTTCATTTTGTTTCCTAGGGGTGGTGTCATCTGCATATCTGAGGTTATTGGTATTTCTCCCAGCAATCTTGATTTCAGCTTGTGCTTCTTCCAGCCCAGCGTTTCTTATGATGTACTCTGCATATAAGTTAAATAAGCAGGGTGACAGTATATAGCCTTGACATACTCCTTTTCCTACTTGAAACCAGTCTGTTGTCCCATGTCCAGTTCTAACTGTTGCTTCCTGACCTGCATATAGGTTTCTCAAGAGGCAGGTCAGGTGGTCTGATGTTCCCATCTCTTTCAGAATTTTCCATGGTTTCTTGTGATCCACACAGTCAAAGGCTTTGGCATAGTCAATAAGGCAGTTTTTTCTGGAACTCTCTTGCTTTTCCCATGATCCAGCGGATGTTGGCAATTTGATCTCTGGTTCCTCTGCCTTTTCTAAAACCAACTGGAACATCTCGAAGTTCATGGTTCATGTATTGCTGAAGCCTGGCTTGAAGAATTTTGAGCATTAGTTTACTAGCATGTGAGATGAGTGCAGTTGTGCCATAGTTTGAGCATTCTTTGGCATTGCCTTTCTTTGGGATTGGAATGAAAACTGACCTTTTCCAGTCCTGTGGCCACTGCTGAATTTTCCAAATTTGCTGGCATATTGAGTGCAGCACTTTGACAGCATCATCCTTCAAGATTTGAAATAGCTCAACTGAAATTCCATCACCTTCATTAACTTTGTTCGTAGTGATGCTTTCCAAGGCCCACTTGACTTCACATTCCAGGATGTCTGGCTCTAGGTGAGCGATCATACCATCGTGATTATCCGGGTCATGAAGATCTTTTTTGTACAGTTCTTCTGTGTATTCTTGCCAGCTCTTCTTAATATCTTCTGCTTCTGTTAGGTCCAGATCATTTGTATCCTTTATCGAGCCCATCTTTGCATGAAATGTTCCCTTGGTATCTCTAATTTTCTTGAAGAGATCTCTAGTCTTTCCCATTCTGTTGTTTTCCTCTATTTCTTTGCACTGATCCCTGAAGGAGGCTTTCTTATCTCTCCTTGCTATTCTTTGGAACTCTGCATTCAGATGCTTATATCTTTCCTTTCCTCCTTTGCTTTTTGCCTCTCTTCTTTTCACAGCTATTTGTAAGGCCTCCCCAGACAGCCATTTTGCTTTTTTGCATTTCTTTTCCATGGGGATGGTCTTGATCCCTGTCTCCTGTACAATGTCACGAATCTCCATCCATAGTTCATCAGGCACTCTATCTATCAGATCTAGGCCCTCAAATCTATTTCTCACTTCCACTGTATAATCATAAGGGATTTGATTTAGGGCATACCTGAATGGTCTAGCGGTTTTCCCTACTTTCTTCAATTTAAGTCTGAATATGGCAATAAGGAGCTCATGATCTGAGCTACAGTGAGCTTCCCATCTTGTTTTTGCTGACTGTATAAAGCTTCTCCATCTTTTGCTGCAAAGAATATAATCAGTCTGATTTCAGTGTTGAGCATCTGGTGATGTCTACATGTAGAGTCTTCTTTTGTGTTGTTGGAAGAGTGTGTTTGCTATGACCAGTGTGTTCTCTTGGGAAAACTCTATTAGCCTTTCCCCTGCTTCTTTCTGTATTCCCAGGCCAAATTTGTCTGTTACTCCAGGTGTTTCTTGACTTCCTACTTCTGCATTCCAGTCCCCTATAATGAAAAGGACAGTTTTTTGGGTGTTAGTTCTAAAAGGTTTTGTAGGTCTTCATAGAACCATTCAACTTCAGCTTCTTCTGCCTTACTGGTTGGGGCATAGGCTTGGATTACTGTGATATTGAGTGGTTTGCCTTGGAAACAAACAGAGATCATTCTGTCGTTTTTGAGATTGCATCCAAGTACTGCATTTTGGACTCTTTGGTTGACCATGATGGCTACTCCATTTCTTCTAAGGGATTCCTGCCCGCAGTAGTAGATATAATGGTCATCTGAGTTAAATTCACCCATTCCAGTCCATTTTAGTTCACTGATTCCTAGAATGTCAACGTTCACTCTTGCCATCTCCTGTTTGACCACTTCCAATTTGCCTTGATTGATGGACCTAACATTCCAGGTTTCTATGCCTTGCTTCTATTACCAGTCACCTGCACAGTTGGGTATTGTTTTTGCTTTGGCTCCATCTCTTCATTCTTTCTGGAGTGATTTCTCCACTGATCTCCAGTAGCATATTCGGCACCTAGTGACCTGGGGAGCCCCTCTTTCAGTATCCTATCATTTTGCCTTTTCGTACTGTTCATGGGGTTCTCAAGGCAAGAATACTGAAGTGGTTTGCCATTCCCTTCTCCAGAGGACCACATTCTGTCAGACCTCTCCACCATGACCGCCAGTCTTGGGTGGCCCCATAGGGCATGGCTTAGTTTCATTGAGTTCAACAGGCTGTGGTCCTAGTGTGATTAGATTGATTAGTTTTCTGTGAG
The DNA here is from genome assembly GCF_001704415.2 of Capra hircus. Classification (NCBI taxonomy): domain Eukaryota; kingdom Metazoa; phylum Chordata; class Mammalia; order Artiodactyla; family Bovidae; genus Capra; species Capra hircus. The sequence goes on along the minus strand of NC_030810.1, from coordinate 107,506,639 downwards.
TATGGTTTCAGTGTGTCTGCCCTCTGATGCCCTCTTGCAACACCTACCGTCTAATTGGGTTTCTCTTACCTTGGGTGTGGGGTATCTCTTCACGGCTGCTCCAGCAAAGTGCAGCTGCTGCTCCTTGGATGAGGGGTATCTCCTCACCGCCCCTTCCTGACCTTGAACATGGAGTAGCTCCTCTAGGGCCTCCTGCGCCTGTGCAGCCACTGCTCCTTGGGTGTGGGGTTGCTCCTCTCGGCTGCCACCCCTGACCACAGGAGTGGGGTAGAGAAGGAAAAAAAAAAAAAAAAATTTGACACTTGCCGTTTGTTTCTTCCACTTGCGGGCCCCTAGCCTTCCTTCCTGTTACCCTCTCATATGCTTTTGAAGACATCTTTATCCTCCCCAACCGTGCATCTGTTGTGGAATCTGGAGTCACAAAACACACCTCAGAGAACACTCAAGATAGTGGAGTATGGTTTATTATGCCAGCAGGTCCAAGGGGAATCAGTTCCCAACAAGGACCCTGATGTTTCTGAGACACCCAGTTTTGTAGCCACCTCTCCAACCCCCCACTATGTGACTGGTTATATGATAGCAACCTGTTTGTTGTATATGACTGAGTTTTACAACAAATAGGTGCTAGAAGAACAAACTATGGTTAAGGGTGGTGGTGGTGGTGGGGGGCAATGATTATACATCAAGGGGGGTATCTCCATGGTTAATCTAACAGGGGAAGCCTGACCTCAACTACAATCTCCATTTGTCATCTGTAGGGAGGGAAGTCTCCAGCAGACCTGGTTTTCACTAGCAACAGTTTTCTCACTATTGGACAGGTTCAGTCCCAGCTCACATCCAGTCTTTAAGATGGATGACAGGCTTCAAGATGAGAGTCTCTCTTGCTTCTCTCACACTGGCCCCAATACATCTTCCCAGAAACCTCCAACATGTTTTCCTGTTGGACTCAGATCACCACACTTCTAGTTTAGGTGGTCATCACCGATCAATCTAATAGATTAAAATAGAAAATCAAATATATCCATGCCGGGGGGGAGCCAACATCAGATGGAAAGGGAACATGATAGGTTTAGTTAGCAATGGCAGAGTGGGCCTTTTTGGCTCTTAGTCAGCATCCATGTGTTATTTTAGGCTGGTCATTCTAGGAGGAGAAGGAGGAGAAGGAGGAGAAGGAGGAGAAGGAGGAGAAGGAGGAGAAGGAGGAGAAGGAGAAGATCTCAACAAGGTCTAACCTTGGAGGCTGTGTAATTACCTCTCTGTCCCACAAAGTTCAACAAAACTTTCTAGAGAGTTGTGTTTTTGAACAAAGTCTTGGCAATAGACTACTTGATCTCATTCACTTCTCTCTCTCTTTCTCTCTTTTTTATTTGCTCAGCCTTTTGCACCGGACCTGGAATTTTAGGTAAGATTTTTTGGGGTCCTAAGAGGGTGGACTTTCAGCTCTGGAGAGTGGAAATTTTGATTTCCCAGGGCCAGGGAGAGAGGTTGTGGTTCAAAGGAGCCCCAGTAGATTTTCTTTCTGGTTTCACAAGCCACCAGTCTTATATGGGTAGATTTCCACTTCCAAACTTAGAGAAAGTTTGAGTGGTTTATACTGCAAAGGGATTCCTCTCCATTTGGCCTGTGTGACCCAAGACACTAGCCCAGCTCTAGCTCCATCGTCTAACAAAGCAGATGGCTTTCTTTCAGGCTCAGAAGACACCTCACCTCCTGGGAAATAAACTTTCTTCTGCCCTTCTATATTCTACTACTTCCTGGTCCCTCTGCCAACTTTAATGTTATCATTGAACTAGAAATGCACCAACCTCTGTGCACCTCATGGCTTCATCAGCAGAGTGCAGGCTGGATATCAGTGGTCACTGGCCAGCTCTTCAAGGGGTCTTTCAGCAGAGCACAAACGGTTCAACTGAGGAGAGAATGGAGAGGCACAAAGAGAATTAGTCTGTGGAAGAGGAAGCCTCTGATGGTCCAAAAATCAAGGGGACTGGTTGAGGATTATGAGTTTCTTTGACATTGTCTCTTCAGCCTATTCTTTCTCTTGATAGAGAGGCTTTATGATAGAGGGGCAGCTGCAAACTCTGCTATGAATGTGGAGGGTCTTACACCCTGCTGGGTCAATTTGCTTCCTTAAAGAAATGCTGTTTCTGGGTCCCAGTCCAATGCTCCAGATGACCTGGTTTTTCTTCTCTGGCCTCCAGGGTTATGCCTTGCTGCAAGTGCCACGAGACAGCTGCTCTCTTTATACCCAGGGAGGGAGGACCCACCCCAGGTCCTTGTCTCTCAAGCCCTCACTAATAAAGTAGGCTAAAACACTGTCTAGGACACAACTGCCCTGATGAGCTCCTTTGTTCTTCTCTCTAGCTTTTAAATCTTCTCAACCTTTCCCTTCCCTAGCTGCATTTCTTTGATACTTATTCTCTTTCTCTCTCTAAAACATATTTCTTCTCTCCTACAATGTGATCTAGTCCTCTACTCCATGGAAAAGGAAAACTTATTTAAAACCAGAATTTGAGGGCTTCCCTGGTGGTCCAGCAGTTAAGATGCCATGCTTCCAATGCAGGGTGGTGGATTTGATCCCTGGTTGAGGAAGTAAGATCCCACATGGCATGTGGCATGGCCAAATAAAAAGTAAACTGAAAATTTTATAACTCAAAATAAAATAAAATAGTCTGTGCATGATACTGATATTGAGTATTTGCTAGAGCAAACAATAATGCTTATCCAAACTCTAATCTTAGTTACAATGATCCAGAAGTTATTTCTTGATGGCTTATCTTGAATTGTATATACATGCCTTAAACTTCAGAGTGCAACAATGGGAACTTTTCTTAGTTTTTTATACTTCAATTTTAATTTTTTTCTCTAACCTCCCATCCTCATGTCATTTCCCTGAAGAAAGTATAGAAGATGAGGAGAGAAAAAAGAACAAATGAATAAACCAAATATAAACTTCTCAATGCAGTTTAAAATCAACCAGATCAGACATCTTTCACCCAACTACTTATTCTGTAAATTAATGCCAAGTTATAGGGAGTTTGTGCAGAGTTGAGACAATGTAGGCAGTAGATATTTGGGTCCTGAAAAATTGTATTTCATTCACAGAGGTGTCTGAGTCGTTCCATGCAGCCCATGTTGTCCTATACTGTTCATAGTCTGAAAGACCACTGGCCACATATACAGTAGTTGTCCCTCCAGGTACAACAGAGCTCTCCCTGGAGGCTTGGCAAACTTAGATCTTCTTTATCACTATTCTCTCTGGGGCTGAGAGGACTTGATGGGATTGCTTCAAGCCTATTAAATAGAATCTTCTTGAGGACAGCAGTGCTAGCTATTTTGAACATCACTGCTCTGTGCGTTCATAAAACAGTACTTGGAATGTAGTCTCCGAAATTTGTTTCCTGATAAGCTCTTCCATTTTCTCCCTACACAGTCTTCATCAGTTCAGTTCAGTTCAGTCACTCAGTCGTGTCCGACTCTTTGTGACCCCATGAATTGCAGCACACCAGGCCTCCCTGTCCATCACCAACACCCGGAGTTCACTCAGACTCACGTCCATCGAGTCAGTGATGCCATCCAGCCACCTCATCCTCTGTCGTCCCCTTCTCCTCCTGCCCCCAATCCCTCCCAGCATCAGAGTCTTTTCCAAGGAGTCAACTCTTCTCATGAGGTGGCCAAAGTACTGGAGTTTCAGCTTTAGCATCATTCCTTCCAAAGAACACTCAGGGCTGATCTCCTTCAGAATGGACTAGTCGGATCTCCTTACAGTCCAAGGAACTCTCAAGAGTCTTCTCCAGCACCACAGTTCAAAAGCATCAATTCTTCGGCGCTCAGTCTTCTTCACAGTCCAACTCTCACATCCGTATATGACCACAGGAAAAACCATAGCCTTGACTAGACAGACCTTAGTTGGCAAAGTAATGTCTCTACTCTTGAATATACTATCTAGGTTGGTCATAACTTATCTTCCAAGGAGTAAGCGTCTTTTAAGTTCATGGCTACAATCACCATCTGCAGTGATTTTGGAGCCCCCCTCAAATAAAGTCTGACACTTTTTCCACTGTTTCCCCATCTATTTCCCCAACTATTTCCCATGAAGTGATGAGACCAGATGCCATGATCTTCGTTTTCTGAATGTTGAGCTTTAAGCCAACTTTTTCACTCTCCACTTTCACTTTCATCGAGGCTTTTGAGTTCCTCTTCACTTTCTGCCATAAGGATGGTGTCATCTGCATATCTGAGGTTATTGGTATTTCTCCCGGCAATCTTGATTCCAGCTTGCATCTCTTCCAGTCCAGCTTTTCTCATGATGTACTTTATATATAAGTTAAATAAGCAGGGTGACAGTATACAGTCTTGATGTACTCCTTTTCCTATTTGGAACCAGTCTGTTGTTCCATGTCCAGTTCTAACTGGTGCTAACTGACCTGCATACAGATGTCTCAAGAGGCAGGTCAGGTAGTCAGGTATTTGCCGGGGTCCAGCCCCGGTGGATCCAGGGTGATTCGAAGGTGGGGGGATGGCGTCAGCGTCTTTGGAAAAATACATATTTAATTACAGATATAGAGAGAGATTAGAAACGGATAGTGTAGTAGGAGATAGTGTAGTGGAGAAAAGGAGGCTGAATCCGGATGGGAATTCAGCCAGAGAAACGGGAGCAAGAAAGAAACGGATAGTATAGTAGGAAGATTAGTGGAGAAAAAGAGGCTGAATAGCTTGGATTACGTGGAATAGCATCCATGCTCCAGATGGGAATTCAGCCAGAAAAAAGGGGACAAGAAAGAAGCGACATGGGGGAATTAGTCTTTCTGGAAACTGAATCGATTTCTTTATTTTGGGGTTTGCTTATATATACACGGGGGTCAGCAGTCTCTATGTTTATCAAAATCAGGTGCTTTGCATAAAAAGGTCTTAGGGATTTTATGATCCTTTCTTTCTGATAACTGGAAAACTTATTTCTTCCAAAGGTGTTTTTTCTTAAACCAGGCACCACCCTCCAAATAAAGTTACATTCCTATAGGGTGAGGATGTAGTGAGTTACAATCAAGAAAGGAATTTATTTAACCCAAGGTTAACATGATTAATCTTAAAGGTTAATGCTTATTTCTCCTATATGCTTAAAGGTTAATACTTACTTCTTCCTATATGCTAGTTATATTCATTATAAGGGTAGGGAACATGGAGATTTAGCAGCAAACATCAGCCCAACAAATGAAAATCCTTTCACCAATGCTCCCCTTAAGATCTATTTAGTCTTAAGATAGTGATAAAGTTACATTTTTCCATAGCAAGGACACAGTGATTTATAACAAAGTACAGTGATCTATTACAAAAGAGAAAATCCATTAACTCAAAAAGTTTAGTATTGCTAACATCAAAAACTACTATATTTCCTTTACTATATTCCAAATACATTGATTAATATATTCCCAGGTGCCTAGGGATATGGAGGCCTGGCGGCAATCATTGACTCAACAAGAAGAAAAAGCCCAATGCTAATTAAGACTCTCAAAATACTCCAAAACTCTCTGTGCTGTTTATGGTTGAGAGGTAGTAAACAATCATGTGTGTAGTGGCAGGAGTATGGATAATCCTGTCACACAAGCTAGTCTGTCAGCAGAGAGGTGTGATCTGAGACATCCTTGTCCCACCCAGAGCAGGGAATTAGCAGCAATTATTGACACAAAAAATGAAAAACCCTTCACCAATATAATTCCTAACCAAGCCACTCTACTAATAATTTCTAACTCCCCCAAAGAATTTGCCTTTAGTAAGTCTAAAACATCTCCTGCCTCTCAGATTGGGAGGCTGTAAACAATCACATGTGGCCAGACGAACCTATACAGGCAGGCTAGATAACCTTCAGAGGGGTCCGTAATCTGAAACACTCTTGTCACGCCCAAGAATTTTTATTGCCTTGGAGCTGCACGATTACTCCTTCTCCAAGAAAAACGGTTATGGAGGAGAGCATAAAACAGACTCTGGTTTTGGGGTTAGATGCTCGGGAATAGGGAGTTTCCTGAGGCTTGATCACGCCTTTGCGTATGCCAAGCCTCCTTCCTCATGACCTTTGCCATGGGTGGAGTTCCTCACGCTGGCCCCTGGCAGGTATTCCCATCTCTCTCAGAATTTTCCACAGTTTATTGTGATCCACACAGTAAAAGGATTTGGTATAGTCAATAAAGCAGAAATACATGTTTTTCTGGAACTCTCTTGCTTCTTCCATGATCCAGCAGATGTTGGCAATTTGATCTCTGGTTCCTCTGCCTTTTCTAAAACCAGCTTGAACATCAGGAAGTTCACGATTCACGTATTGCTGAAGCTTGGCTTGGAGAATTTTGAGCATTACTTTACTAGCATGTGAGATGAGTGCAATTGTGCAGTAGTTTGAGCATTCTTTGGCATTGCCTTTCTTTGGGATTGGAATGAAAACTGACCTTTTCCAGTACTGTGGCGACGGCTGAGTTTTCCAAATTTGGTGGCATGGTGAGTGCAGCACTTTGACAGCATCATCTTTCAGGATTTGCTCAACTGGAATCCCATCACCTCCACTAGCTTTGTTCATAGTGATGCTTTCCAAGGCCCACTTAACTTCACATTCCAGGATGTCTGGCTCTAGATGAGTGACCATAGCATCGTGATTATCTTGGTCATGAAGATCATTTTTGTACAGTTTTCTGTGTATTCTTGCCAGCTCTTCTTAATATCTTCTGCTTCTGTTAGGTCCAGACCATTTCTGTCCTTTATTGAGCCCATCTTTGCATGAAATATTCCCTTGGTATCTCTAATTTTCTTGAAGAGATCTCTAGTCTTTCCCATTCTGCTGTTTTCCTCTATTTCTTTGCATTGATCACTGAAGAAGGCTTTCTTATCTCTTCTTGCTATTCTTTGGAACTCTGCATTCAGATGCTTATATTTTTCCTTTTCTCCTTTGTTTTTCACCTCTTTTCTTTTCACAGCTATTTGTAAGGCCTCCCCAGACAGCCATTTTGCTTTTTTTGCATTTCTTTTCCATGGTCTAAGTCTTGGTTTCCTCAGAACTTACCTGGAGACTCTGTGAAGCCCATCTCCCACTCCCAACACATAGAATCTTCTAGACCCAGTTTTAGGGCTCTGAGACTTTGAGGCTCTGACTTTCTCTTACCCAGCACTCTCTGTATTTCTTCTGAGCTAGGTTCTTGGACATGGGAAAATGTTATTGGAAGTATCAAGAATGGTTGGGAGTGGATCATTGATACTGAGAGAGAGAGTCAGGTTGTTTAGCCCAAATTATATCTAGACATCTCCATGCTTTCAGTGCAGGGGAAATAGGTTCAATCTCTGGTCAAAACCCCACAATCTCACAGTGGCTAGAATGAAAACCACATTACAGAAAGTTAATCAGGATGAAAAATGACAGGGTTATGTTCCAGATTAAGGGAGAAGATAAAGCCCCAGAAAAACAACTATGTGAAGTACAGATAGGTAACCTTCCAGTAAAAGAATTCAGAATAATGATAGTGAAGATAATGATAGTAAAGATCATAGGATCTCAGACATAGATTGGAGAAGATGGAAGAGATGTTTACCAAAGGCCTGTAAGAACTAAAAAACCAATGGAGATGAACCACACACTAGAAGGAATCAGTAGCAGAATAACTGAGGCAGAAGAACAGATAAGGGTCCCTGAGGACTGCATGGTGAAAATCACTGCCACAGAGCGGAATATAGAAAAAAGAATGAAAACAATGAAGACCAGACTAAGAGGCCTCTGGGACAACATTAAACACACCAGCATTTGCATTATAGGGGTCCCAGAAGGAGAAGAGAGAGAGAAAGGACCCAAGAAAATATTTGAATAATGGATGAAAATTTCCCTAAGATGGAAAAGAAATATTTAAACAAGTCCAGGAAGTGCAGAGTCCCAGGCAGGATAAATTCAAGGAGGAACACAATGAGACACACAAAAGTTAAAGACAAAGATAAAATATTAAAAGCAACAAGGGAAAAATGACAAATAACATATAAGGGAACTCCCATGAGGCTGTAAGCTGATTTCTCAACAGAAACTCTACAAGCCAGAAGAGAATGGCGTGATATATTTTAAGTGAAGAAAGAAAAACCTGCAACCAAGAATACATTACCCAGCAAGACTCTCATTCAGATTTGATGGAGAAGTCAAAAGATTTCCAAACAAGCAAAAGTTTAAGAGAGCTCAGCACCACCAAACCAGCTTTACAACAAATGCTAAAGAAACTTCTCTAGGCAGGAAACACAAGAGAAGGAAAAAACATACACAACATAAACCTAAAACAATGAAGAAAATGGCAATAGGATCATACATATTGAAAATTAACTTAAATGTAAATGAATTAAATACACCAACTACAAGACTTAGACTGATTGGGTGGATGAGAACATGTGTATGTATGCACTTACACTTACCACAGCACTCTACTTAACTCCCCAAAGTGTATGTAATTATTTTATATTGCTAGGTTAATCATGTTTCCATTATGGCTTGCAACTGTAGTTATCTTTTATTTTTTGTCTGTCTGTTGATTGTGAAATTAATAAACATCTTTTACTATTGTGATCATATAACTAGTATCCACTTAATACCATTGACCATTTTTCCGGTCAACAGAAAAATAAAAGAATTCTGTATCACTAAAACTACCATTTAATAGAAAAACCTGTAGTCACTTTTCAAAATCCAGATGCATATTAGAATTATCTAGGAAGATTTTGAAAAATTCAAATGCTGAGGGACTGCTTTTTATTTCCAAAGCTCCAGATGTATTTCTAATGAGCCACCATGTTTAAAAACAACTGGATATATGATGACCTTTTACTTTTATCTAGTCTGTTTCAACTTTTCTATTTCATGTTCAGTGCTTCATGTTTTAGTTTCATTTAGTGTATGTTTTCCAGCTTCTCAGTCTTTTTTTTTTTTCTGATGTTCTCTCTCAAGCCTTTATTGAGCATAGTAGAAAAGCTTCGGTATACATATATATATAGTTTGTATAATACATGTATTTTAGAAAACATATGATTTTTTGGTTAGCTAAAACACTTATGACATTTTGATTTCACTTGTTTGACCTAGTATGAATAGAATGCTAAATTTCTAATTGATATTCACTCAAAACCTTCAATTAGTTCCACATATTCTGGCATCTAGGGTTACTGCTGGTAATTTAGAAAGTTTATTATCTTAGATTTTTAAAAAACTGAATGAGGCTTGAAAGTTCTAATCCAATTCTGAGAATATAAAGGAATACTATGTTGTTAAGAAAAACCAAACAAACAGCAAGCTAACTTGTGATACAGTACAATGGCAACGCACTCTAGTACTCTTGCCTGGAAAATCCCATGGACGAAAGTGCCTGGTAGGCTGCAGTCCATGTGGTCGCACAGAGTCAGGCACGACTGAAGCGACTTAGCAGCATTATTAACTGAAATACAGATTTTGTTCAAATTTCACACAAAAATCCATGTATATATGCTATACTTTGGCTGGAAGGTAATTACAAGACAAACTTTAATTTTATGCAACATATTATTCATATGATCATTATAGCATTGTGCATCTTAATTCCTGTAGGAAATATACTTTTGAAATAATCATATGAAGCACTTATTTGTACCAAATCCAAAGGTAGGGATATTAAGCCTGATTTTCCAAGTTTCACCAAGGGCCAAGTAGAAATACAGCTTAAATTATAATAATAATAAAAGAGTGTAGCAGAACCAGAACTCAGAGATGGAGTCCTGGAGCTCCTCTTCCTTGTCTTCCCCTTTGACCCCCACTTTCTCACCCTTCAGTTCTCCGCATCCTGAAAGTGGTAGAAGAACTCCAAGAAGACTGCATACATGCCTGAGTGCTCTCTGGGCCACTCCTGATCTGCAGCCAATATCTCATTTCTTTGCAGAGTCTTCACCCAAAGTGCGACTGGTGGGAGGTCCCCATCGCTGTGAAGGGCGGGTGGAAGTGGAACGGAATGGCGAGTGGGGCACTGTGTGTGACGACAGCTGGAACATGAAAGACGCGGAAGTGCTGTGCCGGGAGCTGGGCTGTGGAGCAGCCAAGGGGACACCCAGTGGTAATTTATATAAGCCCCTGGCGTATGAAAAACAAAAAATCTTCATCCAAGAAGTCAACTGCAATGGGACGGAAGATGAGTTGATTAAATGTGACCAGCTGGAAGACGTTTATGATTGCTCCCACAGCGAGGATGCAGGGGCAATATGTGAGAGTGAGTATGGCAGGACTTAAAGACTATAAGCCAACTGCCCATATCCCTCATGACCACTCTTTATCCTCTTTATCTTTATTCTCCACCATGAATTTATGGTTAACTGATTCCTTGTCCTTCACTTCTCACCCTTTCTCAACTGTGGACCCTGGAGACAAATATATCCTCATCTAGAACTGTTACTCCTTGGTTGAACAGTGGCACTAGTGATAAAGAACCCGCCTGCCAATGCAGAGACTTAAGAGACGTGGGTTCAGTTTCTTGGTTGGGAAGATCCCCTGCAGGAGGGCACAGCAACCCACTCCAGTATTCCTGTCTGGAGAATCCAATGGACAGAGGAGTCTGGCGGGCTACAGTCCATAGGGTCACATGGAGTCAGACATGAAAGAAGCAACTGAGCACACACACTTGGTTGAATTAATGATTTTCTCTTACATTCAATCTTAGTTTTTCTTTGTTTCAATCTATTCAAGAACCTGATTCTCTCTTCATGCACACAAACATGCACAGGTCTAATAACTGCTAAACATTTGTATCTAAAGCTCAGATGGAGTTATGGGGAAGAAATGAGCTCCCAAAATGCAATGTAATTTTATCAGCTCTCAAGGAGTCTATCATCTAGTTAGGTAAACTGGAGATACTCACAGGAAACCAACACACAACAACTGTGTGTATATATATGTATGCATGAGTGCATGCTCAGTTACTTCAGTTGTGTCTGACTCTTTGTGACCTTATGGACTGTAGTCTGCCAATCTCCTCTGTCCAAGGGATGCTCCATGCAAGAATACTGGAATAGGTTGCCGTGCCCTCCTACAGGGGATCTTTTCCACCCAGAGATTGAACCCAGGTGGATTCTGTACCCACTGAGCCACCTGGGAAGCCTATATATATGTACACATATTCATATACAACAATTATATATAGATTATATTAGCATATATATATTGTGTATGTATATATGTATACTAGTCCCTTAGGCAAATCACAGTCTAATGGAAAAGGAGATAAACACATAGAAAATGATTAATGCATAGAAAGCAAATATATGAAAGGAATAAAGGAATATAACAACAATTATATATATATATGGAGTAGAAATTTGGGTCCTGAGAAATTGTACTTAATTCATATAGGTATCTGAGTCATTCCATGTAGCCCATGTTGTCATATACTGTTCATAGTGATAGACCACAAGCGAAGAGTGCAAATATTGTCCATCCAGGTACAACAGACCTCTCCATGGAGTCTTGGCAAACTTAGATATTCTTTATCACTATATCTCTCCTGGGCTGAGGGGACTTGATAGGATTGCTTCAAGCCTATTAAATAGAATCTTCTTGAGGACAGCAATGCTAACTATCTTGATCATCACTGTTCTCTGTGTTCATAAGACAGTGCTTAGAATGTAGTATTCAGAAGTTTCCTGATAGACTTGTCCCTTGTCTCCCTATGCAGTCCTCTGTACTCCATGTCTAGGTCTTGGTTTCCTTAGAACTTACCTGGAGACTCTGTGAAGCCCATCTCCCACTCCCAACACATAGAATCTTCTAGACCCAGTTTTAGGGCTCTGAGACTTTGAGGCTCTGACTCTTCCCTTACTCAGTACTCTCTGTATTTCTTCTGAGCTAGGTTCTTGGACATGAGAAAATATCATGGGAAGTAGCAAGGATGGTTGGAGTGGATCATTGATATTGAGAGAGGGAGTCAGGTTGTTTAGCCCAAATTATATCTAGACATCTCCATGCTTTCAGTGCAGGGGAAATGGGTTCAATCTCTGGTCAAAAACCCACAATCCCACAGTGGCTAGAATGAAAACCACATTACAGAAAGTTAATCAGGATGAAAATCACAGGGTTATGTCCCAGATTAAGGGACAAGATAAAGCCCCAGAAAAACAACTATGTGAAGCAGAGATAGGTAAACTTCCAGTAAATGATAGTGAAGATAATGATAGTAAAGATCATAGGATCTCAGACATAGAATGGAGAAGAAGGAAGAGATGTTTACCAAAGACCTATAAGAACTAAAAAACCAACGAAGATGAACCACACACTAGAAGGAATCAGTAGCAGAATAACTGAGGCAGAAGAACAGTAAGGGACCCGGAGGGCTGCATGGTGAAAATCACAGCCACAGGACAGAATATAGAAAAAAGAATGAAAACAATGAAGACCAGACTAAGAGGCCTCTGGGACAACATTAAACACACCAGCATTTGCATTATAGGGGCCCCAGAAGGAGAAGAGAGAGAGAAAGGACCCAAGAAAATATTTGAATAATGGATGAAAATTTCCCTAAGATGGAAAAGAAATATTTAAACAAGTCCAGAAAGTGCAGAGTCCCAGGCAGGATAAATTCCAGGAGGAACACAATGAGACACACACATAGTAATCAAACTGACAAAAGTTAAAGACAAAGATAAAATATTAAAAGCAACAAGGGAAAAATATAAGGGAACTCCCATGAGGCTGTAAGCTGATTTCTCAACAGAAATTCTACAAGCCAGAAGAGAATGGCGTGATATATTTTAAGTGAAGAAAGAAAAACCTGCAACCAAGAATACATTACCCAGCAAGACTCTTATTCAGATTTGATGGAGAAATCAAAAGCTTTCCAAACAAGCAAAAGTTTAAGAGAGCTCAGCACCACCAAACCAGCTTTACACAAATGCTAAAGAAACTTCTCTAGGCAGGAAACACAAGAGAAGGAAAAAACATACACAACATAAACCTAAAACAATGAAGAAAATGGCAATAGGATCATACATATTGAAAATTAACTTAAATGTAAATGAATTAAATACACCAACTACAAGACTTAGACTGATTGGGTGGATGAGAACATGTGCATGTATGCACTTACACTTATCACAGCATTCTACTTAACTCCCCAAAGTGTATGTAATTATTTTATATTGCTAGGTTAATCATGTTTCCATTACGGCTTGCAATTGCAGTTATCTTTTATTTTTGTCTGGCTATTGATTATGAAACTAATAAATAAACATCTTTTACTATTTGGATCATATAACTAGTAGCCGCTTAATACCATTGATCACTTTAGCAGCATTATTAACTGAAATACAGATTGTGTTCAATTTCACACAAAAATGCATGTATATATGCTATACTTTGTTTGGTTGGAAGGTAATTACAAAAACTAAAATTTTATGCAATGTATTTATTGATATGATCATTATAGCATTGTGCATCTTAATTTCTGTTAGAAAATATACTTTTGAAGTAATCATATGAAGCACTTATTTGTACCAAATCCAAAGGTAGGGATATTAAGCCTGTTTTTCCAAGTTTCACCAAGGGCCAAGTAGAAATACAGTTTAGATAATAATAATAATAATAATAATAATAATAATAATAATAAAGGAGTGTAGCAGAACCAGCACTCAGAGATGGAGTCCTGGAGCTCCTCTTCCTTGTCTTCCCCTTTGACCCCCACTTTCTCACCCTTCAGTTCTCCACATCCTGAAAGTGGTAGAAGAACTCCAAGAAGACTGCATACATGCCTGAGTGCTCTCTGGGCCACTCCTGATCTGCAGCCAATATCTCATTTCTTTGCAGAGTCTTCACCCAAAGTGCGACTGGTGGGAGGTCCCCATCGCTGTGAAGGGCGGGTGGAAGTGGAACGGAATGGCGAGTGGGGCACTGTGTGTGACGACGGCTGGAACATGAAAGACGCGGAAGTGCTGTGCCGGGAGCTGGGCTGTGGAGCAGCCAAGGGGACACCCAGTGGTAATTTATATAAGCCCCTGGCGGATGAAAAACAAAAAATCTTCATCCAAGAAGTCAACTGCAATGGGACGGAAGATGAGTTGATTAAATGTGACCAGCTGGAAGACGTTTATGATTGCTCCCACAGCGAGGATGCAGGGGCAATATGTGAGAGTGAGTATGGCAGGACTCAATGACTATATGCCAACTGCCCATATCCCTCATGACCACTCTTTGTCCTCTTTATCTTTATTCTCCACCATGAACTAATGGTTAACTGATTCCTTGTCCTGCACTCGCCCTTTCTCAACTGTGGACCCTGGAGACAAAAATATCTTCATCTAGAACTGTTACTACTCCTGGAACAGTGGCACTAGTGATAAAAAACCCGACTGCAAATGCAGAGACTTAAGAAACGTGGGTTCAGTCCCTGAGTGGGGAAGATCCCCTGCAGGAGGGCACAGCAACCAACTCCAGTATTCTTGCCTGGAGAATCCAATAGACAGAGGAGTTGGTGGGCTGCAGTCCATAGGGTCACACAGAGTCGGACATGACTGGAGTGACTTAGCACCCACAGTTGGTTGACCTAATGATTATCTCTTAGTTTCAATCTTAGTTCCTTTCTTTCTTTCTTTTTTTTCAATCTATCCGAGAACCTGATTCTCTTCTTTACACACATCCACATGCACAGATCTAATGACCACTAAACCTTTGTATCTAAAGCTCATTTGGAATTATAGGGAAGAAATGAGCTCCCAAAATATACTGTAACTTTGTCAGTTTCAAGGAGTCTATCATCTAGTTAGGTAGACAGGAGATCCTCATAGGAAATTAACACACAACAACTGGGCATATATATGTATGCATGAGTACATGGTCAGTTGCTTCAGTTGTGTCTGACTCTTTGTGATCGTATGGACAGTAGCTTGCCAAGATCCTCTGCCCATGGGATACTCCAGGCAAGAATACTGGAGTGGGTTGCCGTGCCCTCCTCCAGGGGATCTTTTCCATCTAGGGATTGAACCCAGCCAGGTCTCCTGAGTCTCCTGCATTACAGGTGGATTCTCTACCCACTGAGCCACCTGGGAAGCCAATACATACACACAGACACACACACAGACACACACACAGACACACGCACACACACATATTCAACAATTGTATATATACAATTGTTGTGTTTCTTTATTACATTCATATATTTGCTGTCTATGCATTAATAATTTTTTGTATGTCTATCTACTTTTCCATTAGACTGTGATTTGGCTAAGGATTTAGTCTATGTTTCTCTTTGTTATTCCAGTTTTTTTATCAGTTAGTTCAGTTCAGTTCAGTCACTCAGTCGTGTCTGACTCTTTGTGACCCCATGAATCGCAGCACGCCAGGCCTCCCTGTCTATCACCAACTCCTGGAGTTCATTCAGACTCACGTCCATTGAGTTGGTGATGCCATCCAGCCACCTCATCCTCTGTCATCCCCTTCTCCTTCTGCCCCCAATCCCTCCCTGCATCAGAGTCTTTTCCAATGAGTCAACTCTTTGCATGAGGTGGCCAAAGTACTGGAGTTTCAACTTTAGCATCATTCCTTCCAAAGAACACCCAGGGCTGATCTCCTTCAGAATGGACTGGTTGGACCTCATTATAATCCAAGGGACTCTCAAGAGTCTTCTGCAACACCACAGTTCAAAAGCATCAATTTTTTGGTGCTCAGCCTTCTTCACAATCCAACTCTCACATCCATACATGACCACAGAAGAAACCCTAGCCTTGACTAGACAGACTTTAGTCGGCAAAGAAATGTCTCTGCTTTTCAATATGCTATCTAGGTTGGTCATAACTTTTCTTCCAAGGAGTAAGCGTCTTTTAAGTTCATGGCTGCAGTCACCATCTGCAGTGATTTTGGAGCCCCCCAAAATAAAGTCTGACACTGTTTGAACTGTTTCCCCATCTATTTCCCATGAAGTGATGGGACTGGATGCCATGATCTTCGTTTTCTGAATGTTGAGCTTTAAGCCAACTTTTCACTCTCCACTTTCACTTTCATCAAGAGGCTTTTGAGTTCCTCTTCACTTTCTGCCATAAGGGTGGTGTCATCTGCATATCTGAGGTTATTGATATTTCTCCCAGCAATCTTGATTCCAGCTTGTGTTTCTTCTAGTCCAGTGTTTCTCATGATGTACTCTGCATATAAGTTAAATAAGCAGGGTGACAACAAACAGCCTTGACGTACTCCTTTTCCTATTTGGAACCAGTCTGTTGTTCCATGTCCAGTTCTAACTGTTGCTTCCTGACCTGCATACAGATTTCTCAAGAGTCAGGTCAGGTGGTCTGGTATTCCCATGTCTTTCAGAATCTTCTACAGGTCATTGTGATCCATACAGTCAAAGGCTTTCACATAGTCAAGAAAGCAGAAATAGATGTTTTTCTGGAACTCTTTTGCTTTTTCTATGATCCAGCAGATGTTGGCAATTTGATCTCTGGTTCCTCAGCCTTTTCTAAAACCAGCTTGAACATCAGGAAGTTCATGGTTCACGTATTGCTGAACCCTGGCTTAGAGAATTTTGAGCATTACTTTACTAGCATGTGCTGCTGTTAGTCGCTTCAGTCGTGTCTGATTCTATGCAACCCCATAGATGGCACCACCAGGCTCCCTCATCCCTGGGATTCTCCAGGCAATAACACTGGAGTGGGTTGCCATTTCCTTCTCCAATGCATGAAAGTGAAAAGTGAAAGGGAAGTCGCTCAGTCGTGTCTGACGCTCAGCGACCTCATGGACTGCAGCTCACCAGTCTCCTGCGTTCATGGGACTTTCCAGGCAAGAGTACTGGAGTGGGGTACCATTGCATGTGAGATGAGTGCAATTGTGAGGTAGTTTGAGCCTTCTTTGGCATTGCCTTTCTTTGAGAATGGAAAGAAACCTGACCTTTTCCATTCCTGTGGCCACTGCTGAGTTTTCCATATTTGCTGGCATATCAAGTGCAGCAGTTTCACAGCATCATCTTTCAGGATTTGAAATCTCAACTGGAATTCCATCATCTCTGTTAGCTTTGTTTGTAGTGATGCTTTCTAAGGCCCACTTGACTTCACATTCCAGGATATCTGGCTCTAGATTAGTGATCACACCACCGTAATTATCTGGGTCGTGAAAATCATTTATGTATAGTTCTTCTGAGTATTCTTGCCACCTCTTCTTAATATCTTCTGCTTCTGGTAGGTCCATTCTATTTCTGTCCTTTATCGAGCCCATCTTTGCAGGAAATGTTCCGTTGGTATCTCTAATTTTCTTGAAGAGATCTCTAGTCTTTCCCATTCTGTTGTTTTCCTCTATTTCTTTGCACTGATTGGTGAAGAAGGCTTTCTTATCTCTTCTTGCAATTCTGTGGAACTCTGCATTCATATGCTTATATCTTTCCTTTTCTCCTTTGTTTTTCACCTCTCTTCTTTTCACAGCTATTTCTAAGGCCTACCCAGGCAGCCACTTTGCTTTTTTACATTTCTTTTCGATGGGGATGGTCTTGATCCCTGTCTCCTGTACAATGTCACGAACCTCAGTCCATAGTCCATCAGGCACTCTGTCTATCAGATCTAGGCTGTTAAATCTATTTCTCACTGCCACTGTATAATCGTAAGGGATTTGATTTAGGTCATAACTGAATGGTCTAGCGGTTTTCCCTACTTTCTTCAGTTTCAGTCTGAATTTGGTAATAAGGAGTTCATGATCTGAGCCACAGTCAGCTCCTGGTCTTGTTTTTGTTGACTGTATAGAGCTTCTCCATCTTTGGCTGCAAGGAATATAATCAGTCTGATTTCGGTGTTGACCATCTGGTGATGTCCACGTGTTGAGTCTTCTCTTGTGTTGTTGGAGAGGGTGTTTGCTACGCCCAGTGCATTTTCTTGGCAAAACTCTATTAGTCATTGCCTTGCTTCATTCCGCATTTCAAGGCCAAATTTGCATGTTACTCCAGGT
Organism: Capra hircus; assembly: GCF_001704415.2. NCBI lineage: Eukaryota > Metazoa > Chordata > Mammalia > Artiodactyla > Bovidae > Capra > Capra hircus. The sequence goes on along the minus strand of NC_030810.1, from coordinate 107,488,707 downwards.
GTTTCTTGACTTCCTACTTTTGCATTCCAGTCCGCTATAATGGAAAGGACATCTTTTTTGGGTGTTAGTTCCAAAAGGTCTTGTAGGTCTTCATAGAATCTTTACACTTCAGCTTCTTCAGCGTTACTGGTTGGGTCACAGAGTTGGATTGCTGTGATATTGAATGATTTGCCTTGGAAACCAACAGATCATTCTGTTGCTTTTGAGATTGCATCCAAGTACTGCATTTCAGACTCTTTTTTTTTTTTTAACAGTCATAATCAACTTTTATTGTTTACATAAATAGATTAGACAATACCTTTGCAAACATGTTTTCTCAACATACTTATATTACAACACATGACATTTCTTAATGAAAGTTATCTGTTAAATCTTTTCACAGAGGGAGTGGGAAGAAATAAAGAAACAGGAGGGTGTCGAAATAAGATTTCTAAACTAATCTTCAGTGATAGGCCTAAAACATTTGGCAATTATTTCCTTTTATAGAGATCACAGGATTGTAAGTTTGAAACATATCAAAAGTGCAGTGCATCAATTTAATTAAAAACACCAGTAGTGTTAAATACATTACCTGGGCATCAAATTTCCCTTTCTACATATATTCAGAGTCACGTCATTTTACACCTATTAAATAACAATTGAAAACAATAACCATCAAAATTTTAAATCCCGGATCTGGATTAAATCAAGGTAGTAATAATGTTTTCTAAAATCCCAATGTATCTGTTCATCAGTAAAACATAATAGTTGACGATGTCGCCAGAGAGTAAGTTTTTCATGTTTGGAAAGACAATAATCTTGTAACACCTGCTATTAATCAGGTTACTGAGCTGATAATACATTGTGATTTTTTTCAAACCTATGTGTCTACAAAGCACAAGTTGTCATATCAACACAGTAAGTCCCCTACATACAAAACTTCACGTTTCTAACCTTCAAAGATGAGGACACGCGCTCGCATGCCCCATCAGGTAAGCTCACATATCTAGTGTACACTGTCGCACGCGCGCACCCTTTACAAGTGGCCGCGCTTTCGTGTACTTTACTGTACAGTGCTGCAGAGTACGGTATTTTTATTTCAAGCCCAGGATGTCTGAAGCAAGCAGAAAAGCAGTGGTGATTTAGCTGGTATCCCCTATTGCTGATGATCTGGAGCTCTTCCATCTCCCACCTCCTTGAGTTAGTAACTCTCCTCGCCTGTTCAGTCGATGACAGCCCGTGTGCCATCTGCTATACTATATTACTGTACTTTTCAAGGTACTGTACTATACAAGTAAAGATGTTTATTGTTTTGTGTTTACATATTATTTGTGTGAGAAGTCTTACAAATCTATTACAGAACAGTACTATATAGCCAATTGTGTTGGTTGGGTAGATAAGCTAATTTTCTTGGACAAATTTGACTTACGAACGTGGCTCTCGGAAGGGAACTTGTTTTTACATAGGGAACTTACTGTATGTACCAAATACCTAATCATTCCTGATATGAGGAATCATCTTCATATTAGTACTTCTTTGCTGTGCCGTTTAGTCTTGATATCATTAAACACAATGAATTTTACTTTAATGAATATGCACAAATTAAGGCAAAAGGACATAGCCCAGTCCCCTCAATAATCTATCCTTTTACTTTAAAAAACTGCTGTTGAGGCTATAAAAATTACAGATCTGCTGGCTAGAAAGACACAACTTGTCCCTTAGAGCAACATCCAGTATTTGGAGCCTGAGGTTAAAATAGTGGTACACATGGCATGTTCCCTTGATCTACCATTATGAGCATTCCTCAGCTATACCCACAATACTGATTTTTCAAATGATCCTGTTCACTTGCTATGCCTCCTAGCAGTAATGTATGTAGATTATTTTTCCTTGATTAAAATTTTTTAATGGGAAATAATCTACTCAGTCTTTGTGCACTCTCCATTGAATAATTTTTCATTTTTATAACCATTTCTTCCAAGGTTATTGTGCTTTTCTTCTGCCATTTTCTTCACATAATTAAGAGGTCCAGTCCCCTCAAAGGAGGAGGGATTTCTGAATGAGCCTCCAATTCTATCCCACAAGGTGAAATGCTGTCCATAATTATAGTCAAAAAGCATATGGTGGTCTGTGTGATGAGCCGAGCCATTAATAAAAAGGCTTTAAGAGCTGGGGAACACGAAAATCACCATCATGAATGGAAATTGTCCAGATATTGACCAAGATGTACAAGCCTAAATAAACTGCCTTGTGTAATGGGAAGATAAAAGGGTATATGTGGTAAGGCGGACTCTGAAGGAAGCCGTCCAGAGGGTGAAAAGCGTGACTCGCAAATGGAGTTGGAATCTTCCAGACATGATGAGGTTTGTGTAAGCGCTTATAAACAAGTCTATGATGAAGGCCTCTGTGAATCCAGTAGATCAGCATGTCAGTGAAGAAGAGAAAGGACAAGACACTAGCAGCGAGCTGAAACCAGCCATATGGAAACTCTCCTATGCCGTCATAGAGTCTGCTGTAACCTCTCACCTCTAGTAGGAACAGTAAAACCGTCATCCATCGCATTGACTGGACAGAATGCACAATCTCTCAAGAGACTTGATTCTTTAAAAATTGTGGGTGTTTCATTAATAAATGATCATAGACAAAATAATAACTCAATGTTGCAAAGAAGAAATACAGTATAAAAGCACCAAGATTTGTTACAATCAGGAGAGTGATAGCTTATCGGAAGATGTTGTCCTCTGGCCATGTGGCTGGATATATGTACGGTGTAAAAACATAATAATCTGCAATACTGAGTACAATATCCATCTTAGCCCCTAGAAAGAATTGGCCGCCCGGGCCCAGCCGCCAACTTGGTTCCTCCGGGGCACCTGCAGTTCCAGCTAGTGGATCGCCACGGTCAGCCAAGCAGCCGAAGTCTGCATTTCGGACTCTTTTGTTGACCATGATGGCTACTCCATTTCTTCTGAGGGATTCCTGCCCGCAGTAGTAGATATAATGGTCATCTGAGTTAAATTCACTCATTCAGTCCATTTTAGTTCGCTGATTCCTAGAATGTCGATGTTCACTCTTGCCATCTCTTTTTTGACAATTTCCAATTTGCCTTGACTCATTGACCTGTCGTTCCAGGTTTCTATGCAATATTGCTCTTTACAGCATTGGATCTTGCTTCTGTCACCAGTCACACCCACAGCTGGGTATTGTTTTTGCTTTGGCTCCATCCCTTCATTCTTTCTGGAGTTATTTCTCCACTGATCTCCAGTAGCGTGCTGGGCACCTACTGACCTGGGGAGTTCCTCTTTCAGTATCCTATTATTTTGCCTTTTCATACTGTTCATTGGGTTCTCAAGGAAAGAATACTGAAGTGGTTTGCTATTCCCTTCTCCAGTGGACCACATTCTGTCAGACCTCTCCACCAGGACCCGCCCATCCTGGGTGGCCCCTCAGGGCATGGCTCAGTTTCATTGAGTTAGACAAGGCTGTGGTCCTAGTGTGGTTAGGTTGACTAGTTTTCTGTGAGTATGGTTTCAGTATGTCTGCCCTCTGATGCCCTCTTGCAACACCTACCATCTTACTTCGGTTTCTCTTACCTTGGACGTGAGGTATCTCTTCTTGACTGCTCCAGCAAAGCACAGCCACTGCTCCTTACCTTGGATGAGGGCTATCTCCTCACCACTGCCCTTTCTGACCTTGAACATGGAGTAACTCCTCTAGGCCCTCCTGCCCCCACCCAGACCCTGTTCCTTGGACGTGGAGTGGCTCCTCTTGGCCGCCGCCCTAACTCAGGCGTGGGGGAGAGAAGGAAAAAAAAAAAAAGAAGAAACAACATTTGACACTTGTAATTTGTTTGTTCCACTTGAGGACCCCTAGCCATCCTGCCTGTTACCCTCTCATTTGCTTTTCAAGACATCTTTATTCTCCCCAACCGTGCATCTGTTGTGGAATCTGGAGTCACAAAACACACCTCAGAGGACACTCAAGACAGTGGACTACAGTTTATTACACCAGCAGGTCCAAGGAGAATCAGTTCCCAACAAGGACCCTGATGTTTCTGAGAGGCCCAGTTTTATACCCCCCTCCCCATCCCCTGCTATGTGACTGGTTACTTGTTAGCAACCTATTTGTTGTATATGACTGAGTTTTACAACAAATAGGTGCTAGGAGAACAAACAATTAAGTTAAGGGTGTGTGGAGAGTGGACAATGATTATACATCAAGTGGGATATCTCCCTGGTTAATCTAACAGGGGCAGCCTAAGCTCAACTACAAGCTCTGTTTGTCATCTATAGGGAGGGAAGTCTCCAGCATACCTGGTTTTCACTAGCAACAGTTTTCTCACTCTTGGACAGGGTTCAGTCCCAGTTCACATCCAGTCTTTGAGATGGATGACAGGCTTTAAGATGGAGTCGCTCTTGCTTCTCTCACACTGGTCCCAACACATCTTCCCAGAAACCTCCAACATGTTTTCCTGTTGGACTCAGATACTGCATCACTACACTTCTAGTTTAGGTGGTCATCACCGATCAATCTAATAGATTAACATAGAGAGTCAAATCTATCCATGCCTGGGGTAGAGCTAACATCAGATGGAAAGGGAACATGATAGGTCTAGTTAGCCATGGTAGAGTGGGTCTTTTTGGCTCTTAGTCAGTGTCCATGTGTTTTTTAAGGCTGGCCATTTTAAGAGGAGAAGGAGGAGAAGGAGGAGGTCCCAACAAGGTCTAACCTTGGAGGCTGTGTAATTACCTCTCTGTCCCACAAAGTTCAACAAAACTTTCTAGAGAGATGTGTTTTTGAACAAAAATTGACTACTTGATCTCATTCAATTCTTTCTCTCTTTCTCTCTTTTTATTTCCTCAGGCTTTTGCACTGGACCTGGACTTCTAGGTAAGATTTTTTGGGTCGTAAGAGGGTGGACTTTCAGCTCTGGAGAGTGGAAATTTTGATACCTGGGGCCAGGGAGAGAGGCTGTGTTTCAAAAGAGCTACAGTAGATTTTCTTTCTGGTTTCCCAACCCACCTACTCAGTCTTATATGGGTAGTTTTGCATTGCCAAAACTTAGAGAAAATTTGAGTGGTTTATACTGCAAAGGGATTCCTCTCCGTTTGGCCTGTATGACCCAAGACGCTAGCCCAGCTCTAGCTCCATCATCTAACAAAGCAGATGGCTTTCTTTCAGGCTCAGAAGACACCTCATCCCCTGGAAAATAAACTTTCTTCTTCCCTTCTATAGTCTACTACTTCCTGGTCCCTTTGCCAACTTTAATGTTATCATTGAACTAGAAATGCACCAACCTCTGTGCACCTCATGGCTTCATCAGCAGAGTGCAGGCTGGATTTCAGTGGCCGCTGGCCACCTCTTCAAGGGGTCTTTCAGCAGAGCACAAACGGTTCAACTGAGGAGAGAATGGGAAGGCACAAAGAGAATTAGTCTGTGGAAGAGGAAGCCTCTGACGGTCAAAAAATCAAGGGGACTGGTTGAGGATTATGAGTTTCTTTGACATTGTCTCTTCAGCCTATTCTTTCTCTTGATAGTAGAGGCATTACGGAAGAGGAGCAGCTGCAAACTCTGCTATGAATGTGGAGGACCTTACACCCTGCTGGGTCAATTTGCTTCCTTAAAGAAATGCTGTTTCTGGGTCCCAGTCCAATACTCAGATGACCTTGTTTTTCTCCTCTGGCCTCCAGGGATATGTCTTGCTGCAAGTGCCACGAGACAGCTGCTCTCTTTATACCCAGGGAGGGAGGACCCACCCCGGGTCCTTGTCTCTCAAGCCCTCAGCTAATAAAGTAGGCTAAAACACTGTCTAGGACACAACTGCCCTGATGAGCTCCTTTGTTCTTCTCGCTAGCTTTTAAATCTTCTCAGCCCTTGTCTTCCCTTTAGCTGCATTTCTTTGATACTTATTCTCTTTCTCTCTCTTAAACATATTTCTTCTCTCCTACAATGTGATCTAGTCCTCTACTCCATGGAAAAGGAAAACTTATTTAAAACCAGAATTTGAGGGCTTCCCTGGTGGTGCAGCAGTTAAGATGCCACACTTCCAATGCAGGGTGGTAGATTTGATCCCTGCTTGAGGAACTAAGATCCCACATGCCATGTGGCATGGCCAAATAAAAAGTAAACGGAAAATTTTATAACTCAAAATAAAATAAAATAGCCTGTGCATGATCCTGATATCAAATATTTGATAGAGCATAAATAATGTCTATCCAAATTTTAATCTTAGTTACAATGCTCCAGAAGTTATTTCTAGATGACTTTTCTTGAATTATATATACATGGCAACCCACTCCAGTACTCTTGCCTGGAAAATCCCATGGATGGAGGAGGCTGGTAGGCTGCAGTCCACGGGGTCGCACAGAGTCGGACACGACTGAGGCGACTTAGCAGTAGTGGCAGCGTTAAACTTCAGGGTGCAACAATGGGAACTTTTCTTAGTTTTTTATAGCTCTATTTTAATTTTTGTCTCTAACCTCCAGTCCTCATGTCATTTCCCTCAAGAGAGTATAGAAGAGGAGAGAAATAAGAACAAAATAATAAACCAAATATAAACTTCTCAATGCAGTTTGAAATGAACCAGGTCAGACGTCTTTACCCAACTACTTCTTCTGGGGTTGATGCCAAGTTTTAGGGAGTTTGTGCAGAATTCAGACAAAGTTCAGTTCAGTGCAGTTCAGTCGCTCAGTCTTGTCCGACTCTTTGCGACCCCATGAATCGCAGCACACCAGGTCTCCCTGTCCATCACCATCTCCCGGAGTTCACTCAGACTCACGTCCATCGAGTCTGTGATGCCATTCAGCCATCTCATCCTCGGTCGTCCCCTTCTCCTCCTACCCCCAATCCCTCCCAGCGTTAGAGTCTTTTCCAATGAATCAACTCTTCGCATGAGTTGGCCAAAGTACTGGAGCTTCAGCTTCAGCATCATTTCTTCCAAAGTAATCCCAGGGCTGATCTCCTTCAGAATGGACTGGTTGGATCTCCCAGCAGTCTAAGGGACTCTCAGAGTCTTCTCCAACACCACAGTTCAAAAGCATCAATTCTTCGGCGCTCAGCCTTCTTCACAGTCCAAAGCTCACTCCATACATGACCACAGGGAAAACCATAGCCTTAACTAGACGGACTTTAGTCGGCAAAGTAATGCCTCTGCTTTTGAATAAACTATCTCGGTTGGTCATAACTTTTCTTCCAAGGAGTAAGCGTCTTTTAATTTCATGGCTGCAGTCACCATCTGCAGTGACTTTGGAGCCCCATAAATAAAATCTGACACTGTTTCTACTGTTTCCCCATCTGTTTCTCATGGAGTGATGGGACCGGATGCCATGGTCTTAGTTTTCTGAATGTTGAGCTTTAAGCCAACTTTTTTGCTCTCCTCTTTCACTTTCATCAAGAGTCTTTTGAGTTCCTCTTCACTTTCTGCCATAAAGGTGGTGTCATCTGCATATCTGAGGTTATTGATATTTCTCCCAGCAATTTTGTTTCCAGCTTGTGTTTCTTCTAGTCCAGCGTTTCTCATGATGGACTCTCCATATAAGTTAAATAAGCAGGGTGACAATATACAGCCTTGACGTACTCCTTTTCCTATTTGGAACCAGTCCGTTGTTCCATGTCATGTTCTAACTGTTGCTTCCTGACCTGCATACAAATTTCTCAAACAAGGTAGGCAATAGAAATTTGGGTCCTGAGAAATTATATTTCATTCATACCAGTGTCTGAGTCGTTCCATGTAGCCCATGTTGTTACTGTTCATAGTCCGATAGATTACAAACCACAAGTCCAAATGTTGTCCCTCCAGGTACAACAGACCTCTCCCTGGAGGCTTGACAAACCTAGATCTTCTTCATCACTATATATTTCTGGGGCTGAGAGGAGTTGATGGGACTGCTTCAGGCCTATTAAAAGGAAACTTTTTGAGGACAGCAGTGTTAGCTATCTTGATCATCACTATTCCCTGTGTTCATAAAACAGTACTTGGAATGTAGTATCCAGAAATTTGTTTCCTGATAAGCTCTTCCCTTGTCTCCCTACACAATCTTCTATACTCCATGTCTAAGTCTTGGTTTCCTCAGAACTTATCTGGAGACTCTGTAAAGCCTATCTCCCACTCCCAACACATAGAATCTTCTAGACCCAGTTTTAGGGCTCTGAGACTTTGAGGCTCTGACTCTTCCCTTACTCGGTACTCTCTGTATGTCTTCTGAATTGGGTTCTTGGACATGGGGAAATGTCATGGGAAGTAGCAAGGATGGTTGGGAGTGGATCATTGATACTGAGAGAGAGTGTCAGGAGGGCTAAATTTGTTTAGCTCAAATTATATCTAGACATCTCCATGCTTTCAGTGCAGGGGAAATAGGTTCAATCTCTGGTCAAAAACGCACAATCTCACAGTGGCTAGAATGAAAACCACATTACAGAAAGTTAATCAGGATGAAAATCACAGGGTTATGTCCCAGATTAAGGGAAAAGATAAAGCCCCAGAAAAACAACTATGTGAAGCAGAGATAGGTAACCTTCCAGTAAATGATAGTGAAGATAATGATAGTAAAGATCATAGGATCTCAGACATAGAATGGAGAAGAAAGAAGAGATGTTTACCAAAGACCTGTAAGAACTAAAAAAACAATGGAGATGAACCTCACACTAGAAGGAATCAGTAGCAGAATAACTGAGGCAGAAAAACAGATAAGGGACCCGGAGCACTGCATGGTGAAAATCACTGCCACAGAACAGAATATAGAAAAAAGAATGAAAACAATGAAGACCAGACTAAGAGGCCTCTGGGACAACATGAAACACACCAGCGTTTGCATTATAGGGGTCCCAGAAGGAGAAGAGAGAGAGAAAGGACCCAAGAAAATACTTGAATTATAGATGAAAATTTCCCTAAGATGCAAAGGAAATAGTTAAGCAAGTCCAGAAAGTGCAGAGTCCCAGGCAGGATAAATTCAAGGAGGAACACAATGAGACACACACATAGTAATCAAACTGACAAAAGTTAAAGACAAAGATAAAATATTAAAAGCAACAAGGGAAAAATGACAAATAACATATAAGGGAACTCCCATGAGGTTGTAAGCTGATTTCTCAACAGAAACTCTACCAGACAGAAGAGAATGGTATGATATATTTAAAGCGAAGAAAGAAAAACCTGCAACCAAGAATACATTACCCAGCAAGACTCTCATTCAGATTTGATGGAGAAATCAAAAGCTTTCCAAACAAGCAAAAGTTAAGAGAGCTCAGCACCACCAAACCAGCTTTACACAAATGCTAAAGAAACTTCTCTAGGCAGGAAACACAAGAGAAGGAAAAGACATACACAACATAAACCTAAAACAATTTCTTTAAAAATTAAGAAAATGGTACTAGGATCACACATATTGAAAATTAACTTAATTGGGGGAATGGCATTGAAACATGTATAATATCATATAAGAAATGAATCGCCAGTCCAGGTTCGATACAGGATGCTTGGGGCTGGTGCACTGGGATGACCTGGAGGGATGGTACAGGGAGGGAGGTGGGAGGAGGGTTTAGGATGGGGAACATCTGCATTCCCACAGCGGATTCATGTTGATGTGTGGCAGAACCAATACAATATTATAAAGCAACTAACTTTGAATTAAAATAAATAAATTTAAATTAAAAATAAAATTAAATATATACAATTTAAAATTAAAAGAAAAAAAAAGAAAATTTACTTAAATGTAAATGAACTGAATATACCAACCACAAGACTTAGACTGGCTGGGTGGATGAGAACATGTGCATTTATGCACTTACACTTACCACAGCACCCTACTTAACTCCCCAAATTGTATGTACTTATTTTATATTGCTAGGTTAATCATGTTTCCATTATGGCTTGCAAATTGTAGTTATCTTTTTGTTTTTGTCTGGCTATTGATTATGAAACTAATAAACATTTTTTACTATTGTGATCATGTAACTAGTAGCCAATTAATACCATTGACCATTTTTCTGGTCAACAGAAAAATAAAAGAATTGTGTATCACTAAAACTACCATTTAATAGAAAAACCTGTAGTCACTTTTCAAAATCCAGATGCATATTAGAATTATCTTGGAAGTTTTTGAAACATGCAAATGCTGAGGGACTGCTTTTTATCTCCAAAGCTCCAGATGTATTTCTAATGAGCCACCATGTTTAAAAACAACTGGATATATGATGACCTTTTACTTTTATCTAGTCTGTTTCAACTTTTCTATTTCATGTTCAGTGCTTCATGTTTTTGTTTCATTAGTGTATGTTTTCCAGTTTCTCAGTCTTTTTTTTTGGGTGTTCTCTCTCAAGCCTTTATCGAGCATAGTAGAAAAGCTTTGGTATACATATATATAGTTTGTATAATACATATATTTTAGAAAACATACGATTTTTTGGTTAGCTAAAACACTTATGACATTTTGACTTCACTTGTCTGACCTAGTATGAATAGAATGCTAGATTTCTAATTTATATTCACTCAAAACCTTGACTTAGTTCCACGTATTTTGGCATCTAGGGTTCCTGCTGGTAATCTAGAAAGTTTATTATCTTAGATTTAAAAAAACTGAATGAGGCTTGAAAGTTCTAATCCAATTCTGAGAATATAAAGGTATACTATGTTGTTAAGAAATACCAAACAAACAGGGAGCTAACTTGTGATACAGTATTATTAACTGAAATACAGACTTTGTTCAAATTTCACACAAAAATGCATGTATATACAGTATACTTTGTTTGGCTGGAAGGTAATTACAAGACAACCTAAATTTAATGCAATGTACTTATTGATATGATCATTATAGCATCGTGCATCTTAATTCCTGTTAGAAAATATACTTTTGAAGTAATCATATGAAGCACTTATTTGTACCAAATCCAAAGGTAGGGATATTAAGCCTGTTTTTCCAAGTTTCACCAAGGGCCAAGTAGAAATACAGTTTAGATAATAATAATAATAATAATAATAATAATAAAGGAGTGTAGCAGAACCAGCACTCAGAGATGGAGTCCTGGAGCTCCTCTTCCTTGTCTTCCCCTTTGACCCCCATTTTCTCACCCTTCAGTTCTCCACATCCTGAAAGTGGTAGAAGAACTCCAAGAAGACTGCATACATGCCTGAGTGCTCTCTGGGCCACTCCTGATCTGCAGCCAATATCTCATTTCTTTGCAGAGTCTTCACCCAAAGTGCGACTGGTGGGAGGTCCCCATCGCTGTGAAGGGCGGGTGGAAGTGGAACGGAATGGCGAGTGGGGCACTGTGTGTGACGACAGCTGGAACATGAAAGACGCGGAAGTGCTGTGCCGGGAGCTGGGCTGTGGAGCAGCCAAGGGGACACCCAGTGGTAATTTATATAAGCCCCTGGCGGATGAAAAACAAAAAATCTTCATCCAAGAAGTCAACTGCAATGGGACGGAAGATGAGTTGATTAAATGTGACCAGCTGGTAGACGTTTATGATTGCTCCCACAGCGAGGATGCAGGGGCAATATGTGAGAGTGAGTATGGCAGGGCTCAATGACTATATGCCAACTGCCCATACCCTGTTTGACCACTCTTTGTCCTCTTTATCTTTATTCTCCACCATGAACTAATGGTTAACTGATTCCTTGTCCTGCACTCGCCCTTTCTCAACTGTGGACCCTGGAGACAAAAATATCCTCATCTAGAACTGTTACTTCTCCTGGAACAGTGGCACTAGTGATAAAGAACCCGCCTGTCAATGCAGAGACTTAAGAGACGTGGGTTCAATCCCTGGGTGGGGAAGATCCCCTGCAGGAGGGCACAGCAACCCACTCCAGTATTCTTGCCTGGAGAATCCAATAGACAGAGGAGTCGGTGGGCTGCAGTCCATAGGGTCACACAGAGTCGGACATGACTGGAGCGACTTAGCACCCACAGTTGGTTGACCTAATGATTATCTCTTAGTTTCAATCTTAGTTTCTTTCTTTTTTTTCAATCTATCCGAGAACCTGATTCTCTTCTTTATACACATCCACATGCACAGATCTAATAACCACTAAACCTTTGTATCTAAAGCTCATTTGGAATTATGGGGAAGAAATGAGCTCCCAAAATATACTGTAACATTGTCAGTTTCAAGGAGTCTATCATCTAGTTAGGTAGACAGGAGATCCTCATAGGAAATTAACACACTGGGCATATATATGTATGCATGAGTGCATGCTCGGTTGCTTCAGTTGTGTCGGACTCTTTGTGATCGTATGGACAGTAGCTTGCCAAGCTCCTCTGTCCATGGATACTCCAGGCAAGAATACTGGAGTGGGTTGCCGTGCCCTCCTCCAGGGGATCTTTTCCATCTAGGGATTGACCCAGCCAGGTCTCCTGAGTCTCCTGCATTGCAGGTGGATTCTCTACCCACTGAGCCACCTGGGAAGCCAATACATACACACAGACACAGACACAGACACAGACACACACACACATTTAACAATTGTATATATACAATTGTTGTATTTCTTTATTCCATTCATGTATTTGCTTTCTATGCATTAATAATTTTTTGTATGTCTATCTACTTTTCCATTAGACTGTGATTTGGCTAACGGTGTAGTCTATGTTTCTCTTTGTTATTCAACAGTTTTTTTATCAGTTAGTTTAGTTCAGTTCAGTTCAGTTGCTCAGTCATGTCCGACTCTTTGTGACCCCATGAATCGCAGCCCGCCAGGCCTCCCTGTCCATCACCAACTCCCGGAGTTTGCTGAGACTCACATCCATCGAGTCAGTGATGCCATCCAGCCACTTCATCCTCTGTCATTCCCTTCTCCTCCTGCCCCCAATCCCTCCCTGCTTCAGATTCTTTTCCAATGAGTCAACTCTTTGCACAAGGTGGCCAAAGTACTGGAGTTTCAGTTTTAGCATCATTCCTTCCAAAGAAATCCCAGGGCTGATCTCCTTCAGAATGGACTGGTTGGATCTCCTTGCCGTCCAAGGGACTCTCAAGAGTCTTCTCCAACACCACAGTTCAAAAGCATCAATTCTTCAGCGCTCAGCCTTCTTCGCAGTCCTACTCTCACATCCATACATGATCACAGGAGAAACAATAGTCCTAATTAGACGGACCTTAGTCGGCAAAGTAATGTGTCTGCTTTTCAACATGCTATCTAGGTTGGTCATAACTTTTCTTCTAAGGAGTAAGCGTGTTTGAATTTCATGGCTGCAATCATTATCTGCAGGATTTTGGAGCCCCCCAAAATTAAACTCTGATGCTGTTTCCAATTTTCCCCGCCTATTTCCCATAAAGTGATGGGACTGGATGCCATGATCTTCGTTTTATGAATGTTGAGCTTTAAGCCAACTTTTTCACTCTCCACTTTCACTTTCATCAAGAGGCTTTTGAGTTCCTCTTCACTCTGCCATAAGGGTGGTGTCATCTGCATATCTGAGGTTATTGATATTTCTCCCAGCAATCTTGATTCCAGCTTGTGTTTCTTCTAGTCCAGCATTTCTCATGAATACTCTGCATATAAGCTAAATAAGCAGGATGACAATATACAGCCTTGACATACTCCTTTTCCTATTTGGAACTAGTCTGTTGTTCCATGCCCAGTTCTAACTGTTGCTTCCTGACCTGTATACAGATTTCTCAAGAGGCAGGTCAGGTGGTCTGGTATTCCCATCTCTTGCCGAATCTCCCACAGTTTCTTGTGATCCACACAGTCAAAGGCTTTCGCATAGTCAAGAAAGCAGAAATAGATGTTTTTCTGGAACTCTTTTGCTTTTTCTATGATCCAGCAGATGTTGGCAATTTGATCTCTGGTTCCTCTGCCTTTTCAAAACCAGCTTGAACATCAGGAAGTCATGGTTCATGTATTCTGAATCCTTGCTTGGAGAATTTTGAGCATTTCTTTACTAGCATGTACTGGTTCAAAGGCACTTCTGTCGTGTCCGACTCTATGCGACCCCATAGATGGCAGCCCACCAGGCTCCCTCGTCCCTGGGATTCTCCAGGCAATAACACTGGAGTGGGTTGCCATTTCCTTCTCCAATGCATTAAAGTGAAAAGTGAAAAGGAATTCACTCAGTCGTGTGCGACCTTCAGCGAACCCATGGAGTGCAGCCCACCAGGCTCCTCCATCCATGGGACTTTCCAGGCCAGAGTCTGGAGTACCGTCCATTGCACGTGAGATCAGTGCAATTGTGTGCTGGTTTGAGCCTTCTTTGGCATTGCCTTTCTTTGGGACTGGAATGAAAACTGACCTTTTCCATTCCTGTGGCCACTGCTGAGTTTTCCAAATTTGCTGGCATATCGAGTGCAGCACTTTCACAGCATCATCCTTCAGAATTTGAAATAGCTCAACTGGAATTCCATCTCCTCCACTAGCTTTGTATGTAGTGATGCTTTCTAAGGCCCACTTGACTTCACATTCCAGGATGTCTGGCTCTAGATGAGTGATCACACCATCGTGATTATCTGGGTTGTGAAGATTTTTTTGTACAGTTCTGTGTATTCTTGCCACCTCTTCTTAATATCTTCTGCTTCTGTTATGTCCATACCATTGTTGACCTTTATCGAGCCCATCTTTGCAGGAAATGTTCCCTTGGTATCTCTAATTTACTTGAAGAGATCTCTAGTCTTCCCCATTCTGTTGTTTTCCTCTATTTCTTTGCACTGATCCCTGAGGAAGGCTTTCTTATCTCTTCTTGCTATTCTTTGGAACTCTGCATTCAGATGCTTATATCTTTCCTTTTCTCCTTTGTTTTTCACCTCTCTTCTTTTCACAGCTATTTGTAAGTCCTCCCCAGACAGCCATTTTGCTTTTTTGCATTTCTTTTCCATGAGGATGGTCTTATTCCCTGTCTCCTGTACAATGTCACGAACCTCAGTCCATAGTTCATCAGGCACTCTATCTATCAGATCTAGGTCCTTAAATCTATTTCTCACTTCCACTGTATAATCATAAGGGATTTGATTTAGGTCATACCTAAATGGTCTAGTGGTTTTCCCTACTTTCTTCAATTTCAGTCTGAATTTGGTAATAAGGAGTTCATGATCTGAGCCACAGTCAGCTGCTGGTCTTGTTTTGTTGACTGCATAGAGCTTCTCCATCTTAGGCTGCAAAGAATATAATCAATCTGATTTCAGTGTTGACCATCTGGTGATGTCCATGTGTAGAGTCTTCTCTTGTGTTGTTGGAAGAGGGTGTTTGTTACGACCAGTGCATTTTCTTGGCAGAACTCTATTAGTCTTTGCCTTGCTTCATTCCACATTTCAAGGCCAAATTTGCCTGTACTCCAGGTGTTTCTTGACTTCTTACTTTTGCATTCCAATCCCCTATAATGAAAAGGACATCATTTTTGGGTGTTAGTTCTAATAGGTCTTGTACGTCTTCATAGAACTGTTCCACTTCAGCTTCTTCAGCATTACTGGTTGGGTCACAGAGTTGGATTACTGTGATATTGAATGATTTATCTCAGAAACGAACAGAGATCATTCTGTTGTTTTTGAGATTGCATCCAAGTACTGCATTTTAGACCCTTGTTGACCATGATGGCTACTCCATTTCTTCTGAGGGATTCCTGCCCACAGTAGTAGATATAATGGTCATCTGAGTTAAATTCACTCATTCAGTCCATTTTAGTTCACTGATTCCTAGAATGTCGATGTTCACTCTTGCCATATCTTGTTTGACCACTTCCAATTTGCCTTGATTCATGGGCCTGACATCCACGTTCCTATGCAATATTGCTCTTTACAGCATCGAATCTTGCTTCTATCACCAGTCACATCCACAGCTGGGTATTGTTTTTGCTTTGGTTCCATCCCTTCATTCTTTCTGGAGTGATTTCTCCACTGATCTCCAATAGCGTATTTGGAACTTACTGACCTGGGGAGTTCCTCTTTCAGTATCCTATCATTTTGCCTTTTCATACTGTTTATGGGGTTCTCAAGGAAAGAATACTGAAGTGGTTTGCCATTCTCTTCTCCAGTGGACCACATTCTGTCAGACCTCTCCACCATGACCCACCCATCCTGGGTGGCCCCACAGGGCATGGCTTAGTTTCATTGAGTTAGACAAGGCTGTGGTCCTAGTGTGATTAGATTGACTAGTTTTCTGTGAGTATGGTTTCAGTATGTCTGCCCTCTGATGCCCTCTTGCAACACCTACCATCTTACTTCGGTTTCTCTTACCATGGACGTGAGGTATCTCTTCACGGATGCTCTAGCAAAGCACAGCCGCTGCTCCTTACCTTGGAATAGGGCTATTTCCTCACCACTGCCCTTCCTGACCTTGAATGTGGAGTAGCTCCTCTAGGCCCTCCTGCCCCCACCCAGCCCCTGCTCCTTGTCGTGGGTTTGCTCCTCTTGGTTGCCACCCTGACCTCAGGCGTGGGGGAGAGAAGAAAAAAAAAAAAAAAGAAAAAGAAACAATATTTGATTACTTGTAATTTGTTTGTTCCACTTGAGGACCCCTAGCCTTCCTGCCTGTTACCCTCTCATTTGCTTTTCAAGACATCTTTATTCTCCCCAACCGTGCATCTGTTGTGGAATCTGGAGTCACAAAACACACCTCAGAGGACACTCAAGACAGTGGACTACAGTTTATTACACCAGCAGGTCCAAGGAGAATCAGTTCCCAACAAGGACCCTGATGTTTCTGAGAGGCCCAGTTTTATACCCCCCTCCCCATCCCCTGCTATGTGACTGGTTACTTGTTAGCAACCTATTTGTTGTATATGACTGAGTTTTACAACAAATAGGTGCTAGGAGAACAAACAATTAAGTTAAGGGTGTGTGGAGAGTGGACAACGATTACACATCAAGTGGGATATCTCCATGGTTAATCTAACAGGGGCAGCCTAAGCTCAACTACAAGCTCCGTTTGTCATCTATAGGGAGGGAAGTCTCCAGCATACCTGGTTTTCACTAGCAACAGTTTTCTCACTCTTGGACAGGGTTCAGTCCCAGTTCACATCCAGTCTTTGAGATGGATGACAGGCTTTAAGATGGAGTCGCTCTTGCTTCTCTCACACTGGTCCCAACACATCTTCCCAGAAACCTCCAACATGTTTTCCTGTTGGACTCAGATACTGCATCACTACACTTCTAGTTTAGGTGGTCATCACCGATCAATCTAATAGATTAACATAGAGAATCAAATCTATCCATGCCTGGGGTAGAGCTAACATCAGATGGAAAGGGAACATGATAGGTCTAGTTAGCCATGGTAGAGTGGGTCTTTTTGGCTCTTAGTCAGTGTCCATGTGTTTTTTAAGGCTGGCCATTTTAAGAGGAGAAGGAGGAGGTCCCAACAAGGTCTAACCTTGGAGGCTGTGTAATTATCTCTCTGTCCCACAAAGTTCAACAAAACTTTCTAGAGAGTTGTGTTTTTGAACAAAAATTGACTACTTGATCTCATTCACTTCTTTCTCTCTTTCTCTCTTTTTATTCCCTCAGGCTTTTGCACTGGACCTGGACTTCTAGGTAAGATTTTTTTGGGTCCTAAGAGGGTGGACTTTCAGCTCTGGAGAGTGGAAATTTTGATACCTGGGGCCAGGGAGAGAGGCTGTGTTTCAAAAGAGCCACAGTAGATTTTCTTTCTGGTTTCCCAACCCACCTACTCAGTCTTATATGGGTAGTTTTGCATTGCCAAAACTTAGAGAAAATTTGAGTGGTTTATACTGCAAAGGGATTCCTCTCCGTTTGGCCTGTATGACCCAAGACGCTAGCCCAGCTCTAGCTCCATCATCTAACAAAGCAGATGGCTTTCTTTCAGGCTCAGAAGACACCTCATCCCCTGGAAAATAAACTTTCTTCTGCCCTTCTATAGTCTACTACTTCCTGGTCCCTCTGCCAACTTTAATGTTATCATTGAACTAGAAATGCACCAACCTCTGTGCACCTCATGGCTTCATCAGCAGAGTGCAGGCTGGATTTCAGTGGCCGCTGGCCAGCTCTTCAAGGGGTCTTTCAGCAGAGCACAAACGGTTCAACTGAGGAGAGGATGGGAAGGCACAAAGAGAATTAGTCTGTGGAAGAGGAAGCCTCTGATGGTCCAAAAATCAAGGGGACTGGTTGAGGATTATGAGTTTCTTTGACATTGTCTCTTCAGCCTATTCTTTCTCTTGATAGTAGAGGCATTACAAAAGAGGAGCAGCTGCAAACTCTGCTATGAATGTGGAGGACCTTACACCCTGCTGGGTCAATTTGCTTCCTTAAAGAAATGCTGTTTCTGGGTCCCAGTCCAATACTCAGATGACCTTGTTTTTCTCCTCTGGCCTCCAGGGATATGTCTTGCTGCAAGTGCCATGAGACAGCTGCTCTCTTTATACCCAGGGAGGGAGGACCCACCCCGGGTCCTTGTCTCTCAAGCCCTCAGCTAATAAAGTAGGCTAAAACACTGTCTAGGACACAACTGCCCTGATGAGCTCCTTTGTTCTTCTCGCTAGCTTTTAAATCTTCTCAGCCCTTGTCTTCCCTTTAGCTGCATTTCTTTGATACTTATTCTCTTTCTCTCTCTTAAACATATTTCTTCTCTCCTACAATGTGATCTAGTCCTCTACTCCATGGAAAAGGAAAACTTATTTAAAACCAGAATTTGAGGGCTTCCCTGGTGGTGCAGCAGTTAAGATGCCACACTTCCAATGCAGGGTGGTAGATTTGATCCCTGCTTGAGGAACTAAGATCCCACATGCCATGTGGCATGGCCAAATAAAAAGTAAACTGAAAATTTTATAACTCAAAATAAAATAAAATAGCCTGTGCATGATCCTGATATCAAATATTTGATAGAGCATAAATAATGTCTATCCAAATTTTAATCTTAGTTACAATGCTCCAGAAGTTATTTCTAGATGACTTTTCTTGAATTATGTATACATGGCAACCCACTCCAGTACTCTTGCCTGGAAAATCCCATGGATGGAGGAGGCTGGTAGGCTGCAGTCCACGGGGTCGCACAGAGTCGGACACGACTGAGGCGACTTAGCAGTAGTGGCAGCGTTAAACTTCAGGGTGCAACAATGGGAACTTTTCTTAGTTTTTTATAGCTCTATTTTAATTTTTGTCTCTAACCTCCAGTCCTCATGTCATTTCCCTCCAGACAGTATAGAAGAGGAGAGAAATAAGAACAAAATAATAAACCAAATATAAACTTCTCAATGCAGTTTAAAATGAACCAGGTCAGACGTCTTTAACCCAACTACTTCTTCTGGGGTTGATGCCAAGTTTTAGGGAGTTTGTGCAGAATTCAGACAAAGTTCAGTTCAGTTCAGTTCAGTTCAGTCACTCAGTCTTATCCGACTCTTTGCAACCCCATGAATCGCAGCACACCAGGTCTCCCTGTCCATCACCATCTCCCGGAGTTCACTCAGACTCACGTCCATCGAGTCCGTGATGCCATTCAGCCATCTCATCCTCGGTCGTCCCCTTCTCCTCCTACCCCCAATCCCTCCCAGTATTAGAGTCTTTTCCAATGAATCAACTCTTCTCATGAGTTGGCCAAAGTACTGGAGCTTCAGCTTCAGCATCATTTCTTCCAAAGTAATCTCAGGGCTGATCTCCTTCAGAATGGACTGGTTGGATCTCCCAGCAGTCTAAGGGACTCTCAGAGTCTTCTCCAACACCACAGTTCAAAAGCATCAATTCTTCGGCGCTCAGCCTTCTTCACAGTTCAAAGCTCACTCCATACATGACCACAGGGAAAACCATAGCCTTAACTAGACAGACATTAGTCGGCAAAGTAATGTCTCTGCTTTTGAATACACTATCTCGGTTGGGCGTAACTTGTTTTCCAAGGAGTAAGCGTCTTTTAATTTCATGGCTACAGTCACCATCTGCAGTGATTTTGGAGCCCCCAAAAATAAAATCTGACACTGTTTCTACTGTTTCCCCATCTGTTTCTCATGGAGTGATGGGACCGGATGCCATGGTCTTAGTTTTCTGAATGTAGAGCTTTAAGCCAACTTTTTTGCTCTCCTCTTTCACTTTCATCAAGAGGCTTTTGAGTTCCTCTTCACTTTCTGCCATAAAGGTGGTGTCATCTGCATATCTGAGGTTATTGATATTTCTCCCAGCAATTTTGATTCCAGGTTGCGTTTCTTCCAGTCCAGGGTTTCTCATGATGGACTCTCCATAGAAGTTAAATAAGCAGGGTGACAATGTACAGCCTTGACGTACTCCTTTTCCTATTTGGAACCAGTCTGTTGTTCCATGTTATGTTCTAACTGTTGCTTCCTGACCTGCATACAAATTTCTCAAACAAGGTAGGCAATAGAAATTTGGGTCCTGAGAAATCATATTTCATTCATACCAGTGTCTGAGTCATTCCATGTAGCCCATGTTTTTACTGTTCATAGTCCGATAGATTACAAACCACAAGTCCAAATGTTGTCCCTCCAGGTACAACAGACCTCTCCCTGGAGGCTTGACAAACCTAGATCTTCTTCATCACTATATATTTCTGGGGCTGAGAGGAGTTGATGGGACTGCTTCAGGCCTATTAAAAGGAAACTTTTTGAGGACAGCAGTGTTAGCTATCTTGATCATCACTATTCCCTGTGTTCATAAAACAGTACTTGGAATGTAGTATCCAGAAATTTGTTTCCTGATAAGCTCTTCCCTTGTCTCCCTACACAATCTTCTATACTCCATGTCTAAGTCTTGGTTTCCTCAGAACTTATCTGGAGACTCTGTAAAGCCTATCTCCCACTCCCAACACATAGAATCTTCTAGACCCAGTTTTAGGGCTCTGAGACTTTGAGGCTCTGACTCTTCCCTTACTCAGTACTCTCTGTATGTCTTCTGAATTGGGTTCTTGGACATGGGGAAATGTCATGGGAAGTAGCAAGGATGGTTGGGAGTGGATCATTGATACTGAGAGAGAGTGTCAGGAGGGCTAAATTTGTTTAGCTCAAATTATATCTAGACATCTCCATGCTTTCAGTGCAGGGGAAATAGGTTCAATCTCTGGTCAAAAACGCACAATCTCACAGTGGCTAGAATGAAAACCACATTACAGAAAGTTAATCAGGATGAAAAATCACAGGATTATGTCCCAGATTAAGGGACAAGATAAAGCCCCAGAAAAACAACTATGTGAAGCAGAGATAGGTAAACTTCCAGTAAATGATAGTGAAGATAATGATAGTAAAGATCATAGGATCTCAGACATAGAATGGAGAAGAAGGAAGAGATGTTTACCAAAGACCTGTAAGAACTAAAAAAACAATGGAGATGAACCTCACACTAGAAGGAATCAGTAGCAGAATAACTGAGGCGGAAGAACAGATAAGGGTCCCGGAGGACTGCATGGTGAAAATCACTGCCACAGGACAGAATATAGAAAAAAGAATGAAAACAATGAAGACCAGACTAAGAGGCCTCTGGGACAACATTAAACACATCCGCATTTGCATTATAGGGGTCCCAGAAGGAGAAGAGAGAGAGAAAGGACCCAAGAAAATATTTGAATTATAGATGAAAATTTCCCTAAGATGTAAAGGAAATAGTTTAACAAGTCCAGGAAGTGCAGAGTCCCAGGCAGGATAAATTCAAGGAGGAACACAATGAGACACACACATAGTAATCAAACTGACAAAAGTTAAAGACAAAGATAAAATATTAAAAGTAACAAGGGAAAAATGACAAATAACATATAAGGGAACTCCCATGAGGTTGTAAGCTGATTTCTCAACAGAAACTCTACCAGACAGAAGAGAATGGTATGATATATTTAAAGCGAAGAAAGAAAAACCTGCAACCAAGAATACATTACCCAGCAAGACTCTCATTCAGATTTGATGGAGAAATCAAAAGCTTTCCAAACAAGCAAAAGTTAAGAGAGCTCAGCACCACCAAACCAGCTTTACACAAATGCTAAAGAAACTTCTCTAGGCAGGAAACACAAGAGAAGGAAAAGACATACACAACATAAACCTAAAACAATTTCTTTAAAAATTAAGAAAATGGTACTAGGATCACACATATTGAAAATTAACTTAATTGGGGGAATGGCATTGAAACATGTATAATATCATATAAGAAATGAATCGCCAGTCCAGGTTCGATACAGGATGCTTGGGGCTGGTGCACTGGGATGACCAGGAGGGATGGTACAGGGAGGGAGGTGGGAGGAGGGTTTAGGACGGGGAACACCTGTATTCCCGCAGCGGATTCATGTTGATGTGTGGCAGAACCAATACAATATTATAAAGCAACTAACTTTGAATTAAAATAAATAAATTTAAATTAAAAATAAAATTAAATATATACAATTTAAAATTAAAAGAAAAAAAAAGAAAATTTACTTAAATGTAAATGAACTGAATATACCAACCACAAGACTTAGACTGGCTGGGTGAATGAGAACATGTGCATTTATGCACTTACACTTACCACAGCACCCTACTTAACTCCCCAAATTGTATGTACTTATTTTATATTGCTAGGTTAATCATGTTTCCATTATGGCTTGCAAATTGTAGTTATCTTTTTGTTTTTGTCTGGCTATTGATTATGAAACTAATAAACATTTTTTACTATTGTGATCATGTATCTAGTAGCCAATTAATACCATTGACCATTTTTCTGGTCAACAGAAAAATAAAAGAATTGTGTATCACTAAAACTACCATTTAATAGAAAAACCTGTAGTCACTTTTCAAAATCCAGATGCATATTAGAATTATCTTGGAAGTTTTTGAAACATGCAAATGCTGAGGGACTGCTTTTTATCTCCAAAGCTCCAGAAGTATTTCTAATGAGCCACCATGTTTAAAAACAACTGGATATATGATGACCTTTTACTTTTATCTAGTCTGTTTCAACTTTTCTATTTCATGTTCAGTGCTTCATGTTTCTGTTTCATTTAGTGTATGTTTTCCAGTTTCTCAGTCTTTTATTTGGGTGTTCGCTCTCAAGCCTTTATCGAGCATAGTAGAAAAGCTTTGGTATACATATATATGTAGTTTGCATAATACATATATTTTAGAAAACATACGATTTTTTGGTTAGCTAAAACACTTATGACATTTTGACTTCACTTGTCTGACCTAGTATGAATAGAATGCTAGATTTCTAATTTATATTCACTCAAAACCTTGACTTAGTTCCACATATTTTGGCATCTAGGGTTACTGCTGGTAAACTAGAAAGTTTATTATCTTAGATTTAAAAAAACTGAATGAGGCTTGAAAGTTCTAATCCAATTCTGAGAATATAAAGGTATACTATGTTGTTAAGAAAAACCAAACAAACAGAGAGCTAACTTGTGATACAGTATTATTAACTGAAATACAGACTTTGTTCAAATTTCACACAAAAATGCATGTATATACACTATACTTTGTTTGGCTGGAAGGTAATTACAAGACAAACTAAAACTTTATGCAACGTACTTATTGATATGATCATTATAGCATCGTGCATCTTAATTCCTGTTAGAAAATATACTTTTGAAGTAATCATATGAAGCACTTATTTGTACCAAATTCAAAGGTAGGGATATTAAGCCTGTTTTTCCAAGTTTCACCAAGGGCCAAGTAGAAATACAGTTTAGATAATAATAATAATTAATAAAGGAGTGTAGCAGAACCAGAACTCAGAGATGGAGTCCTGGAGCTCCTCTTCCTTGTCTTCCCCTTTGACCCCCACTTTCTCACCCTTCAGTTCTCCACATCCTGAAAGTGGTAGAAGAACTCCAAGAAGACTGCGTACATGCCTGAGTGCTCTCTGGGCCACTCCTAATCTGCAGCCAATATCTCATTTCTTTTCAGAGTCTTCACCCAAAGTGCGACTGGTGAGAGGTCCCCATCGCTGTGAAGGGCGGGTGGAAGTGGAACGGAATGGCGAGTGGGGCACTGTGTGTGACGACAGCTGGAACATGAAAGACGCGGAAGTGCTGTGCCGGGAGCTGGGCTGTGGAGCAGCCAAGGGGACACCCAGTGGTAATTTATATAAGCCCCTGGCGGATGAAAAGCAAAAAATCTTCATCCGAGAAGTCAACTGCAATGGGACGGAAGATGAGTTGATTAAATGTGACCAGCTGGAAGACGTTTATGATTGCTCCCACAGCGAGGATGCAGGGGCAATATGTGAGAGTGAGTATGGCAGGGCTCAATGACTATATGCCAACTGCCCATACCCTGTTTGACCACTCTTTGTCCTCTTTATCTTTATTCTCCACCATGAACTAATGGTTAACTGATTCCTTGTCCTGCACTCGCCCTTTCTCAACTGTGGACCCTGGAGACAAAAATATCCTCATCTAGAACTGTTACTTCTCCTGGAACAGTGGCACTAGTGATAAAGAACCCGCCTGTCAATGCAGAGACTTAAGAGACGTGGGTTCAATCCCTGGGTGGGGAAGATCCCCTGCAGGAGGGCACAGCAACCCACTCCAGTATTCTTGCCTGGAGAATCCAATGGACAGAGGAGTCGGCGGGCTGCAGTCCATAGGGTCACACAGAGTCGGACATGACTGGAGCGACTTAGCACCCACAGTTGGTTGACCTAATGATTATCTCTTAGTTTCAATCTTAGTTTCTTTCTTTTTTTTTCAATCTATCCGAGAACCTGATTCTCTTCTTTATACACATCCACATGCACAGATCTAATAACCACTAAACCTTTGTATCTAAAGCTCATTTGGAATTATGGGGAAGAAATGAGCTCCCAAAATATACTGTAACATTGTCAGTTTCAAGGAGTCTATCATCTAGTTAGGTAGACAGGAGTTCCTCATAGGAAATTAACACACTGGGCATATATATGCATGCATGAGTGCATGCTCAGTCGCTTCAGTTGTGTCAGACTCTTTGTGATCGTGTGGACAGTAGCTTGCCAAGCTCCTCTGTCCATGGATACTCCAGGCAAGAATACTGGAGTGGGTTGCCGTGCCCTCATCCAGGGGATCTTTTCCATCCAGGGATTGAACAGCCAGGTCTCCTGAGTCTCCTGCATTGCAGGTGGATTCTATACCCACTGAGCCACCTGGGAAGCCAATACACACACACACACACACACACACACACACACGCACACACACACACACAACAATTGTATATATACAATTGTTGTATTTCTTTATTCGATTCATGTATTTGCTTTCTATGCATTAATAATTATCTGTCTGTGTATCTACTTTTCCATTAGACTGTGATTTGGCTAACGGTGTAGTCTATGTTTCTCTTTGTTATTCCACAGTTTTTTATCAGTTAGTTCAGTTCAGTTCAGTCGCTCAGTCTGTCTGACTCTTTGGGACCCCATGAATCAAAGCACGCCAGGCCTCCCTGTCCTTCACCAACTCCCGGAGTTTGCTGAGACTCACATCCATCAAGTCAGTGATGCCATCCAGCCACCTCATCCTCTGTCGTCCCCTTCTCCTCCTGCCCCCAATCCCTCCCAACATAAGAGTCTTTTCCAATGAGTCAACTCTTCGCATGAGGTGGCCAGAGTACTGGAGTTTCAGCTTTAGCATCATTCCTTCCAAAGAAATCCCAGGTTGATCTCCTTCAGAATGGATTCATGGGATATCTGCCTTCCAAGCGACTCTCAAGAGTCTTCTCCAACATCACAGTTCAAAAGCATCATTCTTTGGCGCTCAGCCTTCTTCACAGTCCAACTCTCACATCCATACATGACCACAGGAAAAACCATAGCCTTGACTAGATGGACCTTAGTCGACAAAGTAATGTCTCTGCTTTTCAACATGCTATCTAGGTTGGTCATAACTTTTCTACCAAGGAGTAAGCGTCTTTGAATTTCATGGCTGCAATCACCATCTGCAGTGATTCTGGAGCATCAAAAAATAAAGTCTGACACTGTTTCCACTGTTTCCCCATCTATTTCCCATAAAGTGATGAGACTGGATGCCATGATCTTCGTTTTCTGAATGTTGAGCTTTAAGCCAACTTTTCCACTCTCCTCTGTCACTTTCATCAAGAGGCTTTTGAGTTCCTCTTCACTTTCTGCCATAAGGGTGGTGTCATCTGCATATATGAGGTTATTGATATTTCTCCCAGCAATCTTGATCCACTTGTGTTTCTTCTAGTCCAGTGATTCTCATGATGTACTCTGCATATAAATTAAATAAGCAGGGTGACAATATACAGCCTTGACCTACTCCTTTCCCTATTTGAAACCAGTCTGTTATTCCATGTCCAGTTCTATCTGTTGCTTCCTGACCTGCATACAGATTTCTCAAGAGGCAGGTCAGGTGGTCTGGTATTCCCATCTCTTTCAGAATTTTCCAGTTTCTTGTGATCCACACAGGCAAAGCCTTTGGCATAGTCAATAAAGCAGAAATAGATGTTTTTTCTGGAACTCTCTTGCTTTTTCCATGATCCAGCCGATGTTGGCAATTTGATCTCTGGTTCCTCTGTCTTTTTTAAAACCAGCTTGAACATCAGGTAGTTCATGGTTCATGTACTAATGAAGCCTGGCTTGGAGAATTTTGAGCATTACTTTACTAGCATGTGAGATGAGCGCAATTGTGCAGTAGTTTAAGCCTTCTTTGGCATTGCCTTTCTTTGGGATTGGAATGAAAACTGACCTTTTCCAGTCCTGTGGCCACTGCCAAGTTTTCCAAATTTGCTGGCATATTGAGTGCAGCACTTTCACAGCATCATCTTTCAGTATTTGAAATAGCTCAACTGGAATGCCATCACCTCCACTAGCTTTGTTTGTAGTGATGCTTTCTAAGGCCCACTTGACTTCACATTCCAGAATGTCTGGCTGTAGATGAGTGATCACATCATCATGATTTTCCGGGTCATGAAGATCTTTTTTGTACAGTTCCTCTGTGTATTTTTGCCACCTCTTCTTAATATCTTCCACTTCTCTTAGGTCCATACCATTTCTGTCCTTTATCAAGCCCATCTTTGCATGAAATGTTCCCTTGGTATCTCTAATTTTCTTGAAGAGATCTCTAGTCTTCCCCATTCTGTTGTTTCCCTCTATTTCTTTGCACTGATCCCTGAGGAAGGCTTTCTCATCTCTTTTTGCTATTCTTTGGAACTCTGCATTCAGATGCTTATATCTTTCCTTTTCTCCTTTGCTTTTTGCCTCTCTTCTTTTCACAGCTATTTGTAAGTCCTCCCCAGACAGCCATTTTGCTTTTTTGCATTTCTTTTCCATGAGGATGGTCTTGATCCCTGTCTCGTGTACAATGTCACGAACGTCAGTCCATAGTTCATCAGGCACTCTATCTATCAGATCTAGGTCCTTAAATCTATTTCTCACTTCCACTGTATAATCATAAGGGATTTGATTTAGGTCATACCTGAATGGTCTAGTGGTGTTCCCTACTTTCTTCAATTTCAGTCTGAATTTGGTAATAAGAAGTTCATGATCTGAGCCACTGTCAGCTCCTGGTTGTTTTGTTGACTGTATAGAGCTTCTCCATCTTTGGCTGCATAGCATATAATCAATGTGATTTCGGTGTTGACCATCTGGTGATGTCCATGTGTAGAGTCTTCTCTTTTGTTGTTGGAAGAGGCTGTTTGCTATGACCAGTGCATTTTCTTGACAAAACTCTATTAGTCTTTGCCTTGCTTCATTCCACATTTCAAGGCCAAATTTACCTGTTACTCCAGGTGTTTCTTGACTTCCTACTTTTGCATTCCAGTCCCCTATAATGAAAAGGACATCTTTTTTGGGTGTTAGTTCTAATAGGTCTTGTTGGTCTTCATAGAACTGTTCCACTTCAGCTTCTTCAGCATTACTGGTTGGGACATAGACTTGGATAACTGTGATATTGATTGGTTTGCCTTGGAAATGAAGAGAGATCATTCTGTTGTTTTTGAGATTGCATCCAAGTACTGCATTTTGGACTCTTTTGTTGACCATGATGGCTACTCCATTTCTTCTGAGGGATTCCTGCCCACAGTAGTAGACATAATGGTCATCTGAGATAAATTCACCCATTCCAGTCCATTTCAGTTCGCTGATTCCTAAAATGCCGATGTTCACTCTTGCCATCTCTTGTTTGACCACTTCCAATGTGCCCTGATTCATGGACCTGACATTCCAGGTTCCTATGCAATATTGCTCTTTACAGCATCGAATCTTGCTTCTATCACCAGTCACATCCACAGCTGGGTATTGTTTTTACTGTGGCTCCATCCCTTCATTCTTTTTGGAGGTATTTCTCCACTGATCTCCAGTAGCATATTGGGCACCTAATGACTTGGGGAGTTCCTCTTTCAGTATCCTATCATTTTGCCTTTTCATACTGTTCATCGAGTCTCAAGGCAAGAATACTGAAGTGGTTTGCCATTCCCTTCTCCAGTGGATCACATTCTGTCAGACCTCTCCACCATGACCCGCCCATCCTGGGTTGCCCCACAGGCATGGCTTGGTTTCATTGAGTTAGACAAGGCTGTGGTCCTAGTGTGATTAGATTGACTAATTTTCTGTGAGTATGGTTTCTTTGTGTCTGCCCTCTAATGCCCTCTTGCAACACCTACTATCTTATTTGGGTTTCTCTTACCTTGGGCTTGGGGTATCTCTTCATGACTGCTCCAGCAAAGCGCAGCCACTGCTCCTTACATCGGACGAAGGGTATCTCCTCACCGCTGTCCTTCCTGACCCTCAACGTGGGATAGCTCCTCTACGCCACCCTGCGCCCTCGCAGCCACTGCTCCTTGGATGTGGGGTTGCTCCTCCCGGCCACTGCCCCTAGCCTCGGGAACGGGGTGGCTCCTCCCAGCCGCCCCTGACTTCGCTCCTCTCGCCCATTCTTAGTGCACCAGTTGCAGCCACCCGCACTTAGTGCGCTGGTTTGGCTTATTGTCACTAGCCAGATTTATATTAATCTGTGGGAATGGGGCCGGGGGAAGGGGGCTCTTTGTTACTATCCATGAGAGCGTCTTTTCAGAGAAGCCAGGATTCCAGCTGTAAATTGTAGACCTCCCACTATTGTTGGGTTTCCCTTGCGGCTCACCTGGTAAAGAATCTGCCTGCAATGTGGGAGACCTGGGTTTGATCCCCTGGATGGGAAGATCTCCTGGAGAAGGGAAAGGCCTCCAGTATTTTGGCCTGGAAAATTCCATGGACAGTATAGACCATGGGGTTTCAAAGAGTTGGACACTACTGAGCGACTTTCACTTTCACTTCACAGGAGGGTAAAGGCAGAAATCTTGTCCCCATATGAGTCAGGAGATGCAAAGTATAGTCCTTGTGTGGCTTACTTAAGAGAATTACAACTCTGCAGCCCAGCTTTGTAATTAGTGTGGGATGCTGGTTGCAGGGCTGCCTGGTTACATACTCAGGGAATTGTTTAAGAGCTGAGAGATGATAAAAAATATGAAGAGCAGCTAGTGCCCAGAAAAGGAGGGCTTTATTGATGGAAGACCAGTGTTTGAGTCTTGAGCCTGCCATTCTGAGGCTAGTTAATCTTAGCTAATCAAAAGGAGATATTTGCTCCATTTCTCTCGAAAAGTTTTGTGATTGTGGAGAGCGAGTAGTGCTAATATAAGTGAATATGGTTTGTGACTCACATGGGAGCTGGTTGAATAAGTCTAGGGCACTGAACTAAATTCTGATGTGATTCACATCAGTGTGAGATAGGTATGTGATTAGGATCTGGGAGGGTCTCCCTTTCCTATTCTGGGAACCAGTCTTCTTTCTTGACCTCTTTGAGCTTGAATGAAATAATCCTTTCTTGACATGTCCCGGTCCTTACTGTACATTCTTCTTCTCTTTACAGAAGAGCAGCCTTATCTTTGATGTTTGGCCTGACTCTGGCAGGGCCTGAGTGTCCTTTGCTTTCTCCTGGTCTCCAATGGCTTAGTGCAAGCACTGGGCCTGTAGGCTCAGCTATCACTCCCTCAGCCCCTCAGCAAGAATCTGGACACTCTTTGCTCTGAGCCAAGCACCCCCATCATCTCCTGGAGATATGAGTTGTTGAATTCTCTCTCTCCAAGGAAGATGATCTCCCAGTCACCTGCTCCTCACTGTTGACCCTCTGGCATTGATTCTGGCCCCTCCTGCTTCTTTCCAACCAGCCTGGGATCCCCAGGTCTGTTCCTTTGACCACTACAGGACATTTCTAAGACCAAACATACATGTCTGTAAAGAACATGAAAGGAAGGAGACAACAAAAGGAAGATTTGAAGGGGAATATGGGTAAATAATGATCTGAAACTTGAGGGAAAGCTCTTTGAATGTTTTTTCTCAAGACTTCAACACTTTTTCTTAGCCTTCAACATTAACATCTCACTATTCTCCTGTTGTCTGATTAAAGAAAACACATTATTTCAAGAGCAGAGAGTATCCTGTAATCCTACACCTTTCCATGACACTTGGAAAAGAAATATTACACCCTCTGAATGCCCATAATAAAATGCTTTTGTTGACTATCCATATACAACTTGCCAACATGGTGTGCATTTAACAAGAAGAATCCCACAATGTATTGTAATTTTCCCAAGGAAAAATGTATGGACCTGCGACTAGAAGGGAAAGGAAGAGATGCAGAAAGAATTTGGGGGAATGTGCTGTTGTGCCTCATGCCAAGTGGATGATATCATTTTAATTTTGTCAACTCAGATTTTAAGGTATGTAAGTCTGATGCAAGACAGGATGAAACTAAGGAGAGAATCATGACTTGGTTCTAAATACCAACAACTTCAGGCCCTGAGACTGAGTTGAGTACCTGTAATGTGTCTGCATTTATGCTTGCTAATAAAGTAGATCTCACAGTCTCAAGAGTTGCCTCTCTGTGTGATACACTCTTTCTACCCAAGGGGAAAGCAGGTGTGTCAGTTTTACAAGGGTGGCCTTTCAGGTAGGATTAGGTAGAAGAGAACCTGCTGGCAGATGCAGTGATGTGTGTAATACAGCTCTCTCCTCTGGATGGAGAACTTTGTCTCTATTTCCTATCATGGAAAAAAATAGGGAAAATTAGCTTCATAAAAGAGAAGAAGATGACCTAAAGGACACTTTGGTATCTATCATGTCTACTCAAAGAGATTTTGCCTCTGTTTGATCAGTTATCTCAGGTCTTCCTGATTTTCCCCACAGATGAGTATCATGTTCCCTAAACCATGTAATATCAATTGAGTTGGCCAAAAGTTCATTTGGATTTTCCCATAACATCTTATGGACAGATCTGAATGAACTTTTGACCAACAGAGCAGAATCTAGAGACCTGCTGAACTGCCTTGATTGAGTCATTGAAAAGCTCTTTTATCCTAAGTAGAGTAGAACAAGGTTGGAATTTCACAAAAGAAACTTTGATTTTCTTTCAATTTTACATTAAAATTTCTTTTGTAAAATTCCAACCAGTAAGACACCTGAGAACCAGTCCTATAAAAACAACAGCTGTTGGAGGAGGCCAAGTGATCTAAAAAAGCCAGAAGACAAGGCATGACAGAAGCCTAAAAGGTAGTCTTAGAGGTCTAATTAGAATGTGTCATTAAAGAGGAAATTGAGAAGCTGAAGGACTAGGTTGACACTAGCCTGCTAGCACAGTGCAGAAGAAAAGTGTCCCCTGGCCCGAGAATATGGCTGTTTATCTTGATTTCCGAATGCACATGTGTAAAAATAGTGTATCAGAGTCTGAAGAAATTAGCATAATGACAGCGACTGAGTGCTCACGAACATTCATGTGTGTTTCTTCTTCCTGGACATGCCGCAAGTCTATCCCAGGTTTGTCTTACTAGATGGTACTCCAGCCAGATTCCTGCCCTTGCCCTGGCAAGGCAGTGGAGTAAAGTGGAGCTCTGCATTCAATGAAAATATTACCCCTTTAGTATTTTAGGAGTTGCCAGTTAGCATATGCGTTATGCCCAAAGAACCTGTCCTGTAACTGGCATCTCCTGACCCTTGCCCCATTCCAGATTCTAGCAACTCCCAAACTGCTCAGCACGCACATGCTCACTACACATTCCTACAGGAGTCCTGGGCAGCTGTAGGCCTCCAGGCCTGTGGAGCTGGAGCCAAACACCAAGGCACCTACATCATCTCCAGTAGGGAGGGAGACACTTTTCTCCTGGACTGGAAATTTACCCTGAGGCTGCAGCTGCAAATTGGCCCCACTCAGTCCCCATCAGGACTTGTTTCCTTGTGGTCCCAGGTTTCTCCAGCCACCAGGGATGCCTCCTTTTGTCTAGGTGGGGCAGACAATGGAATATTAGTACTAAAAAGAAATAAGCGATCAAGAATCATAAATAGCACTAAGTGAAAAATCAATCTGAGAAGCATATATACTGTACAATTCCAATGATATAACTTTGTCCATTGTCTCACAGTGGAAAGGATGCCACTTCACATCAAGGCAGTTAACAACAGTATGCTTTCTCCATGCTGTTTCTCTTCCTAACTGACTTGTTAGCGAAGACCCCAAGGTTCTAGGGAAGGGCCTACTGAGAAGATTAAAAGGAGCCTGGATCTTTGAATGATTATGTGAATCTCTGAATAGTCATACTCTGCTGACTGTGTTATGAATAAAAAATAGACTTTATTTGTATTAAGTCAGTGAGATGTTGGGGTGGTTTTTACAACAGTTTAGTCTGAATAATAAAGACATAAACAGTATTTAAAAATATCAGTTGCATTCCTTTAAAGTTCACCAGAAAAAAATTTTTTTCTTAATATCATGCATTTTATTTTAATTAATTTTTAGTCGAGTATAGTTGCTTTATAATGTTGTTAGTCTCTGCTGTACCGCAAAGTGAATCAGCTATATGTATACCTATATCCCATTTTTTGGATTTCCTTCCCATTTGGGTCACCACAGTGCACTGAGTAGAGTTCCCTGTGCTTACAGTAGTTTCTCATTAGCTATCTGTTTTATACATGGTACTGTATATATGTCAATTTCAATCTCTCAATTCATCCCATCCCCTTGTTCTTCCCTTGGTGTCTATATGTTTGTTCTTTACACCTGTGTCTCTATTTCTGCTTTTCAAATAACTTTATCTGTACCATTTTCCTCGATTCCACATGTAAGCAACTATTATATGATATTTGTTTTTCTCTTTCTGACTTGCTTCACTCTGTGTGACAGTCTCTAGGCCCTTCAATGTCTCTGTAAATGGCAAAATTTCATTCTCCCCTACCCCAAATTTCTAATGATCATTTGGTTTCCTCAAAGCCTCTAGATATCTAGTATCCCATGCTAATTAGGAAACATGAAATTTGGCCCACTCATTTTATTTTTACTATAAATTAACTATAATTAATTAATGTATTTTTATTTTGGTGGTCTTCTGAGTCCCCCTTTTCTCTAGAAACTATGCAAGGTGCTCATGGAGAATTCTTTGCCAACATTTTAAAGTATATATCTTAAGACTTTTTTTTTTTTTTTAAGAACAATTTTGGGATCACAACCAAACAGAATGGGAGGTACAAAGACTTCCCATACACCTTTTGCCCTCACACATGCATAACTTATCCCATTCTCTGCATTCCCAATAGAGTAGTATATTTGTTAAAAACAGTGAAGCTACAGTGAAATATCATTATCACCAAAATTCCATCCTTTGCATTAAGATTCACTTTTGATGTTGTTCTATGGGTTTTGGTACATTTGTAAACATGGATTTCCCAATATAGTATCATACTGAAAAGTCTCAATACCTAAAAATCCTCATTTATCCCTCACTCTCTTCTCACCCCTAGCAAACACTGATCCTTTTACTGAAAAGCTTTAACTTTTCAAGAAAGTAATATCATTGGAATTGTACAGTATATATGCTTCTCAGATTGATTTTTCACTTAGTGCTATCTATTTACGTTTCTTGATTGCTTATTTCTTTTTAGTACTAATATTCCATTGTATGCATGTGCCACAGTTTTGTATCCATTTATCTACTGAATCCCATGTTGGTGCTTCCAAGTTTTGACAGTTGTGAATATAGCTGCTATAAACATCTATGTGCAGATTTTTGTGTGGCCATAACTTAAGCCCAGGCGGCGGCGAGCCGGTGCACTTAAGCGTGGCTGAGAGGAGCTACCCCACGTCTGAGGTCAGGGGCGGCCAGGAGGAGCCACCCTGCGTCCGAGGTCAGGGGCTGTCGGGAGAAGCTGCCTCACGCCTGAGGCCAGGGGCGGTGACCCTGAGGAGCCACCCTGGCCTGAGGTCAGGGGCGGCAGCTGGGAAGAGGCACCCACGCCCGAGGCCAGGGCCAGTGGCCAGGAGGAGCAACCCGAGGAGCGGTGGCTTTGCAGGCACAGGAGGGCCTAGAGGAGATATCCTACGTTGAAGGTCAGGAACAGTGGCAGTAAGGAGATACCCCTCGTCCAAGGTAGGAGCAGCGGCTGTGCCTTGCTGGAGTAGCCGTGAAGAGATACCCCATGCCCCAGGTAAGAGACCCCAAGTAAGATGGTAGGTGTTGCAAGAGGGCATCAGAGGGCAGACATACTGAAACCATACTCACAGAAAACTAGTCAATCTAATCACACTAGGACCACAGCCTTGTCTAACTCAATGAAACCAAGCCATGCCTGTGGGTCATGGTGGAGAGGTCTGACAGAATGTGGTCCACTGGAAAAGGGAATGGCAAGCCACTTCAGTATTCTTGCCTTGAGAACCCCATGAACAGTATGAAAAGGCAAAATGATAGGATACCGAAAGAGGAACTCCCCAAGTCATTAGGTGCCCAATATGCTACTAGATTTCAGTGGAGAAATACCTCCAAAAAGAATGAAGGGATGGAGCCAAAGCAAAAACAATACCCAGCTGTGGATGTGACTGGTGATAGAAGCAAGATCCGATGCTGTAAAGAGTAATATTGCATAGGAACCTGGAATGTCAGGTCAGTGAATCAAGGCAAATTGGAAGTGGTCAAACAAGATATGGCAAGAGTGAACATCGACACTCTAGAAATCAGCAAACTAAAATGGACTGGAATGGGTGAATTTAACTCAGATGACCATTATATCTACTACTGCGGGCAGAAATCCCTCAGAAGAAATGGAGTAGCCATCATAGTCAACAAAAGAGTCCGAAATGCAGTACTTGGATGCAGTCTCAAAAACAACAGAATGATCTCTGTTCGTCCCCAAGGCAAACCATTCAATATCACAGTTATCCAAGTCTAGGTCCCAACCAGTAATGCTGAAGAAGCTGAAGTTGAACGGTTTTATGAAGACCTACAAGACCTATTAAAACTAACACCCAAAAAAGATGTCCTTTTCATTATAGGGGACTGGAATGCAAAAGTAGGAAGTCAAGAAACACCTGGAGTAACAGGTAAATTTGGCCTTGAAATGTGGAATGAAGCAAGGCAAAGACTAATAGAGTTTTGCCAAGAAAATGCACTGGGCGTAGCAAACAGCCTTTTCCAACAACACAAGAGAAGACTCTACACATGGACATCACCAGATGGTCAACACTGAAATCAGATTGATTATATTCTTTGCAGCCAAAGATGGAGAAGCTCTATACAGTCAACAAAACAAGACCAGCAGCTGACTGTGGCTCAGATCATGAACTCCTTATTACCAAGTTCAGACTCAAAATGAAGAAAGTAGCAAAAACCACTAGACCATTCAGGTATGACTTAAATCAAATCCCTTATGATTATACAGTGGAAGTGAGAAATAGATTTAAGGACCTAGATCTGATAGATAGAGTGCCTGATGAACTATGGACTGAGGTTCGTGACATTGTACAGGAGACAGGGATCAAGACCATCCTCATGGAAAAGAAATGCAAAAAAGCAAAGTGGCTGCCTGGGGAGGCCTCACAAATAGCTGTGAAAAGAAGAGCGGCGAAAAGCAAAGGAGAAAAGGAAAGATATAAACATCTGAATGCAGAGTTCCAAAGAATAGCAAGAAGCGATAAGAAAGCCTTTCTCAGAGATCAATGCAAAGAAATAGAGGAAAACAACAGAATGGGAAAGACTAGAGATCTCTTCAAGAAAATTAGAGATAACAAAGGAACATTTCATGTAAAGATGGGCTCAATAAAGGACAGAAATGGTATGGACCTAAGAGAAGCAGAAGATATTAAGAAGAGGTGGCAAGAATACACGGAAGAACTGTACAAAAAAGATCTTTACGACCCAGAAAATCATGATGATGTGATCACTAATATAGAGCCAGACATCTTGGAATGTGAAGTCAAGTGGGCCTTAGAAAGCATCACTACGAACAAAGCTAGTGGAGGTGATGGCATTCCAGTTGAGCTGTTTCAAGCCCTGAAAGATGATGCTGTGAAAGTGCCGCACTCAATATGCCAGCAAATTTGGAAAACTTGGCAGTGGCCACAGGACTGGAAAATGTTAGTTTTCATTCCAATCCCAAAGAAAGGCAATGCCAAAGAAGGCGCAAACTACCGCACAATTGTACTCATTTCACATGCTAGTAAAGTAATGCTCAAAATTCTCCAAGCCAGGCTTCAGCAATACGTGAACCATGAACTTCCTGATGTTCAGGCTGGTTTTAGAAAAGGATGAGAAACCAGGGATCAAATATCCAACATCTGCTGGTTCATGGAAAAAGCAAGAGAGTTCCAGAAAAACATCTATTTCTACTTTATTGACTATGCCAAAGGCTTTACCTGTGTGGATCACAAGAAACTGTGGAAAATCTGAGAGAGATGGGAATACCAGACCACCGACCTGCCTCTTAAGAAATCTGTATGCAGGTCAGGAAGCAACAGTTAGGACTGGACATGGAACAACAGACTGGTTTCAAATAGGGAAAGGAGTATGT
This sequence comes from Capra hircus, assembly GCF_001704415.2. NCBI lineage: Eukaryota > Metazoa > Chordata > Mammalia > Artiodactyla > Bovidae > Capra > Capra hircus. The sequence continues at coordinate 107,452,098 of NC_030810.1, read as the reverse complement.
CAAGGCTGTTTGTTGTCACCCTGCTTATTTAACTTATATGCAGAGTACATCATGAGAAACGCTGGGCTGGAAGAAACACAAGATGGAATCAAGATTGCCAGGAGAAATATCAGTTACCTCAGATATGCAGATGACACCACCCTTATGGCAGAAAGTGAAGAGGAGCTAAAAAGCCTCTTGATGAAAGTGAAAGAGGAGTGTGAAAAAGTTGGTTTAAAGCTCAACATTCAGAAAAGGAAGATCATGGCATTTGGTCCCATCACTTCTTGGGAAATAGATGGAGAAACAGTAGAAACAGTGTCAGACTTTATTTTTTTGGGCTCCAAAATCACTGCAGATGGTGACTGCAGCCATGAAATTAAGAGACACTTACTCCTTGGAAGAAAAGTTATAACCAACCTAGATAGCATATTCAAAAGCAGAGACATTAATATGCCGACTAAGGTCCATCTAGTCAAGGCTATGGTTTTTCCAGTAGTCATGTATGGATATGAGAGTTGGACTGTGAAGAAGGCTGAGCGCTGAAGAATTGATGCTTTTGAACTGTGATGTTGGAGAAGACTCTTGAGAGTCCCTTTGCAAGGAGATCCAACCAGTCCATTCTGAAGGAGATCAACCCTGGGATTTCTTTGGTAGGAATGATGCTTAAGCTGAAACTCCAGTACTTTGGCCATCTCATGCGAAGAGTTGACTCATTGGAAGAGACTCTGATGCTCAGAGGGATTGGGGGCAGGAGGAGAAGGGGACGACCGAGGATGAGATGGCTGGATGGCATCACGGACTTGACGGACTTGAGTCTGAGTGAACTCTGGGAGTTGGTGATGGACAGGGAGGCCTGGCGTGCTGCGATTCATGGGGTTGCAAAGAGTTGGACACGACTGAGTGACTGAACTGAACTAAAGTTTTAAACTCTTTCTGGTACATACTATGAGCATTTTACAACAATATAAGCATGATCTCTGTTTGTTTCCAAGGCAAACCGTTCAATGTCACAGTAATCCATGTCTATGCCTGCCGGGAGCCAGCACGGGAAACCCCACCCATGACAAAGGTCATGTGGAAGAGACCTGACAGGCAAGGTGAATCAGGAATTTAAGGACCCCCTGGACCTGCTCGAGCATCTACCCCAAAACCAGAGTCTGTCTGTCTTACTATTCTCTGTCTTTCACTAACTCCTCTGATACCAGTGGGGGGCTATCCCTAACCACCTTTCTTTGAAGGAAATCAACTTAGAGCTCTAGTGAATAAGTCTCCTGGTCATAATGGGTGTGTTTCAATTCAAACCCCTCTAATGGCTCTCTAACTTGCCTGACAGGTTTATCCAGAGTTTTACAACTACGCTTGTGAGGATTTACAGCCTCCCAACTGCGAGAGGCATGGGAAGCTCAAATAAAGCCTTTTGAGGAGTTAAAATTATTAGAATGGTACTGGTGAAGGGTCTCATTGTTGAGCCAATGTTTGCTGCCGAATTTTCATATTGTGTGCATTAATTAACATAGTTGATATATAGAAATATAAGTAGTGGCCTTGATATTAACAACACTAAACCTTGAGTTGATAAATTCTTTCCCTGTTATAGCCCACAGCACCTTTGCCCTATAGGAATGCAACTTTACCTAGTGTTTTCAGAGAATGGTGCCTGACTTTAGAAAACACACTTTTAGAAAAAATAAGCTTTCTGGTTTACTAAGCTTTATCAGAAGAAAGAGTCGTAAAATGTTAGCAGGCCTCCTGGCCGGAGGATGATGTAAATCACCTAAGGCCTGTGTATACAGATGGGTATACAGAAAGAACGCCTGGTTCTGATAAGGGTCAGGGCTGCTGACCCTGCATGACTCTGCATCTTCCATTATTCTCTATGTACAACTTAAGGTATAAGAGGTCTCTGTGAAAATAAAGTTGCGGGCCTTGCTCACTGAAGCTTGGTCACCCCGTGTCATTCTCTTTTCTCTCTCTTTCTCTTTCCTTTTCAGGTTGACTCCCTGGAGCACAGGGTCCCTCTGAGTTCACTTTCCTGTCCGGGCTTCTAAGGCCCTCTCAAGAAGGTGCCCAAGGTGGGGTGCATTCACTACACCGAGAAGGCACCTGTGGCCTATGTGAACAGAGCAAGTCCTGTGCAGGGGCTTTATTGGCTCTCTGCATAAACCAAGGAATATCAACCTCTTTCTCTCCTCTATTTTCTTAACAGCAACATTCATTCTTTCTTTCTCCCACTCCCTCACCGACGCCATCACCCTGAGGATATCCCTGGACCCAACTGGGGCTGGACCTCGGTATATGCCCTAACCAGTAATGGTGAAGAAGCTGAAATTGGATGGTTCTATGAAGACCTACACAAAGCTAGTGGAGGTGATGGAACTCCAGTTAAACTATTTAAACTGGTCCCATCACTTCATGAGAAATAGATGGGGAAACAGTGGAAACAGTGTCAGACTTTATTTTGGGGGGCTCCAAAATCACTGCAGATGGTGATTACAGTCATGAAATTAAGACGCTTACTCCTTGGAAGAGAAGTTATGACCAACCTAGATAACATGTTGAAAAGCAGAGACATTACTTTGCTGACTAAGGTCCGTCTAGTCAAGGCTATCGTTTTCCCATTGGTCATGTATGGATGTGAGAGTTGGACTGTGAAGAAAGCTGAGCACTGAAGAATTGATGCTTTTGAACTGTGGTGTTGGAGAAGACTCTTGGAGAGTCCCTTGGACTGCAAGGAGATCTAGCCAGTCCATTCTAAAGGAGATCAGTCCCAGGTGTTCATTGGAAGGACTGATGATAAAGCCGAAACTCTAATACTTTGGCCACCTTGTGCAAAGAGTTGACTCATTGGAAAAGAGTCTGATGCAAGGAGGGATTGGGGGCAGGAGGAAAAGGGGACGACAGAGGATGAGATGGCTGGATAGCATCACTGACTCAATGGACATGAGTTTAAGTGAACTCTGGAAGTTGGTGATGGACAAGGAGGCCTGGTGTGCTGCAATTCATGGGGTCGCAAAGAGTTGGACATGACTGAGTGACTGAACTGAACTGAACTGAAGCTTTCAATTCCAATATGTAATTTATACTCACAGTGGATCTCAGTTTGGACTAAGTATATTTCAAATGCTCAAAAGACATTCGTAGTTAGTTTCTGCTCTGTTTGATAGCAGGTGTAGACTCTCCGCTGTTTCCTCTATACCTGTGACTATTTCAGCCGTCACTAGTCACACTTCACTGTGTTTTGTTTATATATCTCTCTTCTCTTATTATACTGTGGCTTCCTGACACTTATGAAACACGCCTTAAAAAAATTTTCTGTAAATCCAGCATGCTGTATGGTTCATGGCACATGTTGCCATTTTCAGAGACCAATAAGTAATACCCCCTTTTTACTCACTCGTTTGAAACAAACTGAGAGTAGCAGGAGTCATGTAGAGGGGAATCAAACTTCAGCTTTCTAAACAATAAAAATTATCTGGATGGAGTGGCTTCAGTTATGTGCCCTTAGTGGGTTCTCTGATAACTCACTACTGTACTAGGTAAGTTTACCTCCCAGCCACAGGCAGTCTGGACAGCCATGGGCCTCTGCAACAGGGGCAGGCTCCTTTTGTATGGATGGTTGCAGATTAGAGCATGATGAAGCCTTCTAACTCAAAGAGAAAGCCCAGGTGGCACCAGGGCAGGCATGCGCGATAGTTTCTCCTAAATTTGTCAATCAAATATTAATAAGTCACATCTCCTTGATACTATTCTTCTTGAAGTATGAAGAGAAAATCTCTCCTTTTTATGAAAACAGAGGAATAGAGGAGAGAGCAGAGATCCAATAAATAAATGAGTAATATTAATTTGAAGACATAGTCAAAGTGATAGTGCATATTTGTAGTACCTGGCCACAAATCTGTTGTGTGACTGTATTAGCTTTTACTATGCTAATAAACCATATCAGTATCTCACGACTTACAGTGTAAACTTTTATTTCTTGCCCTGACTGAGGGTTTCCCTTATAGTTCAGTTGGTAAAGAATCTGCCTTCAATGCAGGAGACCCCAGTTCGATTCCTGGGTTGGGAAGATCCCCTGGAGAAGGGAAAGGCTACCCACCCACTCCAGTATTCTGGCCTGGAAAATTCCATGGGCTGTATAGTCCATGGGGTTGCAAAGAGATGGACATGACTGAGTGGCTTGCACTTTCACTTTCAGACTAACTGAAGGCTGCAGGTAGTTGTGTTTTGCTGTGTTCCTCTGCCCTCCGCATGGTTTGGTTTTGGTTATGGGCTGGATTCAGGTTTCCTCTGTCATCTCATTCTAGGAAATAGGTTGAAGGAGCAGTCAAGCCAAACCATGAAACTGCAATCAAGTATCTGGATGCAGCAAATACCTTGTACATTTAAGTCCTTTTGGCCAATGCATGTCCCATAGCCAAGCCCAAAGCCAGTGAATTAGGGACATCCATTTCTCCCAAAGGATACTTGAGCAAATCACCTGACAATAAGAAAGCATATACAATTCTCTTATGGATAGGGAGCCAATGGTGGCAGTACTCCAGTCTACTACAGTGACTTGTAACAAGTTCCTTCTCCTCTATGGGCCACATTTTCTTCATTCATAATATATAGGAATGAAATTTCCTTTTTTTGACTGCATATCTGGGCCCCATAGCTCAGCCAAATTGGTTAAAATTAACCAACACAGCTTCCTCTGCAGAAACTAGTGTTTGTTAGATATGACTCATGAGAACTGCAGACATCTACTCTGCATGGTGGTGTGGTACTTCACTCTCTAAATTCTTGCATTTGAGTTCATATCATCTCTGTGCCCTCATGACTGCTCTATGCAGCAAAAGATGCTGATTTTCCAATAGAAGCATCCTTTTGTGTAAATTCTTATTCTGCTGTTGGAGCCCCAGTGACAGCATTCATTTTCATATTCCTCTCCTTTCTTAGTGGTGTGCCCTTTCACCCAGTGCCTCCTTAATCTGCTCATATCCCCATTGACCTCATTAGAATCTTTGTGGGTGGGCTCATGGTTTTTCATTTCATATAGTATTACATAACTTAAATGTGTGTTCCACTTCTTAGTAGATATGTATGGGTTAATGTTATAAAAATAAACATGTTAGAACTTAATAAATAATGCCATTTTTAAACCCATGGAGAAGAAAGGGACAGATATTTTCATCTGAAAAAAATGTAAAGCCACACATATGAGCACAGGAAAGAGGTGTGAAACAACACAGAGTACGCGGAAACATAGCCTTATGCTCTGAGCTCAAAGGGCTTCACATTGCTCATTGAACTTTATGCCTTGTCCTGAAACTTTAAACTAGGCGAATTCATCCCTACACAGGCTTTCCCAAATCAATAAACAAAGCTGTGGCACACTTGTTTTGTTTGTGGCAATTTCCTGGGGATCTTTAGTCTAGTCCCAACATTGCTCCCTCTTCCTTCTAGATTTGCACATCATTGACCATTTGTTTTGTTCCTTTTCGGTCAGGAACTTCTGTCCATGGGATTCTCCAGGCAAGAATACTGGAGTGAGTTGCCATGCCCTTCTCAAGAGGACCTTCCCAACCCAGGGATTTAACCTAGTCTCCTGCAATGCAGGCAGATTCTTTACCATCTGAGCCACCAGGGAAGCCCAAATATATGCCTACTCTTTTACAAATTCATTTCTTATTTAGATTATTATTAGACCATTTGTTTCTTTTCTTAATCTTCCTCTTTGCACTAGATACCTGGACTTGGATGTCATTACTGAAAAGCATCTTCCCATATCCCCTAATACCTTAGCTTCCACACATTCTTACTCCTACATACTCAAAGACTCAAGAAATGTTGAAAATTATCAAGACCATCCCCATGGAAAAGAAATGCAAAAACGCCAAATGGCTGTCTGGGGAGGCCTTACAAATAGCTGTGAAAAGAAGAGAAGTGAAAAGCAAAGGAGAAAAGGAAAGATATAAGCATCTGAATGCAGAATTCCAAAGAATAGCAAGAAGAGATAAGAAAGCCTTCTTCAGCGATCAATGCAAAGAAATAGAGGAAAACAACAGAATGGGAAAGACTAGAGATCTCTTCAAGAAAATTAGAGATACCAAGGGAACATTTCATGCAAAGATGGGCTCGATAAAGGACAACAATGGTATGGACCTAACAGAAGAAGAAGATATTAAGAAGAGGTGGCAAGAATACACAGAAGAATTGTACAAAAAAGATCTTCATGACCCGGATAATCACGATGGTATGGTCATTCACCTAGAGCCAGACATCCTGGAATGTGAAGTCAAGTGGGCCTTAGAAAGCATCACTACAAACAAAGCTACTGGAGGTGATGGGATTCCAGTTGAGCTATTTCAAATCCTGAAAGATGATGCTGTCAAAGTGCTGCACTCAGTATGCCAGCAAATTTGGAAAACTTGGCAGTGGCCACAGGACTGGAAAAGGTTAGTTTTCATTCCAATCCCAAAGAAAGGCAATGCCAAAGAAGGCTCAGACTACCGCACAGTTGCACTCATCTCACACGCTAGTAAAGTAATGCTCAAAATTCTCCAAGCCAGGCTTCAGCAATACGTGAACCGTGAACTCCCTGTTGTTCAAGCTGGTTTCAGAAAAGGCAGAGGATCCAGAGATCAAATTGCCAACATCTGCTGGATCATGGAAAAAGCAAGAGAGTTCCAGAAAAACATTTGTTTCTGCTTTATTGACTATGCTAAAGGCTTTACCTGTGTGGATCACAAGAAACTGTGGAAAATTCTGAAAGAGATGGGAACAACAGACCACCTGACTGGCCTTTTGAGAAATTTGTGTACAGGTGAGGAAGCAACCGTTAGAACTGGACATGGAACAACAGACTGATTCCAAATAAGAAAAGGAGTACCTCAAGGCTGTATATTGTCACCCTGCTTATTTAACTTATATGCAGAGTACATCATGAGAAACACTGGACTGTAAGAAACACAAGCTGGAATCAAGATTGCTGGGAGAAATATCAATAACTTCAGATATGCAGATGACACCACCCTTATGGCAGAAAGTGAAGAGGAACTAATAAGCCTCTTGATGAAAGTGAAAGAGGAGAGTGAAAAAGTTGGCTTAAAGCTCAACATTCAGCAAATGAAGATCATGGCATCTGGTCCCATCACTTCATGGGAAATAGATGGGGAAACAGTAGAAACAGTGTCAGACTTTATTTTGGGGGGCTCCAAAATCACTGAAGATGGTAACTGCAGCCACGAAATTAAAAGACGCTTACTCCTTGGAAGAAAAGTTATGACCAACCTAGATAGCATATTCAAAAGTAGAGACATTACTTTTCTGACTAAGTCCGTCTAGTCAAGGCTATGGTTTTTCCAGTGGTCATGTATGGATGTGAGAGTTGGACTGTGAAGAAGCCTGAGCGCCGAAGAATTGATGCGTTTGAACTGTGGTGTTGGAGAAGACTCTTGGAGAGTCCCTTGGATTGCAAGGAGATTCAACCAGTTCATTCTGAAGGAGATCAACCCTGGGATTTCTTTGGAAGGAATGATGCTAAAGCTGAAACTCCAGTACTTTGGCCACCTCATGCGAAGAGTTGACTCATTGGAAAAGACTCTGATGCACGGAGGGATTGGGGGCAGGAGAAGAAGGGGACGACAGAGGGTGAGATGGCTGGATGGCATCACTAACCCGATGGAGGTGAGTCTGAGTGAACTCCGGGAGTTGGTGATGGACAGAGAGGCCTGGCTTGCTGCGATTCATGGGGTCACAAAGAGTCGGACATGACTGAGTGACTGAACTGAACTGAACTGATTCCCTTCTAATGCACAGTCTGAGTTACATACAGGCTTCAAGTGTGGAGAACTGGTAGCCCCAAGGTGTGAAAGGAAGAAATGGGAGAGATTACAAATATCCTAATTTTAGGTGAGGGGAGGAACAGTGTTACAAATGCCAGGGTTAGTGATAATGGTGAACTTACCTCAAATGCCCAAAAGATAATTTGGATATGCATATTTCCTGTATTTCACTTATAAATGTTTCCTAGTTTGTAATTTCCCATGATTTTATTTTTCAGTTGTTTCATGCCTGCTTATTGGTACACTGTAAAAGTTTAAATATGGAAGCTAGTATCTTATAAACTGTTGTTGTTGTTCAGTTGCTCAGTCATGTCTGACTCTTTACGACTCCATGGACTGCAGCACACAAGGCTTCCCTGACCTTCACCATCTCCCAAAGTCTGTTCAAACTCATATCCTTTGAGTCAGTGGTGCCATCCAACCATCTCATCCTCTGTCATCCCTTTCTCTTCTTGCCTTCAATCTTTCCCAGCATCAGGGTCTTTCCAATGAGTCATCTCTTCACTTCAGGTGGTCACAGCTTTGGAGTTTTAGCTTCAGCATCAGTCCTTGCGGTGAATACTCAGGGTTGATTCCCTTTAGGGTTGACTGGTTTGATCTCCTTGCCCTCCAAGGGACTCTCAGGAGTCTTCCAGCACCATAGTTTGAAGGCATCAATTCTTCAGGGCCCAGCCTTTCTATTGTCCAGCTGTTACATCCATACATGACTACTGACATTTGACAACTGTACATGCTAAGCTGCTTCAGTCATGTCCAACTCTGTGCAACCCCATGGACTATAGCCTACCTGGGTCCTATCTCCATAGGGTTCTCCAGGTAAGAACACTGGAGTGGGTTGCCATACCCTTTTCCTGACCCAGGGATTGAACCCATGTCTCTTACATCTCTTGAATTGGCAGGCAGGTTCTTACCACTAGCACCACCAGGGAAACCAGAGCTTTGACTATATGGACTTTTGTAGGCAAAGTGATTTATAAGCTATCTTATATATATAGGTTGACCCTACAAACCACTGGTCTTCCCAGGTGGCTCAGTGGTAAAGGGCTCGCCTGTAATGCAGGAGATGCTTGTTCGATCCCTGGGTCAGGAAGATTCCCCTGGAGGAGGGCATGGCAGCCCACTTCAGTATTCTTGCCTGAAAAATTCCATGGACAGAGGAGCCTGGTAGGCTATAGTCCATAGAATCACAAAGAGCTGGACACAACTGATGAGACTGAGCTGCACGCACAAATCATCACGTGCAATGACTGTCACACATTACCCACAACCTGGGTGACAGCCCATTCGTCCCTGCCTTAGTGACACTTGCGTGTGTAGGGTGACTACAGCTGAGGCTGCTGCAAGGCAAAAGGATGTGCTGATTCGATATGGTTGAGAAGACACACTTACCAAAGATGATAAACATGCCATTTGAATTTCATCAGGACTACTGCCTGAGGAGATGCCCATCAAAGTCAGAATCTGCCTTTGGGAAATTTACTTTGAGTTACCTGAGTTCTTAAAGAAGACGCTGATGTATTAATATGCACTGTCTTCAAAATTTGGAAATAGAACCAAACTATAAACAGGAGTGTATTTTATCTTCTTGACCTGAAGAGCAGAGGAAATACAGTGGCTCTCAGGAGACGCTTGTTCCTTCTATTTCTGTACAAGTACGCTTCCGATCATGTGACTTCTGATCCTGACTTCCTCAAACTTGTGACAAGCCACAGCCTCTTGACTCTAAGATGAATTCTTTTTTTGATGAGAGAGTCCCTTCAGTTCCATGTCCACTCCCCAACCTGGTCCTCATGTTGCTGAGGCTCCTGCTGTTGATCTGTGGTGAGTAGGACAACTCAGAGAAGGGTATGGGATTCTGTTCCCTATCACCTGCCTTCTGAAGCTTTGGGGTTTCTCAGGACTGAGTTTCTGCCCAGTGGTGGTCAGGTGTGCTCAGATCTTTACTCCCCACTGAGGGCTTGGAGCTGGGCAGAAAATCATAGATACTGGAGAGCCAGATTTTGGAAGAAAACTGCCATTTTATTTTTTATCTCATAGCAAGTGTTCACTTTCTGTCTTTCTTTCCTCTATTGATTCTGACTTTGTTCTTGGTGGTTTTGATAGCCACAAAGATAATTCATACAACAAATTGGCCTCTTAGTCCCTTTCCCTTCTTATCATCAAAATGATTTCCCTATTTTCTTTCTTGTGTTGTGTGTTAGTCGCTCAGTTGTCTCTGACTCTTTGCAATCCCATGGACTGTAGCCTGCTAGGCTCCTCTGTCCATGGAATTCTTTCTCTGGGCAAGAATACTGGAATGGGTAATTACTCCCTTCTCCAGGGGATCTTCCTGATCCAGGGATCACCTGGGTCTCCCACATTGCAGGGAGATTCTTTACTGTCTGAGCCACCAGGGAAGCCCCCATCCTTCCTTGGCTTCCTCTATTTCTACCATCAAACCCCAGAACTTGTGATTACCAACAACTGTCCCACTTCCAAAGTCTTTGATTTCAGCATCCACCTTCCCATCCAATTACAGCATATTTCCAGCTCACTTTGTCTAATGCTCCATATTCAACATGCCTTCCACTCCCCAGTCTTACTTTTTCATTGTCAATTATTACACTCTGTGTCCTCACTTCTCAGATTTCATCACAATACTCTCAGATACATCATCACCTCTCTTCCCCATAGTGCTCTTCTGACTAATATTCTTTTCTGCATGCTTTACACCTGTGCCTGAGCAACTGAATGTGACCCAAAACAAAAGGCACAATCCTGCTGCCTTTCTTTCTTTCTAAACATAGTACACCAATCTCAGGTGGCTATCAGAGGTGCCACACAATCCTCCTATTCTTTTGGAGTCAATGCTCTTCCGTTCTTGATGACCACTTCCTCATAGTCCCTCCTTTCTCCTCAAACTTTTCTCTTGTTACTCTTAATTTAGAACACTGAGGAAAATAAAAGCAATCAAAAGAAAATTTCTTCATCTTTCCACTGCTGTATCTCTGCCCACCTCTGTACTTACATACTGTGCCTTTTCTCCCCCTATTATGGATATATTTTCCTTCATCCTATTGAAGGCAGGACTCTCCACTTGTGCATTGGGCCCAGACTCCCTGGCTCCATCGTCAAAATGTTTCTCCATCCTGGGCTCTTCCTATAAATATACAAATATGCTATAATACCTTCTATTTTAAAATCATAGAAATGTGACCTCCTTTTGCTTCACCATTCAATGTATCCCCTTATAGTTTTCAGTGAGTTGCTATCTTTACCTGGCATCCTCCCATCCTTTCTTTTTAAAATTGTTAATTTTCTTTGTAGTAAGATTCACTTTTTGATGCATTTTGATTTTTGACAAAGGTCTGGAGTCATGTGACTACCACTACAATCAAAATACAGAACATTTCTATCACGTAAAAAATTCCCTCAAGTCCTCAATCCCTTTAGAGTCAACTCTTCCTAACCCTTGGATATTGTTAAACAGTTTTAGGTCCTTATAGTTCTTCCTTATCCTTTCTTGATTCCACTTCAATCAATCTTTGCCTTTACCACTCCACTAAAACTGCTCTGATTAATATCGTCAACCACCTCTATGTTGCTTCACTCAGGATTCAGTTTTTACTTCTCATTTGATTCAACATCTCAGATCATAGTTGACCATTCCAACTTCTGGAAATATTTTCCCACTTGGCTTCTTAATATTATATTCTGTTGGTTTTCTTTCTAACTTAATACCGGATGCTTTACTGGTCTCAAAATGTTTGACTTTCCCAAGATTGGCATATAGACTTTTCTCTATCCATACTCATTTCCCCAAGTTATATACTTTAGTCATTTTATGTGCCATTTTAAAGACCTTTAAATCAAGTTACTTATCCAACTTGATCTCACTTTTGAACACCTTGCATATATTCAACTACTATCCAACTGTCTAATACGTATTTTAATCTCAACATGTCCAAACAGATCCTTTGATTTACATGAACCACCACCACCACCGCTATGGAACTTAACCTATTTCTCCCTACCATTCCTCCATTTTTGTAAACATCACCACCATTCTTCCTAGTATACTCCTAGATACACTTCAGTTCAGTTCAGTTCAGTCGCTCAGTCGTGTCTGACTCTTTGCGACCCCATGAATTGCAGCACGCCAGGCCTCTCTGTTCATCACTATCTCCCGGAGTTCACTCAGACTCACGTCCATCGAGTCCGTGATGCCATCCAGCCATCTCATCCTCGGTCGTCCCCTTCTCCTCCTGCCCCCAATCCCTCCCAGCATTAGAGTCTTTTCCAATGAGTCAACTCTTCGCATGAGGTGGCCAAAGTACTGGAGTTTCAGCTTTAGCAGATACACTTAATTCCTCTCTTTCCTCTATACTTTATATTCAATCCACAAGTAATTCCTATTGATTCTACCTCCAAACTTATACTGAAATTTGTCCCCATCACAGCACCAGTACTGCCTAACCCGAGCCATCATCCTCACTCTTCCAGACTAAATTCCCACTGATTTTCTCCTTGCTTTTCTTGCAAATCTGTAGTTCTTTCTGCAGTGGAACAGTGATTTTACAAGTGGATGTCAAGTCAGAACTGTCCATGGTCCCCAATTACATAATGAATGAAATCAAAGCTATGACCAAGTCCACCAAGACTTCTGTGACTGGCCCCTTCTTACTTCTCACACAAAAATATCAACCACTCTCCCCCTCAGCTAGGTAGTTCCAGGTGCACCTGCCTTCTCATTCTGTCTTGGACAAGTATATTTCCTCTCGAGGTCTTTGTGTTTACTGTTTCTCTGCCAGGAATGTTTTTTTCCCAAATATTCAGAAGGCTTGGTCTCTAATTTCATTCATGTTTTTACTCAATTGACATCTATCTAAATAGTCAAAGCTATCCCAAGATACTCTGAAACTTATTTTTCTGTTTTATTTTTCATATAGCACTGACCATTCTCTGAGATCATGTTGCATATTTATTTATTTTTTTATCGAAGGATAATTGCTTTATAGAATTTTGTTGTTTCTGTCAAACTTCAACATTAATCAGCCCATACTTATTTTATAATTGAATCTCTTCCACTATAATATAAATTCCTTAATGGAAAAGATTGTCATTCAAAGTCACTCCTGCAACCTAAGTGCAATGTACAAGGCCTGACATGCAGTAAGCACTCAAAATTATTTGTTGTATGGATGAGTAAATAAAATGTAATTTTTATGCTAGCCCTCATTGATTCCCTTCTTGTACCTGAGGAACTAATTATTCAAATAAACATTTAATCTAAAACTGTAGGCAACTCAGACTAAACTGGGCTAAAATCGATAATAATAGTGAGATAAAATTTACTGAATGCTAGATGAATTCCAGACATTCTTTTAAGCATTTTGTGGATATCAACTCATTTAACCTTCACAAAACTCTGTGAGGTAGGTTTATTATTATCTCCATTTTACAGGAAACTAAAGCACAGAGAGGTAAAGTGTTTTTCCCAGAGTCACACAGCTCATAAGAGGAAGAGTCAGGATTCAAATCAACATCATCTAGCTATAAAGCCTACATTTCCCCCAGAATTTTCCATTTTTAACGATATGCTATAATATATGGTAAATTCTTGAGAGATAAGAGAATCTTTGGAGAAATCTGAATTCTTTCTCTGGTCCTAAGCCTCCTCTGTTCTGAAGTTGTCAAATAAAGGGGCATCATGTCTTGGGTATGACCCTGTCCACTCTCCTTACTGATGAGTCAGCAAGTCTTTAGATCTGGGTCATCAGACTTTTGAGAGACGAGGTGAGGATGATGTGCTTGAGGATGGAAGTCACTAAGTAGTTACAGAACAAAGACACCATCTCATAATCACAGATGAGAGAAATACTGGAAATTTTGATCACAAAACAGAACTGTGTGTCATTTTGTAGGCAGGTGATTGAAGTGGAATAAGGGAAAAGGAATAGAGAGAAAGGAGAAAGGAAGCAGGGCAGGGAAGGGATAGAAAAATGAAGTGATAAAGAGGGAAAAAGAGAAGGACAGAGAGAAAGGAGAGAGGAAGGGCACAAGGAAAGGAAGGTGAGCTGTTGGGCAAATCCTCGGGGGAGTTAAACTTTAGGTATGTTTGGGATGTGCCACCTCGTACTGACGGATCTCTGCTGAATTCTCTCCCAGCTCCACTCTGCGAATCAACTGGTGAGTCTCACTTCCTTTTTCTTTTCCATGATCTGTGGGTTACTTGAACTAGTGCAAAACATCTGTGGATGGTTGTCTTGTACCTGGTATACAGATGACAGCAGCTCCCTTGGGCCCAGATTGTTTGTGTTTGCACAAGTCTCTGCATGTGACATGCACGTACTCAGCTGATAGAGCAGGTCTTCTTTAGACAGTCTTTTTTACTGGGACATCTCAGTTTAGGGAGGGTGATGCTGTTTGCACAAGGAAGTCAGGGAGTGCTGAAGACTGACATCACAAGAATCTCTGCTCTCTGCTGAAAGAGCTCCAAAGCCCCTGTGTATTCCCTAGTACGGTGCACCACTAGAGGACTGAAGAAAATGCCAAAGTCATACCACCACAGAGAACGACATTATAGCCAATGCTCGAGGCACATACAAATTGTAGACTGCTGCCTTCTTCCTATTTCCAGTTGTCCTCTGCAGCCATAACTGTTATCTCAGTGCAATTTCTCTCTCAGACTCTGGTTTATGCAAGCTTATTTCATTACTTTGCTCCCAATTCAGTCTTACTTTTACCAGGCAAGGAGGGAAGGAAATTTCCCCGCAGAAGAAATCTTCCACTAAAGTATGAAGCTCAAGTTCCAATCCTTTGACCACCTGATGTGAATAGCTGATTCATTGGAAAAGACCCTGATGCTGGGAAAGATTGAAGGCAGAAGGAGAAGAGGGTGACAGAGGATGAGATGGTTGGATGGCATCACCGATTCAATGGATGTGAACTTGGGCAAATTCCAGCAGATGGTGAGGGACAGGGAAGCCTGGCATGCTGCAGCCCATGGGATACAAAGAGGTAGACTTGAGTTGGCGACTGAACAACAACAACAACAGGTTTAAAATAAGTTATCCTGCTACTCCAACACAGGCTTCATGTGCAACTAGGAAACACAGGACTTCCTATGCCCAGAAATACTCAGTTAGTCATCTGATGTTTGTCCAAGACTAACTCACACCTTGTGTTAATGCCATGATGCCTTGCGCCTGGCTCTACTTTTACTCCACAAGTGCATGTGACTCATTGTAGCCTCAGAGGAAATTTAAAGCCACATCCAGGATAAAGAATCAAAGCTTTGGCCACCAGGAATTTGCCAGGTAGTCTCTGTGACTGAGAATTTTCTGAAACAAACTGAACTGCAAGACTGACCTTTGGACCTGTGCAAACTGCCCTGTCAGTGTTCTACTCCATCTTTACCCCAGACACATTCAAAAGAGTGGGTTACAGTTGCCTTTTTTAAAAAAAATTTTTATTTTTACCTTATTTTACTTTACAATACAGTTGCCTTTTTAAATTCCCTTTCCTGCCCTTTCCTCTTCCCAAGACTGTGTTGCTTCTCAGTCCTCTGGGGACTACAATTTTCCAAGGAGAGAAAATGATTAAATGCACAGGGTATTCCATGCCTCAGCACAGGCAAACATTTTGGTATCATGAAAGTGAAAGTGAAAGTTGCTCAGTCATGACTGACTCTTTGTGACCCCATGGACTATCTAGTCCATGGAATTCTCCAGGTCAGAATACTGGAGAGGGTAGCCTATCCCTTCTTCAGCGGATCTTCCCAACCCAAGAATTGAACTGGGGTCTCCTGCATTGCAGGCGAATTCTTTACCAACAGAGCTATCATGGTATCATGGTTGAATTGAACTGTTAAAAGTCCAAGGGTAAAGCATTCTGATAGGAAGGCTTGGAGATTATAGACACTGGACCAGGAATCACCCCTCAGTGATCTAGAACACTTAGCATTTTTACCTGATAAGGAGACAAAGAGGCTTTTCTTAGGAATATTCTTAAAACTTCTCAAAGAACAGAGTCTCTGAAGGTTGGATAAACAAATGCCTATGAGCAAATGCTATCAGGGCTTTTGATATTTCATGAATTGTTGCAACGTGCATAGATAAGGATGTAAGATGAAAGCAGAATACAACTTTATCCATCTTTAGTTCATCCAGAAAAGAGCCCCTATGGCCAAAAAAAGGATACATGGCTTCTGTAGGGGTTTGTATAGAGGTCCCAGAGCAAGGGGTCTGGGCCACATGGATGTGTGGGTGCAGACTATTTCTTGGCAAGCGTATGCTTGTTCCTTTCATTAGGAATAGCAGTAAAAGGGGCAGGAAAGACTAGTAAAGAAATCAAGTTCATCTGAGTATTTCCCAAACTGACTGATCTTCCATGTGTCATATTCTACCTCTGAAAGA